>NC_084463.1:161027743-161335368 GCF_027409185.1 Cynocephalus volans
CAAAGTCTTTTGCATCTGAAAGAACAAAGGCTTCCTGAAAGAGGTGGGGCTGGAAGAACAGGAGGATCTGAACAGAGGAGAAGAGGCCAGAGGTGTTTCAGGGAGGGGAAGGGGGAACCGAGAGAGAAAGACCCAGAGAGTGGAGTGTGGCAATGGGGTGGGCAGAAGGCCTGTTTGCACTAAGGAGACAGATGCCTGCTTCATTCAGGCCGTCACACCGCAAGAGTTTTTTGAGCCCTGCCTAGGTGCCAAGAAGCGATGACAAGATTCTGAGAGACAGAAGAGCTGGGTGGGACCTAGCAAGATGCCTTATCAAGGGTGGAGGTAGAGTTCTACTTTTATACCTAAAAACAAAGCCACCAAGTGCAGGGTGGGGAAAATTTTACAACAGTAAATGCTATTGAATTTGTATTCTATATTTGTATGTATTTTCTAATATTTTAACAGCCTATATTATTTTTACAATAAGAACAGGATAAAGTTATAAAACAATTCAGGGGTTTTAGTTGACTTGAAATTTAACACATCAACAGGGAGATGGGGCTGCCCCCCCACCAAAGAAGAGCTACTGTGATTTTGGACAATATGAGAGACTAGCATCAACAACCACGGTCACCTCCCTCTACATTGGGCTAGTTGCCAGAGGTAGTGGGTGGTGAGGAGAGAGCAGAGGCCTCGAATCAGGAGACTGGGTTTGAGCCCAGCCCTCTCTCACTATCTGTGTAACCTTGGGCAGGTGACAACCTCTCAGTTTCCTCATCTATAAAATGAGGTGGTTCCTAAGTTCAAAAGTCCCTTTCTGCTATAAAGACTTAGTCTCTAGGCCCCCGTCTCAATAAAACCCTTTAAGAAACTCACTGACGATCTGCAGCAGACGGGGAAGCTGAAGGCCACGGAGGCTGCCCATGAGGAGGGAGGCCAACATGGTTGCTGGCCTGTGGCAGAGGGAAAAAGCTTGCTCCAGGTGGCTCCAGCTGGGCCAAGAGGGGAGTTGGCTTACCCAAGGAGTGCTGCCTGGGAGGGAGAAGCCCTGGCACCACGACTGGAGGGCTGCCAACCAGGCTGCGGAGCCCTGTGTTAGGAATTGCTAAAGGGACTCACTTCTGGGATTGCAGCCTGGACAAAATAATCTTCAAGGCTCTCCACCCACGAAATTCTATAAGGTCGGGCCAAAGTGCAGTGGCTGTGACTCGAGGCCTAGTTGCTGTTCCCAAGAAGGTAGAGCCAGGGTGAAAATGCTGGGGAACAGAATGGGATGGAAAAGAAAACACTAGAAAGAGCAGGATCAGCTGGAAGGCTGTTCCCATATTCTGGGCTTGTGGTGGGATGAGATTCCCCTCTTGCTGCCACTGGCCCTTGCCCGTTCTCTGGGTCCACTCCCTTAGGCGACGGCAGCCACCTGACCCAGTATGTCCCTTCTCTTCATGGCCAGAACCAATCAACCTGCCTTGGCTCCTCATGAAAGCTCCCTTCCCGAGTTTCTGGAGTCAGTTTTGACACCCCACTCTCCGGCCCCAGGCTGACGTCGCCTAGCTCTTTTAGTTCCTGTAATCGGTCAGCTCTCAATTCTGCCCCTAACTGGCCTCCTGGACTGGCACCTCTCCCTCTGGGGAGGCATCGTGTGCGAGTCAGGCCCGCTGACACATGAGGCCAATGCTGGAGGGTGGGTTGAGTCAGGCATGGAGCTCCCAGTCCTAGGTAAGGGAAGTGCACTCCAATTAGATCTTCCAGGTTCTATCTCCTGATGGTAAGGCCTGTGTGTCAAGCCACTGATTCCCTCTGCTCATGTTTTCTCTCTATACAAAATGGTAGCATATAGTCCTACTCTGATCAAAAAAATAGAATAAAATATCAATCAGGTCTCTTAAAACGTACTCAGAGATTGTGAGGGGTGGGGAGCCAGGGGCACTGTGTAACCTGCCTACATCTCAAACCAGGGGTGTCCTCAGATTTCACTTCCAACTTGAGACTTGAGGAGCAGCTGACATGACCCCTCCCATCTCTACGTTCACCCCCACTCTCTGCCACCCACAGAGAGGAAACCTGGGCTGCCCATGGCAGAGAGCAGGAGTCTGCTCCTGGGCTGCTGCTCCACATCCAGGTGGCTGGGCCACGCTGCCATCAGGGTCACAGCAGCATATCTCATTCTACTGAACAGACGGACCATGGCAGTCGGAACCAAGAAAGGCTTCTGGGGCCCTGAGAGAGGCCACGTGTCACTTACTAATAACCAAGCATTCTTGGAGTGAGATTTTGCTTTAGGCACACACATAAACAGTCCTATAATCACAGCTAATCACTGCTTCCATTTATTGAGCTCCTACTACGTGCAGGCAGCAGCGGGCCGGGCTTCTCTTTGACATCATCACTAAACCCCACAACAACCCTAGGAGGTAGCTATTATTGTTACTATTTTTAGGAAAAGAAATTGAGGCTCAGGGAAATTAATCATCTTGCTCAAGGTCACAGGGCTGGTGATGAAGCCAGGCTCTCACCTGAGGTCTGCTGGACTCGCAAGTTTGGGCTCTTGTTTCAAATTCTCAGTGACTGTGAAATGATGAGCACTCTGTGCCCAGCGCAGTGCTGAGACTATGGGGATACGAAGATGACTAAGATCACCTCTCTCCAGAAGGTCACCTCCAGCGGGGGAAGCAAACATGGCCCAGTCCATGCAGCAGAAGGGCTGGGTGCACCAGCAGAACAGAAGACGAGGTGGGCTGGGGGCCAGGCGGCCCCAGGGCATGGGTACTTGGCTCAACACAGACACTGCCCTCGAGCAGAGATCTCTTAAGCTCCCAAATGTCACCCCATGTCCACAGAGCTGAGCAAAGTGAAAGGTGTTAGAGATACTAGCACTGTTGTGCACTCCCCACCATCTGTCTGGTGTACTGCATGTGGCATCTCAGTTAATCTTCCAACAACTGAGAAGTTGGTACTGTTACTGTCACTTTGTAGACAAGGACAGTGAAACCTGAAGAGGTTAAGAAACTGCCAAGGTCACTCATGCCATCTGGCAGAACGGACGTGCACGCAGGGGCCTGGCTCCGAGTCCAGGCTCTCTCTAGAGCATCACACTGTCTTCCCAGGAATGTTTGGAAATATAAGAAAAAAGAAGTATGGGCACTCCCAAGCCCAACTGCAAAGGAAAAAAAGCCAAAGACCTCAAAGGGAGACCAAGGGTGCCAGGGTCTAGCTCCTGCCACAGAAATGCCAGGTGTGTTGGTTTCTGCTGAAGTCGCAACCACAGCTGTCTTCAATGTTCCAAACCTGGAGAAAGGGCAGGAGGGGAGAGCACAAAGGGAGACATGCAGGGGATCTAGAGTGGGTCAGGACATTCCAAACCCACAGAGCTTTGAAATGAACTCCCAGCCTCCACCCCCAGACATACCCTGACCTCCTCCCTACAGTCCCAGTTTTCCAAAGTAATGATCTTGGTCGTGTAAGAAACTCATCCTATCCTCACCACTGTGGCTCTGCCAGTCCAGCCGGCTCCTGCCCAGCCCTCTCCCTGCCTCCTCCACCTCTCCAGGGACTCCAGGTAACAGGCCTGGGCACCCCTGCCCACCCCCCCACGCACAGCGGATGAGTAGCTGAAGGAGACCAGAAGAACTGGAAGGACTTGTGTCCCTTTGCCAGCAGCACAAACGAACCTGCCAGTGGTAATAACAGGGCAAAGGAGCGGACCCACCTGAGACTCAGGAAGGAGGGCAGGCTGGCTGCCAAAAGCCCCATGCCAGCACACCCCTCGCTGCTCAGTAGCAAGAGGGGCCCTGGAGAGGGGGATTTTCTATGGTCTTGCCATGACAGTACTTCCTGCCCACCCCCAACAGGAGGACTCCCCTCTAATACTAATACCCCCCTACATGTTTGTTCTCTCCCACCGTTCTCCCAGAGAGTTCTAGGAGGTTCATGTCAGGGTTTTCCGAAGCATGACACAGGGACCTCTGGGAGTCTGCCATAACCCCCAGGCAGCAGTCTGTAAGGGAGAGGAGGAGATGAGGTTCGGGAAGTCAAGGCAGAAGGGGTGGGAACCACATTCCTGGAGTCGCCCTTCCAGAGCTGGGTGCGCAGGTGGGGAGGAACAGCACTCCCTAAAGAGACAGGCTCAGCGGCCTCTGGGGCGAGCCCTGTAGGAGGACCCTTCTACAAAGTTTAGGGTTTGGAATTTCAACTAAGATGCATAGACTGAGGGGAATTTGTCAAAAAGAAAGGAGAAGAAGAAAAAGAGCAAAGCATCCATGGTCTGGATCAATAGACTCAAATGTAAAGTCATTCATTAAAATGTGACGTGCTAATGAGTCTTTTGCAGATAACTTTTTTAGCCTTGATATAAAGAGTTCTTACATATCCATACGAAAAATAACATACACACCATGGAAGGCTGCCAAATAGTGTGGATAAGCTATTCATGAAAGAGCGTCAAATGATAAAAATCATATAAAAAAATTCAACTTCATTCATAATCTAAGAAATAAAAATGAAATCAGATACGTTTTACCTATAACAAGTCTATCATAAAACTGATTATAATACTGAAAAAGAAGAAACAATCTAAATATTTAACTCTAGAGTACATTAAAAATTACAATGAAATATATGTCTACTAAATATGATATTATAAAAATATTTCAGGAAAATGTTTACATAAGTGGGTTCCAAAATGACATTAGGGGGTAGGCACATTTGCCATTTTTATAAATATAAGTAAGTCCCTGTGTATGTCATAAAAGCTGTGGAAGTCTAAATGCTACAGTGTTTACAATACTAAGTGATTGCTCAATGGCAGAGTTATGATTTTTATTTTCTTGTTTGTTTTTCTTTTTTTGGCAGCTGGCCAGTACAGGGATCAGCCCTGGATCTTGGTGCTATCAGTACCACACTCTAACCAACTGAGCTAACTGGACAGCCCCTATTTTTCTATATTTTGTAATTTTTCTACAATGTTCCCATATTGCTTTTGTAATGAAAAGAAACCTTCTTGGTGATTTTGAAAAAGTTCCTGGCAGAGGAAATGCTAGCATCATTTGCTTTTTGTATTCATTCTTCACTGAGAAGTGGAGATCTTTCTCCCATATGATGGTCAGAGAAGTGGAGTGGGATGGGAACGGATGGGAGAAAGGTTGAGGAGACAAATTGTTTGAGGAAAGAAATCCAGGAATCCCAACTTTGATGTTGGGAAATCTGAAGGGGGCAAGGGGTCCACAATATTGTGTAGAAAACACAAAGGATTCAGGGTCAGAGGACATCGGGTTTGACTCCTAGATCTACCAGTTGACTTTGAGGAGGACTACTTTTCTGATACTCAATGTCTATATAGTGGAAGTAACAGTAATGTAGGATTATTGTGAGGATGAAATAAGACAATGACTTGCTTTGTAAAGTGTAAGCCTTAAACAAATGTTGGATGTGGAAGTTAATAACATTCATCTCTGGTTTAACTTTGGCAAGAAAGGTGATCAGCTGCTGTGGTCAAGTTTGCGCTGGCTGTTGAGAATCCTGGGTGTGTTGGAGGTGAGAGATAATTTTCCCATACTGTTCGGGCAAACTCTTGGACTTCCTGGCCCAAGGTAATAGAACACAGAAATAAACTTACTCTGAGCTCAGAGGAAGGTGTTTGGCGAACTGACTACTCTTTGAGGAAAGAACATATAACCCCTGATGAGAAATCCCTGGTTAGTCACATGCTGAGCACTGGCAAGGAGAAAATGGCACAGAATGCAGAGATCTGTGACATCCTTCCCCTATACTTGTTTACCGGTGTTTTGGCAAAATGCTTGGGGGCTGAGTTGGGTGGACCAAGGATGCCACAGCTTGTCATCTAAGGAGACTGGGAGAGGCTGGGTAGTGGTTCCAGTTAGGTGGGTCCCCACCCTGCACGAGACATATACCCACGCTCATGAATCATAAGCCCCTCTTATTCATAACTGCTTGGCTAGTTCTCACAGTTCTACTCTCAGCTTTCAAGCAGCATGGTCCCAAACATTCTCAAAGAGTACCACTTACTCAATCCACCCAGATGAAATGGATTTATTTATCACATGACAAGCTTTCTAAGCACTGATCATGTTTGGAGACTCACTCTTTTTTTTTTTTTTTTTGGCAGCTGGCCAGTACAGGGATCCGAATCCTCAATCCAGTAATTCATGTGTCCAAGGCACAAACCAGGCATGGGCACTGAACAAATGCCAAGCTGGGATAAACAAGGGGTTGCTTTGTCCCTGCCGTTATGAGATGGGCACCACTAACCAGAAGCCACTTTACCCTGGTCTGGGACAGGAGACTCATTCTTGACTGTACCACTCCAAGTCCTTCAAATGATAGACTCTCCTTTTCTTCCTTTTTTGCTCCTTCTAGGATGCTCCTCCCTGCCTTGCCTTCCATTTTACCTCTTTTTTGGGGGGGATCATTTTAATTGCCCTTCCTCTCCTTGTGCCTCAGTTTCCCTCTTATTCTCCTCGTGTCCACCTCTCTCTGGTCTGGCTCTGGACCTAGCTAGCATCTTCCTCTGGGCTCTTCATGTCTCAGGTACATGCCACCAGGAGCCACCAGTGCCAGGCGTCCTGAGCTAAAGCACAGAAAGGACAGCAAGATGGCCACTGGTCAGCAGAGTGGGGAGCTGCCCATTCCTGCCACAGCCACCAAGGTTGCGGGCTCATGAGCTTCTTTAACCCTTGCTTCATCACTAGCCCCTGCTCTGAATTATTCAACAAGCCTTTCACGATCTTTTCATAATTAAGTTTTTCTCTCCCAATACTCCTGCCAACCTCCCCCTGCCCCCACCGCCACCCTACAGGAGCCCTCTGATTTATCTACATGCCAGTGCTGACATGTCCTAGACTGGAAGCATCGTTCCAGGTGTGGTTTCACCCGGAGAATGGAGAGGCACAGGCGCCTCCTTGTCAAGGGTGGGGAGAGGCATTCATGGAACAGCCCTGCGCTTGGGCTCAGCTGGCTCGGCTGCTCCCCTTCCATTCTAGGCTCTTCTGTCTGTCCCCGCTATCCAGCGGAGCATCAGGACAGGAGTTTTTTCTATCTCCTTCATTCCTTAGAACCCCACCCATTATGTTTTTCCTAATCTGAATCTCATTTCGAAATCTCCTGCCCAAGGGGTTTCCCAACACCTCCCAGTTTTGAATCAACCTGCTGATGACAGCATTCCAAATGAGGAACAGAGATGTTAGGTGGGACCTGATCTGGCACTATGCCTTGAAGATGCTCCCATGCCTGCAACAGTCGTCAGACTGGTGGCAACTGGACAAACAAATCTATTCCCCTCTTTACCTGCCATGAAGGAAAAAAACCAAGCAGGCTCCAAGCTGAGAACAAGGACTGGCCAGATGGCAGATATTAACCTGGCCACATTCCTCCCCTGGGGGTCACAGCAGCAGGTCTGCCCTGCCTTGCAAGGATCCCCTCTAGACAACCCATGGAATCCTCTGCTCCGAACAGTGCCCAGTCCCTCTCAGAGGGCCATTCCACAGAAATTCGCCTTTCAGTTCCCACCTATGGCTTAATGGGGTAGGCTTCTGGTGATAGGGACACTGCCCCAGGAGCAGCCTCTACAGCCAACCCCAAGAACTGGGCCAATCTTTCATGTTGCTCTACTGTGGCCAGAAGGCAGGAGTATTCTTCAGAGGAAGCTGAAGGACAGTTGTAGGGTTGGAATGGCAAGCAGGGTCTTTGCATCATGTTCTAGCCACCAAAACATTTCACCTTGATTTTCATTTTCAAAATCTATTCAGACCCTCAATTCTGCATCCAGTTCCCCAGAGCCAATCCCTTCATCCAAATAAGCAGAGAGGAATCCCAGCGTCAAGCCACCTCTGGGGGCTCCCAGCCCCCTCTCACCAAGGTGAGTGCTGTGGGCTGGAACAAAGCCTTCTCTCTGCTCCTGTAATCTGAGGAGAGAAAACACTTGATACCACAGCCAGTGCTTGTTCTTGGCACTTGGTGGCACTCTCGCTTCACCAGCTCAGCTCAAAGCCCTCCACTGACTGATGGCGATCACCACAGAGAAGCAGAACTCTCCTCCCTCTGCCCCACCACACGCATATGCACGTGTGCACACATGCATGTACACGTGTGTGCACATACACTCTCTAGGGCAGGAGCACAGCTCTCCAGGAGGAAGGGCAAGTGTCCAGGCAGAAGGATGAGAGCATGTTGTGGCACAGGGGTGATAGATGGGAGGGAGAAGGGGCTGGGGGTCCTCATCTTCCCTGAGAGGGCCTGGGTGGAACCAAGGCTCCTGGAATTGTTGGTTGCTGACTTTGCCAATATATTCTTAAAGCCCCAAATTGCTCAGAAGACAATCTAACAGCACAGACATGCACACATAAGCAATAAGAGTCACATGACATCAAATTGGCAAGTTTTGGTGGCACAGAAAGGATCCATTTACAGGTGTGAGGCTTGCTGTCACTCCCCTTTTCAATGGTGCTGGCTACCATGCCTTTGTCAATCCCCAATGCAGCATTCATAATTTTTTTCTGCTAAGAACACCTTTTGCAACCAAATGAATGTTCTATTCCCTTTCAGTTGGCATAATTGATAGCATAATTAAACTTCTCCTCTCAGGCTCTAAAG
This sequence comes from Cynocephalus volans, assembly GCF_027409185.1. NCBI lineage: Eukaryota > Metazoa > Chordata > Mammalia > Dermoptera > Cynocephalidae > Cynocephalus > Cynocephalus volans. The sequence continues at coordinate 161,036,330 of NC_084463.1, forward strand.
CCACTGCTCCATCTCCACAATCTCTCTCCGCCTCTGCTCTGTTTCCCTTTTCTCACTCAAACAACTGTGAGGCTCCTCTCAACAAGGATTTAATGAGCTCCCACTGGACTTCTGGGTGTGCTCCAGAGTCTCCTTCGGCAAACCCTCCTCCTTTCCCATTGTCTCAAGACAATTAGTTTGTCCTTGAGTCTCTCCTGTGGGTGAATGACCCTCATGGAGACAGTGGTTCCTCCTCTGGGGCATACAGTCATAATCTTCTTCTCGTAAGAAACCCAACTCTTTTACTACTCATGAGGAAAGGTGGTTCAAGGTGAAAGAGAGGTTTGACTGTTCCTAAACGTCATAGGCTTAGTGACAAGCCATTACCCAAGAAGAGACAGTGTGGCAAGGGCTGCCTGCCCAAGCCACAGCTGTCCTTTAGCCACACTCCAGCCTGTAGCAGGTCATGGCATCATCAGCCTTCAAAGCCCAATGACATCTAGGTTATAAGGCGTGAAGTCACCTTGATGTTCCCTGATTCCACCAGGCTGTCCTGAGCAAGAGCTCTCCCTGAAGGCGGGGCTTCCCTGGGCCCTGTCATTCAGACACTTCACTGCACAAGTGAGCAGGTTAACCATTTTCCTGCCACCTCATCTTTAAAACATCTTGTAAAAGTGCATCAGGGAAACAGTCTTTTCATACCACCTGTTATTAATTCCTGGAACAGGGGATGGAGTCATGCAGTCGCCCTGGAAATGACTGAAAGTCACATGTGGTGGAGACATATGAGGAGACACAAGTGGCTGAACGACCAGTTACCCTATTTCTGGAGATAAGATTGTTGATGTCAAGGTCAGGAATGACCAACTCCAACCAACAGTGCCATGTGGGGCTGTGTCTTTCTCTTTTCTCTACTGCACCATCCCCAAGGCAATAGAAGAAACCTTACACTGTTGGGACTTGTGAACTGACCCAGTAATAACGAGTTGGGCTGTACTCTTCTTGAGGTCGTTCGAAGTACTTTGTGACCATTATCTCATTGATCTTACCAACATCCAAGGAAAGAAAGAAAGAAGGAAAAAGGCAGAAAGAAGCCTTTTCATTTTGTCAAATCAAAAGTGAATGGGAGGGGCTGGCCCGTGGCTCACTTGGGAGAGTGTGGTGCTGATAACTCCAAGGCCACGGGTTCGAATCCCTATATAGGGATAGCTGGTTAGCTCACTTGGGAGAGCGTGGTGCTGACAACACCAAGTCAAGAGTTAAGATACCCTTACTGGTCATCTTTTAAGGGGAAAAAAAAAAAAGTGAATGTGGAGGGGGAGCTTTTAGGTGAAACAGCCACTGTTCACCTATAAAGTCAGTGAAGTACAAATACCTCAAATATACACAATAAAATTTATTTACTTATTTTTTTAAATACAGGCTGGCCAGTTAGCTCAGTTTGTTAGAGCATGGTGTTGTAACACCATGGTCAAGGGTTCAGATCCCTGTATGGGCCAGCTGCCAAAAAAAAAAAGAAAAGAAAAAAGACACAAATGAACTCAAAAGTCCTGCTCGTGGCCCCACAATGGGGTGTGGGGGGCTCAACTCTGGTGATCTCTGGTGGCCTGACAGACTGATTTCAAAAGACAGGCTGAATTTGACCCTTCTGTGCTGGAAAAAGTATCAAACCACAAATCTCCCCTTCCCTGTCTTCACCAAACTTTGTAAATAACAGAGATGCTCACTTGAGTAATTAGAAGAAAAACACTGTCAGCTAAGTGTTTTGAGAAGGTTTAGGTGTGGTTGGAAGCATTCTTTGTATTTTCTCTAAAGCTGGACCTGAAGAAGGTCAAAAACACTAGTTTAATAAGCTTATAAACTTGGAGTGACTCTTTACAACTGATAGTGAGGTCTGGGGTTCAACTATTTCTCAAATCAAAGAGACTGCTATGGAGTATTCATCTCTGACCACTTCTTCCAGAGTCTGTTCCATAGGTTTCTTCCTCAGTTTATTCTTTTAACCAGTTAACCTGACCCAAAGAATCCAACCTCCGCTGTTTTGTAGAGGGGATAACAAATCTTTGTATTCAAACATGTTTTCTGATGTCTTCCCTCTTTCCTTGCCTCCTTGCTCTCCCCTGAGCTACCTGAAATACCTCTTAAACAGCACTGGTGTCCTTCATGATACCATGCTTCTTGAAAGAGATGAGTCCTTGTCCTAGTTAACTCCTACAAATTCACAAGGTTCTCTAAGGCTAAAGTTTAAAGCATTCTAATCTCAGTAATCATTGTTTGTTACAGTGCTTTTCTACTTTTTTCGATCTACAATATCTCTTTTTTAAAGATGACCAGTAAGGGGATCTTAACCCTTGACTTGGTGTTGTCAGCACCACGCTCAGCCAGTGAGCTAACCAGCCATCCCTATATAGGATCCGAACCCGTGGCCTTGGAGTCATCAGCACCACACTCTCCCAACTGAGCCTCGGACCAGCCCTACAATATTTCTAAACATTAATTTAGTTGAACTTCAAAGAGATTGTGTATAATGTGCCACAATTTGGCAAACAAATAGTGTAAACAGTGTCTTGCTGACAGGGTAAGTGTAAGGCAGGAAACAACCCTGTCAGCAGCACTGTCCCACATGTGACTATAAATCCATGACAGCCTCAGGAGCTTGCCACGAGGCACACAGGGGTGACATAACTCATCTGAGGCTTTGCTAGGCCATGGCTAGATCTAAATGCGCTCTCTCCTCCCAGTCTGTTTTTTACAACTAGTATTTAGGATGCCACTTGAACATTTTCCTCTATTCCTGACCCATGCCAGCTAGAGACTAAGACAGAACAAGCCTACAGCTGAACACTTTGTCACCACTTTTTTCCAGAGCCCCAGGACAGCACTGCTAATATTTAGGGCTAAGAATGACCTTGCTGTCCCACACCATGGAACTATCTATTAATTAAACAGACAGACAACCTTATAATTAGGTCAACTACGTATACTCTAACTTAAGTCCTTGGTCCATTCCTTTCTCTCCAAGATTAGAATATTTAGAGAAAATTTCTTAATGACCAATAACATGGAAATGTTCTCAAACCCCAAGGTGGACCCCTTAGTCCACAGCCACCCCCTGAATATCCCACAACTTCTGGTATCTGCCCAATAACCTGAGCCTCCTCTATGAGCTTTTGTTTCTCAGGCTCCGTCCTTGTTGGTTTTCCTGTGCTTGTAAGGATAGAAGCTGGACAAAAGAGAAGTCCCACTTATGTTGGGTTGTATGGGGCAAAACCTCAGGTAAGGGAAACTTGGGAAAACCATCACCATCATGACATTCTAAGAATTCATGGTGTAGAAGTTTCCAACCCACTCTCCAGCTGAGACACAAACCCACCCTTCCCCAGCTGGACTTAGCTAGCTTGACTAGATAGGCCTCTGCAGTCTGCACTATCTCCCTCCCAACTCAGTAGGTGCCCAACCATTTACATCCCAGGGCTTCTCAGAGACACCACGAAGTACAGCCTAGGGATGAAACCCCGCATGACCCTGAGAGTGCTGCTCCAATGCCCCGCCTTCAGCAGGTGCATAGGGAGGACTCAGGAAAGAGAGGTGTCCTGCAATGCAGCAGCCCAGGTCCAAATAGGAGGAGCACCCAGGGGTAAGGAGAAGGCCTGAGGAGTGAAGGAGCTTCCTGAGAGGCTGCAGCACAGGTCTGAGCTAGAAGCAAAGCTAGAAACTGCATGACAAAACAGAAATACATTCTTAGCAGTGATCAAACTCCCAGATTAGCTCAGCTTTCTTCCTCTTTTTTTTTTTTTTTTAACTCATATCTGTAGCAGTTGTTTTCTTCTGGGCATGTGAAACTTTCTCTCTTCTTCAGTCCTCTTCCAGAGGTAAAAGAAGTGAGACACACCAGGTTCTGATTCCATGCCAGATTATGTCATGAATGGATGATGGTTCTCCTCATGCACAATGAATATAACCAACAAAAGTGTTGATTTGATATTCATGGAGTGTTGTAAGGAACCACAGCAGTGACAAGCTGTGAAAAACACAGTCCCTGCCTCTCAGAGCTTTTCTGGGACTGACCAGGCCAGCATGGATACACCTGGCTTCATGTATCTGCCCTTCAGAGTCAGCACAAGGTCAGGTTTTTCTTTTCTAAGTGGATGCCTCATCTCTTACTGACTCAATGGGTAATCAGACCCTTGGTTTTTATTTAAGATTGATCTTCTACTGGTAACAGTTTCTGATAATTAGTCTCTAGTTTTTCTGTCCTCCCTCCTACTTAAATGCTCCAGAAGAACATTTATATCCGTATTTAAATAAGCCCAAGCATGAATCTCTGGTGAAGTGAAGACTATTTCTTTTTCTTTTTTTTAAACAGTACCTCAAAAGTTGTAACAGTAAAGATTATTACTATAAAACAAGCAAGTCTTCCCAAATTCATTTGCCTCTGCTAGGACTGGCATAAATCATTTTTCCTAGTGTTGGGAAAAATAGGAAAATGTCAGGGCCCCTCAAATGTTCAGAATCTTGCCGAGCATTTGCTGTAAATATCCTCAGGTGTTCCTTGTTACTACGTAATGTAAATTGTGTATGAGCACCCAGGTGTCCAGGGTTGTGGACTTAAGTATAAGGGGCTGGCCCCCTGGCTCACTCGGGACAGTGCGGGGCTGGTAGCGCCGAGGCCGCGGGTTCAGATCCTATGTAGGGATGGCCGGTGCGCTCACTGGCTGAGCGTCGTGCAGACCACACCGTGCCGGGGGAAAAAAAGAAAGTATAAGACTAACAGCCCTGATCCACAGCGCTTCTCAGAAGCCACTAGTACAGTTGTTCCTAGAACTGAATAAAACCCATTCATTTTTCTATACCCACGGCTCCCAGAACCATTTTTTTTTCTATTACCTAGCTTACAGACCTGTGTGTGGATGGTTTGTAACCCAATCTGTGCAACAGACTCGAGGGGTCTGTAAGCCCTAACTTTACAATTGGTGTAGTTGGCAGGATATTTGAGTAGGTACAAGAGCCAAAAGCCCCTTGGAGAGGGAGGAAATGTGGCTACTCCTGCATATGTTGTGCTCTCTGGCCACTTTCCTGTTGACCGGGATCTGGTTGCTGCTTACTATACTACAAGCCAGCATAGACCAGGCACTCCATGAAGCAGTGCGGCCTCGGAAAGCCCCACGGGAGGGGGAGGAAATGTGGCTATCCTTGAGTATACGGTGTCCGGTGGCCACTTTTCTGCTGACCGGAGGCTGGCTACTGCTCACTATGATACAAACTGATCGAGATTTAAAGAAAGCAGAGCTGTTGAAAGCACAGATAATCTGGAGGATGACATGCTACAACTGGGCACCCCTGCCTCTCACACCTGGAAGAACGACAAACCCAGTGTTTGTCGAGTTGGAGGAGACTTTGCATCTCCAGGCACGATCTGTTGTGCACCAGAAACTGAAACACGTGCAGTCTATAGAACCAGGTGAACAACCGGAAGGTGATCCACAGGTAACTGAATTCACTACCTATGTCCCATATACCCAGGTTGAATTAGTTGATTTAGGGAGACAGTTCCGGCAGAAACAGGGGGAGCCCCTAACTTCTTGGCTGTTGCAGTTATGGGACCTAGGGGTAGATAGTGTGATATGCTCTGGTGAGGAGATGGAAAAATTGGCCTCTATTACCATGTGCCCATCCCTGAGGCAGCAGCAGCAGAATAGCCATAGATACGCACAAGGGCCAGATAATCACTCCTCAGTGGAATGGGTGAGTGAAGCTGCCCAAACCATGTGGGCAAATGCTGGAGAACTGCCCAAGACTGAGTAAATGGCAAACATATACTCACTTGGTTCAAATAATTCAGGAGCTGGGGATGAGGCAGTTCAGTCCATGTTTAATGTGAACACCCCTGGCCTGGATGATGAAAATTTTACAGGCAGCATGAGAGACATAGTGCTGCAAAATGCCCTGTCAACATCCTTTGGGTCACTGGCTATACTGGCCCTATACATTGGTCATCCTATACATGAAGTAACAACCATGATAGCTAGCCTGGGTGAAGTAGAGGAGAAAAGACAAGCAAAAGGGGTCCAAAATGTGGCTAAGAACCAACCCCTAAGAAATGATCAGGATCTTATCCTGAGGGGACCAAGCAAGACTAGCCATAAGCAGATGTGGCTTGACTTGCTTGCAGCAGGGGTTGATAGCAAGAAAACTGACCAGCAGCCAAATGTGGTCCTGTTTGCCTTGTGGCAGCAATTACGCCCTGAACAGTGTTTCACTAAACATCCAGAAACAGGTAGCAAGTGCACTCAGTGGACTTACAGGAATTTTTGATTGCTTCTGAGGAGGTGGATGAAATGTTCCAGTTTGTTTAGGGAGCAGGCCAAGGTACTCATCTTTTGAGGGCAGGCAAGGACCAGAGGCTTCACGCTGAACTAGCAATACACTGATCAAGGACTAATGTGCAACGTGTTTTGGCGTTGGTAGATACAGGTCAGAATGTAGCCTGATATATGGCAATCCAGATAAGTTTCCTGGGGCCACAGTTCATATAGATGGATATGGAGGAAATACTATTGAAGTCACTGCCATTAAGCATAGGACGATTGCCCCCTCGTGTGTATACTGTATATATATCCCCAGTAGCTGAGTACTTCTTGGGTATGGATGTACTTTATGGCTTGCACCTGCAAACAACAGTCGGAGAGTTTCGGCTGCGGATATGGAAAGTAAAGCCTGTGTTATGGGGATATGCTAAATATGACCCACAGGTGTTACCCCAGCCAAGACATGTGGTTAATGTAAAGCAGTATTGCCTACCAGGAGGACATGCAGAGATAGGTGCCACTATATTGGAATTAGAAAAAGTTGGCATTATTCGTCCAGTTCATAGCCCATTTAATGCTCTGGTATGGCCAGTGAAAAAACCTGATGGTACCTGGAGAATGACTGTAGACTATCGAAAACTAAACAAAGTAGTGCCTCCTTTGCATGCAGCTGTGCCTTCAGTTCACGACTTGATGGATCAGCTGATGACTCAGCTGGGAACTTATTATGTATTGGACCTTGCAAATGCTTTCTTCCTATTCCAATCTCCGCCAATAGCCAAGGTCAGTTTGACTTCACCTGGGAAGGGGAGGCAGTGGACCTTGAAAGTATTGCCCCCAAGGTTATCTGCATAGCCCAACCATCTGTCATGATTTAGTGGCTGAGGACCTAGCCAAGGGGATAAAGCCCAGCACGGTTAGGATGTTTCACTACATTGATGATGTGTTGTTAACCTCTGATTCTCTTACAGATTTAACCCAGGCAGCTCCAATGCTGCCAAGCCATTTAGAACAATGTGGGTGGGCCGTGAACACAGCCAAAGTACAAGGACCTGGGCTGTCAGTCAAATTCTTAGGAGTGGTCTGGTCAGGTAAGACGAGGATCATCCCAGAAGCTATTGTAGACAAGATACAGGCATACCCTCAACCCACAACTGTAGCTCAGCTATAGACATATTTGGGACTTCTGGGGTATTGGAGAGCTTTTGTACCGCATATGGCTCAAGTGGCATGCCCACTGTATGCATTAACAAAGAAAGGAACCCCCTGGGATTGTACTGAGGAAGCAGAACAGGCTTACCAGGCTACAAAAAGGGTAATACAGCAAGTACAGGCTTTACAAGTGGCTGATCCCACTAAACCTTTTGAATTAGACATAAATATCACCCAAGAGGAGTTAGGATCAGGTTTGTGGCAGAGACAAGACCGATTCCGAACACTGTAGGATTCTGGTCTCAGCTCTGGAAGGGTGCTGAAGTGCGCTATTCTCTAATAGAAAAACAGCTAGCAGCTGTGTATTCTGCCTTGATGGCCACTGAAGCTATCACAGGAACTTCCAAAGTCCTAGTAAGGACAACATATCCCATACTAGGTTGGCTGCGCACATGGGCAACCAACCCTAAAACAGGTGTAGCTCAGACTCCCATTCTATCTAAATGGGAAGCATATATAGAACAAAGAAGCACTGTGTCAATGAGTCCTCTGTCCAAAGAGTTGCAAAATGCTAGGCCCAGTAGAGGTTGTGGAGGAAACTTTGACACAGCCCTTACCCATGGAGGTGGAGGCTACACCCTTCCATGAGGGACAGGGACCTATCACAGAACAAGCTTGGTATACAGGTGGCTCTAGCACAGGACCCTCAGCATCGTGGACAGTTGTTTCTGTCCAGCCCTTAACAGATACTATGTGGTATGAAAATGGCACAGGGCAAAGCAGTCAATGGGCAGAATTGAGAACTGTTTGGATGATAATAAAAAATGAGCCTGGGCCATTAACCATCTGTACTGACAGCTAGTTAAACCTTGTGTACAAAGGTTTAACCCTTTGGATTTCTACTTGGAAATATCAACTGTGGAAGATAGGCCACTGACCCCTGTGAGGACAAGCCATGTGGCAAGAGTTATGGGAACTGGAGCACGAGAAAGAAGTAACCCTTTTTCATGTCACAGGATATTTCCCCCTAGCCAGTCCCGGAAATGATGAAGCTGATGCCTTGGCTAAGGTAAGATGGCTGGAGAGAGCACCAGCTGCTGATGTAGCCCAATGGTTACATCAATGAATGCAGCATGCTGGTAGCAAAACCATGTGGATGGCAGCTCAAAGATGGGCCTTGCCTATAAAATGGGAAGATGTAGTAAATGCCTGTCATGCTTGTCCAGTATGTGCTCAAGAGAGTCCACACCCCTGGCAGGTACCCCATATAGATGGGCAAATAACTTGAGGAAGGGTGCCCCTGACTCGATGGCAAGTGGACTTTGTCGGACCACTGCCAAGGTCAGAGAATTTCAGATACATCTTCACTGCTGTTGATACAGCTACCGGTCTTCTGTTTGTATGGCCTTGTAAGGCCCCAGACCAGGTAAATACTGTGAACGAATTGAATAGCCTTACAGCCATGTATGGCCGGCCTATAGTCAGAGAGTGACAATGGAACCCACTTTACTGGACATGAGGTTCAGAAGTGGGCTTCCAAGTTGTCTATTCAGTGGAAGTTGCATATGCCATATCATCCCCAGGCAGCAGGGATGATTGAGCGATACAATGGTCTTTTAAAAAAGGGGCTAAGGCTATATGCCCAACCCCCGTCACTGAAGGGGTGGACATGTCAGTTATGGCCGACAGTCAGGATTCTAAATGAGAGACCCCGCAAGGGCCAGACCCTCTCCAGTGGAAGCTCTGTTGCATAGGGCAGCAGCACCTATACAACTGCAAGTCACTACTAGAGATGAACTTTTGAAGCCAGGATATGGCAAGAATGGAAATATTCTTACCAGCCCCAACCTGTTTACAATGGGGACAGACAGTACAATGGGAATGGCCTTGGAAAATAGAAGCCCCCCATATAAGCTGGGTAGGCCTAATAGGGCCTTGGGGGAAAGGATTAGCAGACAACTTGCAAATTTCACCTTGGGTGACAAGTACTTGGCCTCCTCGAGTAAAGGTAATATGGCCTGGAACAGATGAGCACTCTATTCCAAAGGGCACATTTGTATCATCATTATGGCCAATTATGAGTTCCCCTATACTGTTACATATAGAACCTACAGATCCAACAGTACTAGCAGATAATGCATGGTATCATAAACCAGGTAAGATACCTATTCCTGCAATCATCCTTTCCCAGGATGGCAGACTAACATGTATTTTACCAGAGGGGTGAGAACTCCCCCTATTGGTACCAATAACCCTTCTGTCCTTTCGCCCATAGTGTTCTGGCTGTGGGCACCAGAGTCAACTGGATACAGACATACGTTAGTGTGACCAATGTGTTGGCTTATTGAATATAGACTGAACTTCATACCAATGATGACTACTAACCAGACACGTGCGGCTAACAATTGAAAGAACAAAACTACAGGACAAACCTTAAGGACAAGCCTTAAGGCATATTGGACAGATGATAGGTTGTATGAATGTAAGAGTCACTTATCCTTGCTAAGGGAACATCACGGAAGATTCTGAACATGTAGATTGTATGGCGAGGGACCCTGAAGGAGTGGATTGTTGGGAAAAATAGGAAAATGTCAGGGCCCCTCAGATGTTCAGAATCTTGCCGAGCATTTGCTGTAAATATCCTCAGGTGTTCCTCGTTACTACATAATGTAAATTGTGTATGAGCACCCAGGTGTCCAGGGTTGTGGACTTAAGTATAAGACTAACAGCCCTGATCCACAGCGCTTCTCAGAACTCTCAGAAGCCACTAGGACAGTTGTTCCTAGATCTGAATAAAACCCATTCATTTTTCTATACCCACGGCTCCCCAAGTCTTTTTTTCCCCCCTATTACCTAGCTCACAGACCTGCGTGTGGAGGGTTTGTAACCCAATCTGTGCAACAGACTCGAGGGGTCTGTAAGCCCTAGCTTTACCTAGAATTGGTCTCCATCACATACCCAATTTTCCTCTCATCTTTGATTTTCTTTTTTCTTAAAAGATGACTGGTAAGAGGGTCTTAACCCTTGGCTTGGTGTTGTCAGCACCATGCTCAGCCAGTGAGCCAACCGGCCATCCCTATATAGGATCCGAACCCGGGGCCTTGGTGTTCTCAGCACCACACTCCCCTGAGTGAACCACGGGCCGGCCCTTCATTTTTTATTTTCTTTTCTTCTATTGTCAAAGAAGTTTACCACCGAAACTGCAAAAAATAACCAGTTTCTGTCCTGCAGCATCAAAAATTCTTTAAGGTTCTATAAGTAATTATTACCCAACGACTTGCATTATAAGGGAAGAAGAGGAATTGGAAATATTCAGATGAGCACAGGGAGTTCTGGGGACCCCAACTCCACCTCACTGCCTGGGTCGGTGGTTCCTAAGGATATGACACCTGGGGCTGCTGACAGACTCTCCAGTGACCACATTTTCAGAACCGAGAACTGGTGGCAATCTGATGCATGATCTCACAAAGGGCCAGTGTGTCTTCTGTCCCAGAAACTGAGATCGTCCCAGAAAAAGTTACCCACAGGACAGCTCTGATGAGAGGCCATTCTCTGCCACACCCAGGGGCCCCTTCCCTCAATTCTCTTACAGCCTGCTCTCCTTAGGCAACCGAGTTCATTAAATGAATTAAAGCAGACAATCAAACAGTCTTCCATTCTGATCTATCCATACAGTTTTCATTTTCATTTTCTTCCTCCCAAATAAGTCTCCCCTTTCAAAAAGAGATATGTTAGCAGTAAATGAACATAACTTCACCTACTTATTCCAGACAGGAGGTGTTTATGGCCCTGAATCAAACTGGCCCATTCCGGATTAACAAGTAATCATTCCAAAAGGTCTTTCTGTTAAAATTAAACCACAGTCCAAAAGCTATTAGAACCTGGACTTTAGACAATGCCAAAGAGGACAGTTCTGGGCATCTTCTTGAGAGAAAAGGAAAGAGACCTACCAGAAGGAAGAGATCTTAAACAGATGATCACATAAAAATTTTAAGTAAAATGCTGAAACCTGTTAAACCACCCTACTTCAGTTAGAAGTCACTTTTTAACAACATTAGGAAAGCGAAACTAGCTGTGGGTGGGGTGGAAATGCTGCCAGGTCATCCTGCCTAGAGAAACTCAAGGTCGTGCCTACATGAGGGACGTGCGGCCCTAACGTCTGCAACAGCAGTGTGCGTGGCTCCCCACCCCAGGCAGTACCTACTTTCTGGTGATCACCAGCTCATTCATCACTTGAGGTGACTTGGGTTACTTGCCCTGATTTGTTATTCCACAGCTTGATGAAGAAACAATCATCTAGGAAAACACGGAAGCACACATTAATGTGCAAGAAAAAGCCTAGGGGAGCTGAGAGCTTGCTAGGTCACGAGTCTGCGTCTGGGAGTCCCTATGGGGGTGGAGGGCAAGGCGACAGGGTCGGGGGGGAGGTCTGGTGGGGTAACCCAAGGCCAGCTTAGCAGTGCCCTCTCCTGGAAGGCTGGGAGTGCACCTTGGGACGCTGGACCGAACCTGTGTGCCAGCACGTCTTCTCCCAGCCAGGTGCATGGCTGCCCTCTGTTGGACAAATGCTTTTCAGCTTCATCCGACAGTTGGCTAAAGCGAAATATTAGATGTAAGTCCTGCTAGGTGGCATTAGGCAAGGCACGACCTTCCAAGCCTCAGTTTCCACATCTATAGAATGGGAGTGATGTAATAATATCAGTCCTTCCATACTTCAAAGGGTTATCAGGATCGAATGAACAAATAACACTGTTTTCACGTCTGCCTGCCTACCTACTTGTGCCGTAACATAATCCAGTTCACTTCCCTGAGGTGATTTTTCTCTCCAGTGTCTCTGAACTAAGAGCACAATTATGAAAACAACATACCCATGTTATTCTAAGAGTGGCATCTCTCTTCTAGTAGTTTTCATAACTTCCAAAATGTTTTTAACATTATTTTCAAAGCATTTTTTTCCTTATAAGCATGTCTCATATTTAAATTAATTTTCTGGCAATTATCTGTTCAGTGTCTAAATCCCCTTCTAGGTTATGAGTTCCTGGATGCAGGGACCTATCTGTCATTGTCACTGTTGTATCCCCAGCACCTATGTAGCATATTGCCTACTACACAGTAGGTGCTCGGTAAGTATCTGTTGAATAAACACATGGATCATAGGAATTGGTGGAGGCCAGCCAGAAGCAGAAAGGACAAAGTCAGATATGGAAAAAAAAATCCTACTTCAAGAGTGGTAACATATTAGCACTAAAATTGAAAGGGCAGGGGTGATGAAAGGTTTTGAAACTAGAGAGAGGTGGTGGTTGCACAACATTGTGAATGCACTAAATGCCACTGAATTGTACACTTTTAAACGGTTAATTATACATTATGTGAATTTCACCTCAATAATAAAAAAATTTAATGGTAGAATTATAATAATTATGATCCTTTATGATTTAGACACTCTACAAATACTTGATAAAGTCAACATAAAGAGAATAATTTCTATACAGTACTTGATAGTTTACATAAATGTTTTCACATAAATGATTTCATTTGTTCCTTCCAACAAGCCTGTGGACTTGCAGACAAAGAAAAGTGAAGATTGCAGATCGGTTAGTGACTTCCTATTCTGTAGACAAGCCAAGCACACTCCCCTCTCAGAGGCTCTGCCCTTGCTGCTCCCCTGCCTGGGAAGGACTTCCCCCAAACAGTCACCCGGCGCTTCCGCCTCACCAAATCTGGGCTCTGCTTTCAGAGTGACCTCATCAGAAAGGGCTTCCTAAAAAAGCAGCCCATCTACCCCCATCATTACCCTGCTTGATTTTTCTTCAAAATTCTCAGAACATGTTCACAGGGTTATGGTTTTTTGTCTTTCCACAATAATGTAAACTCCAAGAGAACAGGTCTATTTGTCAGTTTTGTTTTCTGCTATAATCCTGACATCTGGAATGTACCTGACAAATAACAGGTGCTTAATAAATATTTGTTAAATGAATAAGTAGAGAACTTTACCATGAACTCAGCCAGATCTTTTGGGGAGCCTAGGCTTTTTAGGCCATAACACAAAAAAACTGAAATCATAATGTGACTGAGATAAAATACCAGTTTTTGGAGGACTGTAACAAAGTGCTACCAAGCTCACTAATTATTTCCTGCGTGTACTCCTCTTGTCCCCAAGGGCAGGGCACCTGTCTGTTGTATCCCTAGCTCTCAGTGCTATGATAAACATGCAGTATCAGGCACTTGTTCATATCAATAAGAAACAATGGATTCTGAGTAATATGGACAAGAACAGAACTGGCCACAACACACATCCAGTTCCCACCCTAAGTCTGCACGTGGGGGGCAGGGAGTCTCTGAGGAGGAGAGGAAGGAGGAAGGAGAATGTGCTGGGCAGGGGTCAGAGTCCATGCAGCAGCAGAGCGTGGTCTTGCAAGCCCTGTGTAATCTTTGAAGAAATGACTCTCGAGACCAAACTGACCTGCAGTGTGAACCTTGCACGACGAATTCTTATTCCCAGGGGAAAGATTGTAGGGCTGGCCTCCCACTAGTTTGGTCAGCGTAGTCTGACAGGATGGATAATCCTTGCGGGATGGACAATGAACTCTGAGACCCAGTAGTACTCCAGAATGGTGCCTGGTGGCCTCTGAGAAATTTGTGCCCTCAATCAGGCAGCCAGGCATGATGGAAAATTGTTGGGTGTAGCACAAAGAACACAGATTAGGAGTCAAAGTCCTACAGCTCTAGTGTCAGTTCTACTTCTTGCAGCTGTTTGAATCTATATCTCTAAGGGCAGTTTATAGATTGCAAACAAACTCATACAAACATGAAATATGGTCACTTGTCCAACCTGATCACAGCCACTGGGGATTATTGTTACATCTTAAATGGAACAAAATATTTAACACAAATACTTGTTTGCCAGGCCTCACATTTTAACTCAATGGCACAGAAACATGTTTTCAACCTTTAATAAATTATAAAAGTTCCTGAAAATGTTTGAAACAGAATTTCTATAGAAAATTCCAAGCCTCATAAGCTATGGTCCACCCCTTCCCAACATACACACATACATGCACACATACACACCCTCCCCACCAAAGCTTCCTTATAATTAAGTCCAAGTACACAGCTCAAAATTCAAGCAAATTGGGGCCGGCCCGTGGCTCATTCGGGAGAGTGCGGTGCTGATAACACCAAGGCCATGGGTTTGGATCCTATATAGGGGTGGCTGGTTCGCTCACTGGCTGAGCGTGGTGCTGACAACACCAAGCCAAGGGTTAAGATCCCCTCACCAGTCATCTTTTAAAAAAATAAAAATAAAAATAAATAAAAAATAAAAATACTCTATGAGCCAGACGTAACACATCTATGGCCTGATACAGCGCCCAGGCAGTCTGATCGTGAGCTCTCGGGAGCAGAAGGTGGTTCTAATGGGTTCCAGGCCTGAATCTACCCCTCCCTAAGTGCTTTCTAGGGTGGTCACTTCATCCCCAATCACTTGACACTGATGAACCAGTTTGCTGGTAAGTTACCGCATAGTGAATAAAGGTGCTGATTCCCTTCAGTTCAAATCCTAACTCCATCACTTGGTATCACCACATACCAGCTATGGCACTTTGACCACTCCAGGCTTCAACTTCCTCACCTTTAGAACTTGGATAATAATACAATTCCTCATGCAGAGTAAGCATTGGACGACACATGTCAGCTATTGTTGTCCGTAAGCTTGGTGCCTCCTTCCTCACCATCCATCCACAATTAATCAGCCAATCCTGTTCAACAGGACTTCTAAAACTCTATCGAATCCATCCTCTTGTTTTTATTTCGACTCTCTCTGTCTTAGCTCATAACCTCATCCTCTCTATCCTGACTGATTTATTATAATGATCTAATAATTGGATCTCCTGCTTTACTCAGTACCCTCACGCTGCACCCAGCTATTCCATCGCTTTACTCAGTACCCTCACACTGCGCCCAGCTATTCCATCTCTCGCTGGGGTAACTTATCTATGTAAAACACAGATTTGATTGTGTCATTTTCCCTGTCACCTATAGAACAAAGTCTGAATTCCTTAATTCTGCATTCAAGGCTCTTCCCAGTCGGGCCACAGGCTCTCCCCACACTCATATCCTACCAGTCTCTATGATATTCTCTTTGCTCCTGCCATACCAAACTTCTGTTCTTGCCTTTTCTTGAACAAGCCAGGCAGTTTCCTATCATGGTACCTATGCAACACTATTCTTTCTGCTTAGAATGTTTGTCCCCCATGTTTCCTTGCTTGACTCCTTCTCACCCTTCTAAGTCCAGCCCAAAATGGTCATCTCTACCACGAAGCCTTCTCTGATGGGCCCCCTAGCTAGCCCTGCAGTTGGGCCATCCCTCCTCTGTTGTTCCCACCACATTTAATACCTAGCTCTTCTAGTCCATCTCCAATGCTTTGTAACCTACTTACTGAGACATCAGTGGTCTCAACACGAGATAGGAGGCCAAGGGCAAGAACCTGGTCTTACACATTTTTTGCACTGCCAGCTAGCATGTAGTAAGTGCTCAGTGTTTGCTGAATGAATTAATGGGACCAACTAAGAGGGCATTTTAACAAAAGCCAAAAGATAATGTCACTTTTAATACATCCTGTTGCAAGAAACAGGTATCTATGGGAATATACAAAGAAAGAATAGGATAATAAAAATATATAAAACCACTAAGGAACCCTCAATTTCCTGGAATGTGTACATTTTGGTTAATTTTAGTAGAAAAGGATATTAGGTATATAGAAAGCTCTAGCTACCTAGATAATTGAAAATATCTGTACTTACCAGGTAGCTAGCATTTGTCATGGTGTCTTGATCTTCACCTTCTCTTCTATGGACTCAGTGGAATGTATCTAATATCCCAGGAGAAAATATAATCCAGGCAAATCTGATTATGTGGTTCATAATTTGTATGCTGTGCAGTACAATTAGAGAGACTTTCGCCCATCAGAAAACAGTCCAATCTTCACCTCGTGCCCGTGCAGGCCTCTTATAAGAGAAACAAAAATTCCTTGGCTCTCTGAGAGTCACCAGAGAAGGCTAGCAGTGACGATCTTGGGAAGGCAGAGATCTGGGAGAGAAAATAAACATCATTTTTGGCATTTATGTTCTCAAAAACTTGTCACTGGAGTGCTCACTTGACAAGCATTCACTGAATGAATGGAAGGGTTGTTACCCAGCCTTGTTCCCCATCCCCAGGCAGGATCGCAGACCTTGCTTTGGCAGGCTAGGAAACCAAGCTGCGGGGCTTGTCTAGTAAGAATGGAGGGGGCAGCTCAGCAGAGTACTTTCCACTCAGGCTGTGCCGGCTCAGAGCCCGGCCCTGACAGTTTCTAGTTGGTAGAGTTGGTAGAGTAATAGTTCCTGTCTCGAAGCTGTTGGAAGGATTAAATGATAGAGAACATGTAAACTACCTAGCATGGTGCCTATTAAATTACTCTGATTATTACAAGAATTCAGTAAATGTTAGCTATCATTATCATTTGTCAAGAAGATCCTACTACTGGACTTGAGCCGTCCATAGCTTATCTTTACAACTCTGCCCACACCCAATATCTCTATTTTATTGTCTAACTATGGCATCAGAGTTCATAGAGAATTGAAGAAAGGGCAAGTTCTCAGTTTCTCACCAATAAAGAAGCAGAAATAAAGTAGATGGGGAAAAGAAAACAGGCCACATAAGCAGAACGTCTGGCCACGCAACTAGCCGAAGCATTTATGCATTTATAGATCTGGCAAGAAGACTAAACAAATTAAAAAAAAAAAAAATCTGGCAGGCTGGCTGGCTAGCCCAGTTGGTTAGAGCATGGTGTTATAATATACCAAGGTCAAGGGTTCAGATCCCCATACCAGCCAGCTACGCCCCCCCCCAAAAAAGAGGGTCTGGACTCCCAAAAGCCATACAGAAAAAACAAAGGAGCACGACTTCAAACTTGTCGCCTCTCCCTGGGTGTGATGGAGATGGAGACACAAAGGATTACACAAAGCCCATTTTTCCAGAGCAGTGAGTGGCCCAAAGGGGTTAAATCCCGGGAGACGACTTCTTCAAGAGAGAAGGAATTCCTGGGAAATGACCGCGATTCAGAGCTTTTCTTGGTTTTTTATTGTGCAGGCAAAAAGTTACAGAAAAGAACACAGGTGGTTAATCAATCATAGTGAAAAAACCAAACTTGCTACATAACAATTTTCATTAAAGCAGGTGCAACTTAAAAATAGTTTAAGCAATTTACCATCAGTCATAAAACTAAGCTATGTGACATACAAAAGAACCAATGAGATAATCGTTATGGCAACTCTTAGTTCCCTAGGAAACTTAGAGAAGCAGTTGAAGGTGAAATGTGGAACCAGCCGCTAATTGGCAGAGTAGCCTTGAAGCTTTCAGTACACATATTTTCCCATAATTAGGTTTAGCTGCACCAAGGGCATGTGCCCTTAGAGCAAGCACTTATGCTGTGTTACAATTCTCATATCCACACCAGAGATTTTTTAGTCCCGTAAAAGTTTTCTGTTTTTTCCCAAACTTAGCATTTCTATGTGCATTACTAAAAGGTTAGGTTCTTCCTCAAACTACAAGGCTTTGGCCTTCCTAAAACTAGGGACGGCGGCTCCCCTGTGCTACAGCCTAAACTAAAGGGCTTTGGCCCTTCAAACAGCTAAGGACTGTGGTCCTACTAAAATA
This sequence comes from Cynocephalus volans, assembly GCF_027409185.1. Classification (NCBI taxonomy): domain Eukaryota; kingdom Metazoa; phylum Chordata; class Mammalia; order Dermoptera; family Cynocephalidae; genus Cynocephalus; species Cynocephalus volans. The sequence goes on from NC_084463.1 coordinate 161,054,465, forward strand.
AAGATCCTACTAAGTTACAACCTGATCTAAGGACTATGGTCCTTCTAATAGCTAAGGGCTGTGGCCCTACTAAGCTAAAGGTTAAGGCCCTGTGAAATACATGTGCTTTATTAGTGTTAGCACCCTCTACGAAACTGCTGAGGGAAAATTCTGTACCTAGATAAACTTCAGTACAAGTATGGAATAAAGACATCTTCAGGCTTTTGAGGCTTCAAAACTATGAGATGTTCTAAGAAAGAGGGTAAATTATTAAAAGAAATTCTCAATAGAAGTTCAATAGTATCGAGACCAGTAAAGCCACTCTATATGATGGATTGATTCACTCCACAAATACATGCTGAGTGCCTACTGTGTGCTGCTTAGACACTGGACTAGAGCAAGTAACCAAGCAGACACACACTGCTACCCTCATAGAGCTTACATTCCACTGGGCATAGACAGATAAACAACTACAAGGGGAAAACTCTGAGACAGAAGATGGTGAGTGTGACAAAGAAAGAGAAACCAGGACCTCTAGCCCCAACTTTCAGTTGAAGAACTACAGGAACTACAGTGGATAGAAGACCAGACTACATGACATCATCATGACACCATCAGATAAATCCAAAGTGTGGGAAATCTATAAGATAACTGGCCTGAATTCTTAAAAATGTCAAAATTGTTAAAAACAAAACAAGAGGGAGACTCGTGTAGATTAAAAAGAGTTAACAATCACATTCAACAGGTGAGCCCTGAGTGGAACCTGCGCCAGGGAAAAGAAGTTATAAAATATATTTTGGGGACAAGGAAGGACATTTGAATATAGATTGAATATTAGATGATACTGGGAAATTATTTTTAATTTTTAATTTATTAAATTAAAGTTTTAAAAATACTTAGGTATTATACATACGTAGGAGAAGGTCTTATTCTTAGGAGATGTGTGCTTAAGTACTCATATATAGCAAATACTGCAAACTTTTCAACTGTTGGATCAACGTAAAGACTATTCAGTTGCTCATTGCTCTAATCTTTCAAGTTTTCTGTATATATTAAACTATTTAAAAGTTGGATAAATAAAAATATAAATATATAAAAATTTGGATAAAAAAGCATGGAGGAGAAGATTTAGAGAAGGCAAACAGACAATTTTTTGGAGTTCTGTTGTAAAGGGGAGTATATTAGTTTCCTAGGGCTGCTATAACAAATTACCATGAATAGGGTGGCTTAAAACAACAGAAATTTATTCTCTCACAGCTGTAGAGGCCAGAAGCTAAAATCAAGGTGTTGGCAGAGGCCACACTCCCTACAGAGGCTCTGGGGAGGAATCCATTCTTCGCCTCTTCTAACATCTGGTGACTGGCAGCATTCCTTGACTTGTGGCTGTGTCACTCCAATCTCTGCCTCTGAGATCACACTGCCTCCTCTTCTGTGTATGTGTCTGATTTCCTTCTTCTCTCTCTTATAAGGACACTTGTGATGGCATTTAGGACCCACCTGGATGATCCAGAACAAGCTCTTCCTCTCAAGATATTTAACTTAATGACATCTTTTGCTATGTTAAGGTAATGGTCACAGGTTCCTGTGATTAGGAAATGAATATATCTTTAGGAGGCCACTTTTGTGCCTACCACAGGGAGCAAGAAAAATGGGGCAGTAGCTACAGGGAAATTTGGGGTAAAGGGGGCCGGCCCGTGGCTCACTCGGGGGAGTGTGGTACTGTTAACACCAAGGCTACAGGTTCAGATCCCTATATAGGGATGACCAGTTGGCTCACTTTGGAGAGCGTGGTGCTGACAACACCAAGCCAAGGGTTAAGATCTCTTTACCAGTCATCTTTAAAAAAAAAAAAGAAAGAAAGAAATGTGGCGTAAAGAGAGGGTTTATTTATTTATTTATTTTTTTAAGTAGGAGAAATACAGCAAGTTTATAATAATGAATTTAGTAAAGTTTGTTGCATATTGTAGTAGTAGTACAACAGTACAGTTTATTTGTTCACTGTGTTGACCACTTTCATATAGGAAAATTCATAAAGAAGATAGCAAAGTACCTTCAAGAAGAAAATTAGGGATACTCTTTTAGAGTTCAATTAAGAACAATCGAAATGTAATGGATGAGACTTTCTGTCAAACTTGGTAGATTAAACACACGTATTTATCTCTAAACCCCACTAAGATGAAAATAAAGGAATAAAAATAGTATAAAACCACAGAAAGTCTCCTGTCGACCAAGACAGTAGAGTAGACAACAGTGGATTAACGAGGTCAACAAACTTTTAAAGATGGAGTGAGAACTAACTTAGTAGAGTGGAGAAAGCTGGGACTTAAGTGCTTGAAGAGGAGAATATAAACAAAAAGTGTAACAGTTCACTCTATTTATCCCCCCAAAAGTTCAGGACCTGTAGGGACCAGATACATCCAATGGAAGAAGAATGGCATGGAGCTGGAAATAGGGAAATTATTTAGAAGTCTGTATATAAAGCAGTTAAATTCACAAATCCCCTCCCCAACCCTTTCAGTCTAGCAAAACCCCCCAGCAGGATACCAGAAGGTTTATCCTCTGGAAAAATGGAATCTGAGAAGCACCTCAGGGACACCAAGCACAACTGAAGGCAGAGTGAGCACTGAGCTAAAAATAAAAGGACTGGGTGAAAATAGGCATGCCAAATGTTGGCCCCGCAACTGTATCCCCCTGCCCTGCTGCTATAACCTCAACAGTAGCGGCCCTGCAGATACCCCCAAACAATGAGTGGAAAATTCTTCCCACACAGCCTTATAACACTAGGGTCATGGGTTCAGATCCCCTGTACTGGCCAGCCGAAAAAAAAAAAAAAATTCTCCCCTGAAAAACCAAATAGTCCCTGAAATGTGATCTGCAGATTGCAACATTTGGGGGTATCCAATAAAAAATCCTGCTTGCTCCAGCCACCACAGAGCGAAGCCCATCAATCAACAAGCCACATCCATACACATAGTTTCCAATTAGCTCTGCCTCTTTCTTGATCAAACATTTGAGAAAAACCTCCAACAACGTACACACACACACCAGAAAAAAAAAGGTAGGGAAATTCAGGGGAAACAATGTGAAATGCCGAAGAAAACTTAAAAACAGGAAAAAATCCTTGGAGAACAAAGAAAACATGTACATAAATAAGACAAGAACAGAAATATTATACATAGTACCAGCCAGCCGTCAAAAAACCCCAAAAGAAATGCTATATCTATATATATTTTTTTAATCAGTGAACAAGAGTTAAAATTTAAAAATAAAATAAAATATTAAATTTTAAATTTTAAAATTAAATAATTCAATACCAAAGGATAAGAAGATAAATTGAATAAAATTGCACACACTGTAGAACAAAAAGAAAAAAAGCCATAATACGAGTCATAATTCAGGCTCTAACATCCTCTAGTAGAACCACAGAAAATGAGATGAGGATGCAGGCTGGGCTGTGGAATGGTAGCAAACAGGTAATTTACATAGAGAAGAAAAACATCATATCTGTAGAATTAAAACAAAAGAACAAAACAATTTATAGACACCAACTCTTGGAAGTTAGAAGATAGTGGGGCAATGCCTTTAAAATTCTAAGGGAAAGGGCTGGCTGGTGGCTCAGTTGGTTGGAGCATGGAGCTGATAACACCAATGTCCAGGGTTCAATCCCTGTGCCAGCCAGCTGCCAAAAATAAAATAGAATTCTAAGGGAATTTCCAACCTAGAATTCCAACCTAGCTAAAATATCAATCTAATATATGAAAAGAATAGATATTTTCAGACAGATACAGTGTCACAAAGTTTACTTCCCATGGTCACTTCCTCTGAAAGCTATTAGATGAGGCAGGTGACCAAAATGAGGGGGTAAAACAAGAAAGAGGAAGATCATCTAAGATCCAGGCAGTAGGAGATCCAACACAGACGAACAGAGAGAGGTGTTAAGAAGATCCAGAAAGCAGCCACTCTACATCAAGTCCAGAGGCTAAAGGACTCCAAGAAGGAAACTGCCAGTAACAAAAAGGGGGAGGGGGAGGACTGATAGATTATGTATTATGTTTGACTATATGAACACAAATATGACAAGGAGTTTTTATAGATCTTTCAGAGCCTTTGGAGAAAATTAGCCAAGGGTATGTAGAAAACTTAACAATTAAAAAACAACATACGGCTGGCTGGTTAGTTCAGCTGGTTAGAGCGTGGTATCATAATACCAAAGTCAAGGGTTCACATCCCCATACCAGCCAGCTGCCAAAAAAACATAACTTGTGTTGTGTTATGATATGATGAAGTTTCTATTCTTTAGAAATTTTGCAGACTTTTAAAGTACACAGAGGAGAAAAGGTGGTAAAGTATGCCTTTTGTCCCAACTATCCGTGATTGCTTTTAACCACCTCTTACATCCCTACCCAAAGACAAACAGGAACTAAGAGCCTAAGTCTTGACGTTGAAGTTTTGACAGTAGGCACTCAGAGGGTCATCTCTCTTACCTGGGATGAGGGTGGAAGACAGAAAAGAAGCCCAGGGAGACACAAGTGAAGCTATGAAAAAGTCCACGTGGTTAGATGAACGGAAAGTCAAAGATAGAAACAATGTAGGTACAAATAATCAGAACAACTTCAAATCAAGCATGAGCAATTCAAATTTGTTCTTTTTTTTTTCTTTTTAAAAGATGACAAGTAAGGGGATCTTAACCCTTGACTTGGTGGTGTTAGCAACACGCTCTCCCAAGTGAGCCACAGGCCGGCCCCGCAATTCAAATTTGATGTGAAGGTGAGGGGAACCTGTGGAAACGGTGATCATGGTGAAGTGATTACAACAGTGGAGCCCATCTGGATACATCTTTGGGGCTAGCTAGAGGGAGGATCAGTGAGGATGAGCTTGGTCCAGATATAAATAGCCCTGCAAGAAGTCTAACACATTAGATGGTAAAACTGGCTACATGGCTCGAGAGGAGAGTACAGAAATAGCGAAGGGAAATGGTTTTAAAAACCAACAAAAATAGGGCCGGCCCGTGGCTCACTTGGGAGAGCATGGTGCTGACAACACCAAGTTAAGGGTTGAGATCCCCTTACCGGTCATCTTTTAAAAACAAACAAACAAACAAAAAACCCAACAAAGATAACCACCATAATGAGACATGGCTTACTTTTTTCTTTACTTCTTTATCTTCTTATCTCCTCTCCTCTTGCCTTTGTCACTTTGAAGCTCCGCATTCTTTAGGAGCCTCTTTCAGAAATTGTGCTCACTTCAGCCTGCACAATTTCTTCCACAACCCTCAATATCTACTCTTTTATCCTACGTAATTCTCCCTAGTCCTTACTATGCTTTCTCCTACACCTTGTACATCCAATCATGTGATAGACTAAAGCCTTCTAGCCCATCTGAAGCCCATTTCTCAGACATTTCCCTGCAAACTCCTCAGTCACAGCTCTTCTCCAAGAAACCAATATCCAGCTTTCCTCTACCTATCCACACCTTATCAAGTGCTCCCATTTCCCTCTTTACCGTGCTTCTTCGCTTCCTTTGGTACTGGCCTCTGCCTCTTCCCCAGTAGCTCTTCTTCATTCCCACTCTCTCTTCTTTTATGCTCAGACATTCTCCTTTCCTCTCTCATCTTTACCCCTTCAGGATCTGTTTGGCTCTCATTTCTCCTCTTTGACTTTCAATACTTCCCCTATCTGTGTCTCTTTCTTTCTTCACCTTCAATCCTTCATCTGCCTCATTCACTGGTAACTTCACCTATAATATTTTTCTCTTCTATAGAAACAGATTCATCAGTAACATCTCCCACTTCACGCGAAATGCCTCCCTCAACTTCCACCTCCTCCTCAGTCCCTTCTGGTTCTTCATCACTCCCTTCTCGCCTTTCAGAAGAAATTTCCATCTCATCATCAGTAAATTCCATCACTCTTTCATCACCAGTAACTTCTACTACTCTTTCAATTTTCTCTTCATTTACGTTCCTTGTTCTTGAACCCTCCAACTTCTCTCCACTGGCCCCCAGATTCTCCCCACTAGATTCCAGCTTCTCTGCACTTGACCACAGTGTATCTGCAATGGATCTCAAATCCTCCCCACTAGTCCCCAGCTTCTCTCCACTGGATAACAGCTCCTCTCCATCGGGTCTCAGCTTCTCTCCACTGGACTCTCGCCTCTCTCCTCTGGATCCCAGCTTCTCTCCACTGGACCCCAGCTTCTCTCCACTGGACCCCAGCTTCTCTCCACTGGACTCTTGCCTCTCTCCCCTGGACACCAGCTTCTCTCCACGGGACCCTCGCCTCTCTCCCCTGGACACCAGCTTCTCTCCACGGGACCCTCGCCTCTCTCCCCTGGACACCAGCTTCTCTCCACGGGACCCTCGCCTCTCTCCCCTGGACACCAGCTTCTCTCCACTGGACTCTCGCCTCTCTCCCCTGGACACCAGCTTCTCTCCACTGGACTCTCGCCTCTCTCCCCTGGACACCAGCTTCTCTCCACGAGACCCTCGCCTCTCTCCCCTGGACACCAGCCTCTCTCCACTGGACCCTCGCCTGTCTCCCCTGGACACTAGCTTCTCTCCACTGGACTCTCGCCTCTCTCCCCTGGACACCACCTTCTCTCCACTGGACTCTCGCCTCTCTCCCCTGGACACCAGCTTCTCTCCACGGGACCCTCGCCTCTCTCCCCTGGACACCAGCTTCTCTCCACGAGACCCTCGCCTCTCTCCCCTGGACACCAGCCTCTCTCCACTGGACCCTCGCCTGTCTCCCCTGGACACTAGCTTCTCTCCACTGGACTCTCGCCTCTCTCCCCTGGACACCACCTTCTCTCCACTGGACTCTCGCCTCTCTCCCCTGGACACCAGCTTCTCTCCACTAGACCTCAGATCCTCTCCACTCCACCTCAGCTGCTTCTCACTCTGACCCAGTTTATTTCCTCTGGACCTCAAGTTCTCTCCACTGGTCCCCACCTTCTCCCCAGTAGAACTCAGCCTCTCTTCAAACGCAGACCCCTTCCTAGACTCCGCTGTCATCCCTGCACTCTTAGATTCAGCCCCTGTTTTGGGTTTGACCTCTCGCTTTCCCCAAACCTTCCTCGGACTTTCTTCCCCCAAACCTGCGGAGGCCTGTAATGCACTTGCTACACTGTGCGGTAGCTTCGCATCCATCCTGTCCAGACTCGGGCCTGAATTCTCTTTCGAGACCGCCTTTCCCACATCTACCAGTCTCCAGTTCTCAGACCCAAGCTTCGGGTCCCACATCCTAGGCTTTTGCGTGTTTCTACCCAGGAGCTGTACTCTCTTCCCGATCACGATGAGTCCGTTCCAGGGCACCCAAGTTTTCTCTCGCAGCATCTGCGGCCCTTTATAGAACAGCTCCTGCGGCGGCCGCCCGCAGACCCCGGCCTGACCTGGGGCGCCCTGGCCGCGGGGCTTGTGGCGGTCCCTCGTTCCCCTAAGCTGTTTACCCTGCCTCTCCCTCACGCCCAAGTGCGGAAACCTTAACGGAATTCTCTTCTCCACAGACATCGCGCCCGGCCCCTGCCCTCGGCCCCCCGCCCCCAGCCCCGCTCCCCGCTCCCCGCTCCCCACACCCGGCCCTCCCAACCTCGCCCGCTTCCCCGCCTCCCCGCCCACCGCCCGGTGGGCGCGCGACTGGGCTAGTGCGCACGCGCAAGCGGCGCGTGGCCGTTGGAAGGCGGGGCCCGAGATGGTGGTGGACGGGAGTCAGCTAACCAGGGGGCTGGGGGTGGACCTGGCACGCGACCTCTGCGACTCTAGAGCCACTGCTACAGTCTCCGCGCTCTCGCCTCCTTACGGCCCTCTCTCGGTTCCGTCCTGACCCTTAAAAGCTGGGGCCCGAATCCGGGAATGACAGGCGCTGCAGCCAATAGCATCGCGCACGTAAACGTGGTACCCAATCAAAAGGCGCGGCCTCGGAGAACGGCGTGGGACCCACTCTCGACTCGGAGAGACTCCCTGGCAGGGAGGGGGAGTCTCCGTCGGCTGATAGGGTCTCCGCTAAGTCGGTTCACTGGGGCGAATCACCGGGGAGGAGGCTGTGGGAGCGCGCGGTCAGGGGCCAGCCGCGGAATCCTCGGGTGCTGCAGCCGAGGAGCGTGATGGAGGAGCATCACGAGGCTGGGAAGGAGAACAAGGTGAAATAAAGGTACAAACCTCCTCGGCCACCACCTCACTCCGTGATCCCCAGTGATACCCAGGCAAGGAGTGCTGTGTGTGTGTGTGTGTGTGTGTGTGTGCGTGTGCGTGTGTGTGTGTGTGTGTGTGTGCGTGTGTGCGCGCGCGCGCGTGCGTGCGCGCGCGTGTGCGCGCGATCGAGAGGGGAGACCTGAGCAAGGGCGTGGGGGCCTGAATGCTCTCTGTGTGTGTGTGCGTGTGTGTGTGTGTGTGTGCGTGTGATCGAGAGGAGAGACCTGAGCAAGGGCGTGGACCGCCTCTGCATGGGACCCGTGAGGATTCCAAGGGAGGCAGGTTTTACCCTGACAGATGGAAAGGAACCCGTCACTGTCACTCCTCTCCTCCCCAGGACCGCTGGGGAGGGAAGCGTGATAGGCAAGAAGAGGTCCCTGTGCTGTCCAGCCGCCAAAAAAAAAAAAAAAGAAAGAAAGAAAGAAAGAAAAAGAAGAGGAGGGGGGCATATACATCATGTTAGGAACTGAAAGGGGCTGACGTCCTCTCCTTTCCCGAGGTGGGGGAATCCTGTTCAGCGCTAATCACTTCACTTATGTATCTGTGTTCATATAAAAAGAAGACAATTCTTTCTTCATTCTTGCCTTTCGACTTAATTCAACAAATAGTTGTTGAGCATCTACGTTGTGCCAAGGATAGTGAGGGCATGCAGAGGTGCACACTTTCGGGAGTTGGTGGCATGTGCATAGTGGGCTGTGGCTGAGGATGAGGATGGAGCAACTGTGGTCCATCCTTGAGGTCCCATCTCCCTGAAGCAGCTACTAAGCCGTACAGGTCAGAGCAGAGATCCTAAGATAGCAGGAAGGAGGCCGGGACTAGGGAACTGTATTAGTCCGTTTTGTATTGCTATAAAAAAATACCTGAAACTGGGTGATTTGTAAAGAAAAACGAAATTTATTGCTTACGGTTTCTGAGACCAGGAAGTCCAAAGTCCGTCTGGTGGTGGCAACAGTGACCCAGGGGTCTCACATTACAAGATGGTGGAAGCCAAGAGAGAGCAGAGGGAGACAGACTCTCCTCTTCTTTTAAAGCCATCAGAACCACACCCCTAACCACCATTTTTAATCCATTCACTACTGCACAGTCCTACAATCCAATCACCTCTTCAAGACTCCACCTTTCAAGTACCATAATAGGATTTCCTACCCTTCCAACAGTCACAGTGGGAGCTAAGTTTCTAATACATAAAACTTGGGGGACACAATTCAAGCTTCAGTGAGTTGTGGGGGACATAATTCAATCCACTACAGGGACCTACTGCACCAATGAGCTAGACTGCCTGTGTTGGGGTTGGGGGGGGGGGGAGGTTGGAGAGCCTGCCTTGGGAGTGTTGGAGAAGTCAGGAAATGAGGAGTGGAGTTCAAGTGGAGTTTGGAGCTAACCGGCCATCACTATACAGGGATCCGAACCCATGGCCTTGGTGTTAACAGCACCGCACTCTGCCGAGTGAGCCATGGGCTGGCCCTTAATTAAAATAATTATGAATGGACTAAACACTCCAATTAAAAAACAAACATTGTCAGACTGGATTTTAGAAAAACAATTATATTCTGGGGCAGCCCCGTGGCTCACTTGGGAGAGTGTGGTGCTGATAACACCAAGTCAAGGGTTAAGATCCCCTTACCGGTCACCTTTTTTAAAAAAAAGAAAAACAACCATATTCTGTTAAAAGAGACATACTCTAAATATAAGGACACAGAACTACTGAAATAAAAGCACGGAAAAATATACACGGTCAACACACTAACCAAAGGAAAGCTAGTGTGGCTATATTAATTTCAGACAATGTAAGTCAAGTAGCATTTCTAGAAACAAAGAGGAGCATTTTATAGTGATAAAAGAGTCAATTCAACAGAAAGATAAAGCAGTCCTAATTGTATATGCATCTAATAAAATAGCTTCAAAATATGCAAAGACAAAGAGGACAGAACTAAAAGGAGAAATAGGCAAGCCCACAATTACAGTTAGAGATTTTAACACAACTCTCTCAATACATTTGAATAAGCAGACAAAAGAAATCAGTAAGGATTAAGGAGATTTAAATAACATGATGGGGCTAGCCAGTTAGCTCAGTTAGAGTGCAGTGTTATAACATCAAGGTCGAGGGTCCAGATCCCCATACTGGACAGCTGCCAAAAAATAAATAATAAATAAATAACACGATGAATCAACTTGATCTCATTGACTTATGTAGAGCTCTATACCCAACAACTGCAAAAAACACATTTTTTCAAATGCACATAAAACATTTACCAAAATACATTATATGTTGGGATATAAAGCAAGTATCAACAAATTTTAAAAGATTGAAGTCATATAGAGTATATTTTCCGACCTAGAATTAACTAGGAATTAAAAAAAAAAAAAAAAAAAAACTAGATTCCAAAGTATTTGGAAATTAAGCAACATGGTTCTAAATAACTCATAGGTGAAAGAAGAAATTATAATATTTTTAAGGAGCTGGCTGGTTAGCTCAGTTGATTAGAGCATGGTGCCCTGATAACACCAAGGTCAGGGTTTGATCCCTGTACTGGCCAGCTGCCAAAAAGAGAAGAAAAGAAAATATTTTAAAATAAATGATTATGAAAATATGGCATATCAAAACTCACAGGATGCAACTAAGGTAGTATCCAGAGGGAAATTTATACCTCCACATGCATATTTTAGAAAAAAAGAAAGGCTGGGAAGTCAATTATCTAAGTTTCAATCTCAAAAAGCTAGAAAAAAAGAGTGAATTAAATCCCAAGAAAGTAGAAGGATGAGAGCGGAAATCAATAAATAGAAAATAAGCATACAGAGAAAATCATTAATATCAAAGTAGTTTTTTGAAAAAATTAATAAAATTGATAAACTCCTAGCAAGACTGATAAGAGAGAGAGAGCAGGAGAGAGACGGGGGGTGGGGGGAGAACACTAATTACCAATGCCAGGAATGATAAAGGAGACATTGCTAGAGATGCTGCAGGCATAAAAAGATAATAAGAGTGTATATGAACAAGTTTATGCTAAATAAATTAGAAAATTTAGATAAAATGGACAAATTCCTTGAAAAATAACAACTTACCAAACCTGAAACAAGAAGTGAAAAATCTATGTAGTTCTACACTTTTTATGGGAATTGAATCTGTAATTTAAAACTTTTCCAAAAATATCTAAGTATAGATAAATTTACAGGTGAATTCTTTGAAGCATTAAGGGAGAAATAATACCATTTTTATAGAAATTATTCTAAAAAAACAGGAATAGAAGACACAATTCCCAGCTTATTTCAGGAGGAGAGCATAACATTGATACAAAAATCTGTCAAGAGGAGATATGAACAGTGGTGACGGCAGCACACCAATGTGCATGTATGTAATACTACTGAACTGTATGCCTAAAAACGGATAAAATGGGGAAATTTATATTATTCATATTTTACCACAGCAAAAAAACTCAAGAGCTGGCCGGTTCGCTCAGTTGGTTAGAGCACAGTGTTATAACACCAGGGTCGAGGGTGCAGATCCCCTTACTGGCCAGCCACCAAAAATAAAAAAGAGAGAAGAACATTACAAGAGGGCTGATGGGTTAGCTCAGTTGGTTGGAGCGCAGCCCTGTAACACCAAGGTCACGGGTTCAGATCCCTGTACTGGCCAGCTGCACGCCCCCCCCCCCAAGAAAAAGAAAGAAAGAAAATAAAAGAATATTACAAGAAATAAACAAAAGATTATCAAGTTGAATAAGCAGTATATGAAAGGATAATACTTCATGAGCAAGGCCTTCTTCTAGGAATTCCAAGTGGTTTACAATTTGAAAATCAATCAGTGAAAGTCAGCACATAAACAGAGTAACAGGAAAATACACATGATTCTCTCAATAAAGGGGGAAAAATTGATAAACATCAATATTCATTAAACTAGGCATAGCAGGGAGCTTCATTATTCTAATAAAGGGAATCCAAAAACACTGTCAGGGTTAAATTTTGAGTGTATTCCCTCTGAGATTAGGAAGAAATCAAGGACTTCCATTATCACTATATCATCACTTCTGTATTTTACTGGGAGTCTTAGCAAGTGCAAAAGACAAGAAAAAGAAATAAAGGCAAAAAGATTAAAAAGGAAGAATTAAAACTGTCCTTATCTTAGGTTATAGGATTATATACGTAGGAAATTCAAAAGAATCTACAACTATTAAATTAATAAGTAAATTTAGCAAGGTATTTTAATAATTTATTAAAATTAATAAGTAAATTTATCTGACACAAGGTAAATATATAAAAATTTATTGTGTTTCTATATAACAACAACAAATAATTAGAAAATGAAACTTTAAAAAATACCACTTAAGGGGGCCGGCCCGTGGCTCACTCTGGAGAGTGTGGTGCTGATAACACCAAGGCCATGGGTTCGGGTCCCATATAGGGATGGCCAGTCAGCTCACTGGCTGAGTGTGGTGCTGACAACACCAAGTCAAGGGTTAAGATGCCCTTACTGGTCATCTTTTAAAAAAATAAAAAATAAAAATAAATAAAAATAATTTTTAAAATACCACTTAAAACAGCAAAAAAATCATCAAATACTTAGGAATAAATCTTACAAAAGATGTGCAAGACCTTTACACAGAAAACTATAAAACATTACTGAGAAAATTTAAAGACCTAAATAACTGGAAAATTCAATATTGTAAAGATGTCTATTCTTCCCAAATTGATCTATAGATTCAATGTCATCTCAACCAAAAATCCCAGTTAAGTTTTCTGGGGCAGAAATTAACAAGCTCAGGCTGGCTGGTTGGCTCAGGTGGTTAGAGCACAGACTTATAACACCAAGGTTGCACCGTATACTTGCCAATACTTAAAATTCTTTGTCCTTTTAATTTTTGCCATGTTAGTAGAGGTGTGTTAATAGTGCATGGGGGGTTGAGTGTGTATTACCTGGTTAGGAATGATGTTGAGCAGCATTTCCTGTACTTAGCTATCTGGATGTCTTCTTTTGTAAAGTGCCTATTTAAGTATTTTGCTTCTCTCTTGACCCTCTCTTTTAAAAATCAGATCAGGGGCCGGCCCATGGCTCACTTGGGAGAGTGTGTGGTGCTGATAACACCAAGGTGGCGGGTTCGGATCCCTATATAGGGATGGCCGGTTAGCTCAATGGGTGAGCGTGGTGCTGACAACACCAAGCTAAGGGTTAAGATCCCCTTACTGGTCATCTTTTTTAAAAATAAATAAATAAATAAAAATAAAAATCAGATCGTCTTTTTCTTATTGATTTGTAGGAACTCTTTATTCCTAAGACAAGCCTTTTGTCAGTTATAGTGTTGCCAGTATCTGCTCCTAACCTTAACCCTGCAGGAAGACCAGAAGGCCTGCAGTGAAGATGGGCTGAGGGGCTATGCTCAGTAATGTCAGAGACCGCCCCTTCCCTGGAGCTTTCCTCCATATCGGTGCATGGGCAGGGAAACAGCTCCTTACAGGTAGAGACCTCTGACGTAATGTGTGAGCAGGACAAGGTGAAATTCACTTTTCATACCAAGGTGAGGTGGCATGGGGGGTGATGGGCCGGTCCAGATGGCTGCATGTGGGAGGTTTTGCCCAGTGGGTGGTAGGTGGATGCCGGCACAGCCTTTCGGCCCTGTTCCTCAAGCTGGCTCTTGCCCAGGGCCTCTCTTAGAAAGCCAGCATCTATCTGGTCTCTGGTTGCCTTTGCCTGAGGCCCTGAATCCTAACATCCCCTGGACACCATCCTGAGTAAAATCATGGACACCTGAGTCCCAACTTGGGCCTCACCTGGGTTGTGGGATGTAGGTGCCGAGGAGGCTCAGGGGGGCAGGGTTTGGGGCGGAGAGGGAGACTGCAGACAGGCTTTTGGCTTCCACAGTTTCCTCCCTCACTTCACCTAGACTGAGTTCACAGTTGTACGGCAGCACTTCAACTGGCTACCTGATGCTTACGTGGAGGATGAGGAGTCCGCCGGCCTCATCATGAGGGGCTTGGAGGCGTGGACCTGGACATTTGGGTGAAAGGTTGGAGGCTGTGATGGCTTCTCCAGCAATGAGGGGCCCTCTTTTGAGCAGATCCTTCCAGTCCCTCCAAGGCCAGACTTTGAGGCTTCTAGAGAAAAGCTGCAGAAGTTGGGTGAGGGGGACAGCTCCATCACTCAGGAAGAATTTAGCAAAATGAAGCAAGAGCTAGAAGCATGAGTGCCGCCTCTTTTCCTCACCTGGGGCAAAGCTCCAGCCCCAACCTCTCCCCAGAGCCCGAGGATTTCTTCCCCAACTATCCCCCATGGATGTTTAGGGACCCTGATCTCTGGTCCCAGGACTGCTTAGGGAGAAGGGAGGTAGGATGATGGGAGCCAAGGAGGGCCCTCCAGCCCCCTGCCACTCCTACAGGAGTACCTGGCCATCCTTAAGACGGTTGCAATGCATGAAGTCTTTCTGCAGCGCCTGGTGGCCCACCCCACCGAGTCAAGACCACAACTTGTCTTTTTGAAATATGGGCAGGATGTGAGCTGGTCAGAGTGCTGGGGGCACCCCTGGGGCAGGGGTCTGAGATGGGGGAGGGGACAGGAGTAGCAGGGCTGGAGAAGGGGCTCCAAGTGGACTCAAGCCTCAGTCTCAGTCAGCTCCATGAGTGGCATGGAAGGTGCAAATTCCTGCCCCACCATCACACCCTCCTGCTGTATGCCTCAGCTGAGTGTCTGAGGAAAGAACAGGCAGGAGCTCCGTGGGGTGTTTCTGAGAAATATTGTGAAGTCTGCAGATGAAGCCCTTATCACAGGAAATGTCAGGGCTCAAGGTGACCCCTGGGGCCCCTCTGTGGATTCAAGCCCAGAGTTCACAGCAAGGATTGAAGGCTGCCTATGACAGGGAGGCCACTGGTGGGGCCTGGCCTGGGTTGGAAGATTATGCCACCCCTGGGTGCTCATGCTGCCATGCTCGTGACCCGGTGTGAATGGGTCCTGTCTGGCTCCCTTAGGAGGTGGATGGCTTCTCTGAGCATGAGAGGCCTTCCTGCTGGAGTACCACACCTGCACCCGAGAAGCCTGTCTGCGGGAGGATCGTGTTATGCACTCCCAAGAGTGTATGCAGGCCTTGGGCCCTGGATCCTCCTGCCCCTCTCCCAGTGGTTCTGCTCCTGGGGAAGAGAAGATAGCAGGGAATGCCCTGGTGTCTGTCCATGGCCACAAACACCAGTGGTTGGACTTGATGAGCAGACCTAGGGGCTCCGATGGGGTCTTTTTCCCCACCAGGCCTGGCAGAAGATTATCTCCCTATCTCTGCTTGATCTCTGCTTGCACTGAGCAGTCTGGGAACACAGGAAGCCAACCAGCTAGACAGGAGGACTCCCTCTTGCCCCACCTACCCTCTCCCTAGGCCTATAATACTGAGTCTGCCCATGAGGGGTTGCTCTGTAGAAGTATACTGTCAGCTCTAGGTGGGAGGTATAGAAGCTGCTGTGGAGGTTTGGGAGAGATGGAGAGAGGATTCCCAGAGGAGGGGGCTGAGGGCAGGGAGGCCTTGAGCTGTCCCTCAGACCCCTGCCCTAACTCCTCCCCACCGCCTAAGAGCTTCCTCATATTGGCAGAGCTCTTTGAACACCTGAGAGTGAGTACTGCATTCTGTATGCAAAGGCTTTCCCAGTGAGCCTATGCGGCAAAGACGTGTCCAGGGAAAGAGGAATGCCCCAGGATCATTTTGGAATGTTCAGTGATAACTTGGGCCCAGTGGCACCCTGCGCTCTCACTCCATAGTAGTATGATAGAAGGTGGAGGAGAGACAAGGATCCAGCCTCAAGTGTGTGAGGGGGAGGGGTGGGAAAGAGGCACGAGGATGTGCCACGTGCCCCTGGCAGGCTGCCTGAGCTGCCAACATGCTCACTTCCCCGACTCTTCTCCAGGCATCACTGGAGTGTGCCAATCTTCCTGAAATGTCTGTTGGACCTTATCTCTTCCCTGCTCAAGGCCCTTCCCCTTCCAGAAGCTACCTAAGACACAAAGCCTTAAGTCCTTAGCTTACACTTTAGGCCCTCTATGATCTGGCCACTGACTCCATTCCCTGCCCATTTGCCCCCACTCAGCTGAGAGTTCCCCAGACACATAGCAGGAACGCACACCTGCAGGGCCTTTGGTGTTCTGTCTGGCTAACTCCTACTTGACCCCCAAGATCCAAGTCGGATGCCACTTCCTCCATGAAGCCTTTCCTGGCTGCTCCCTGAACATTAGAGCCTGACCTAGAGTGGTTACCAAGTGATTCTGTGCTGGATATTTAGATGAAAACGACCCTCCCTTGGCAAGTTCCCCTCCTATTCACCACCTTTCTTTTACATAAGCTGGAGGGCCGAGTGGCCTCAGACAAGGACCTGAAGCCGTGAGATGTGCTGCAATACTGCATGAGACTCACAGGCTGGCCAAGGTGAGAGACGCCCCAGAGCAGACCTCAAGGCTGGAAGCCAGTGAGGATGGAGCAACAGGGCAGACCATGGGCAGCAGTGACCCTGTGCCCACTGGCCCCAGGACCTGCTGTACCAATGGCAGCAGACACTGGCCAACTACAATACCAAGGCACAGGACAAGGTATGCACCAGGAACTGGGAGCTGTGGCCGGTTAAGAGCCACCAGCAGCTGTGCTGCCAGCACTTCAAACACCTCTCCAACTCCCACCACGCACGGTGAGCCCTGCAGCCCGTAGCCCCCAGCCCCCTAACCTGCCCAGGTCCCCATTGCTCTTCCTCTCCCCTGCAGAGCTTAGCAGGAACACGCGTGTGCACCTGCATGAAGGGATCAGGCAGCCCATGAGAGCAGCCCCAGCTCAAGTTCAGGGCCCTGTTTCCCCATCTTGGGCCAGGACCCTCCCCTTCTTCATCACTTGTAGTAAGCTCCAATAAATGGCAGCTGTTACTGCTGAGGACAGGGGTGTAGGGAGGGAGGGGACCCAAGAACTGAGGTGCAGAAAGACCACCACCCTGTCTCAGGGAGCAGGGGGCTTCAAGGACCTCTTTCTCCTCTGCAGGCCAGCATCCTACTTCTCCAGAACACCCTTGTCACCCTAATGGGGGAGCCTCAGAACAGTCAAGAGCCCAGACAGACCTTCCTCTGGGACCTTCAGTGACGAGGGCCTCCCAGACCTCCCTCCCCAGCAAGATACCTCCTTCCCTACCACTGCAGCCACTAGCCATGCCCTCACCCTGCCCCACGTCCTCCCAGGGCAAGTCCAAGCCCACCCCCTCCCAAAGGTGCAAGGCCCTACCAAAATTAGATAGGAGTGCATGGGCACCATACTTGGCCACAGTTCAGAGCCCAGGGACAGCTTCCATACCCTCTCTGGCCTCAGAGGAGTGAGCAGCTCATTTGCTCCAAGCCTGTTCTTCACAAATAAAGAGCTTGGTTTTGTAGCAAGGAAGCCTGCTTGTCCTTACTTCCCACAGCTCAAGGTGTCCACCAGGCACACCCTCTCTACCAGGGCATTATGAAGACCAGATCCTAGGGATACAGAAGGCTTGCCTGCAGCAACCTCAGCCCTTTCTCCAGTGGCAGCAGGCTCTCCATGGAAAGGTACAAGACCCAGAACTTGGGGCCCAGGAACAGTCTTCGAAGTTTGTCCCCAACCCCATAAACCCTACCCCAGACCACAGGTTTAAGACTAATCACAAATTCTCTACACCTGTTTCCTAATGAGGAAAATGCAATTATCCCTCCTTGCCTCCTTCCCAGCACTGTTCACAAGCTCCAAGGAGCCTTTAAGGAACCAACTCTAACTCCAGGAGGTTTTCTCTTTTCAGTTCAGTTGATTAGGGGAGGAGATATATATCCTGCATTACCACCAATTCATCCCATCCTAGGGCTTTTTGGATGCCTTTGCCTGCTGGGCAGATGAAAGCCCAAAGTACAGGCTGGAGGCAGCCCACAGCATGCTGGCAAAAGGCTCAGGGCCTGGCAACACCCTTTTGATTAAACACAGGGAGGTGGGGCTTGAGATACCTGGGGTCTGAAGTCCTGGACTCCACCTGGCTGGCCCCACCCTGAATGGACTCCAGCCACATCTACATAAGGCCAAAGAGCTCAACTCAGTCTTTGACTCACAGCAGTCACTGAACCTGGCCCTCATAAATGTGAGTCAGTCATCCAAAGGAGGCGGCGGCAGAGGAAAGAAGACCAAACGGAACCTTTAAGGTGGAAAAAGTAGCTCTCAACAGACAACCTGTGACCTGCAATAACAGCCTACACCTGGGCAGGACTGAGCAGGGTATCAGAGAGTAGACCTCACTGCCCCACTGCCCACCCAGGTGAGGCTGCAGAAGCAACCAGCTCAGACATGAGGCCACTTCTGCTTGAGGCTCCCCGCAGCCACTAGCAGACACACCCTGGGCTCAGCCACCCCTTAAACAAATTAGCACCAAGTGCACCACCACCAACAGAAGAGCAGCGACTATCAGAAGGAAGTCTCAGGCAGTCACTGGGGCCAAATGAGGGTCTGTGGAGGCTGGTTAGGGATGAGGTTTGAAGGAGAACAGAGATGTTGCTTATTCTCCCAGTGTATCTCCCTGCAAGGTCTCCTGGGGCCCCACCCTGAAACAAACATCTCATTAATGAGTTTTTTTATTGTTGTGTCTTTTTTTTTTTTTTAATTGAAGGTCTCTTACTGGTCTTGCTTCCATGAGTGGCTGTGACCAGGGAAAAGGGAAGGGAACCAGCCTGCACGGGGAGGGGTCATCTCCACAACATTCCATTTATACACAGAACTAAACAGACAAGCACAGAGTCACTACTGTGGTTAGAAGTTGGCAGCATGGGAAGGGGGAGGAATAGGTAGGAACTAGGGGTGTTGTTAAAAAAAAATACAGGCCCCCCCCCAAACTGGGGTGCCTGGGGGGAACTTGGTCTGCTTCAACCCAGGAGGAATCAGAAGATCAAAAGCGGTTTGGGAAGGCCAGAACCGTTAAGGATGGAAGGAAGAAGGTCCAGGGGGCGAGGGGGCTGTTTGGCAACTGGGGTGAAGGGATTGCCCTCCCCCTGCTGGGATCCCCCCAGCCCCTCCGGTCTGGCAGGAAGGGGGCAGCCTGCAACCCCCAAGAGCAGGTCTGGGGCTGCCAGATGCTCCACGCAGGGGGCTGGAGAGGGCTCACAAAGGCTTGCCCTCCAGGGAAATGACAGCGCTGCCCCCCAGCTTCTCTGCCAGGGTGCAGCGGTCCTTGACCTCCTCGTAGCAGTTTGCTTGTAATTCATGCTTGATCCCTGTAGAGAGAAGGGAGCATCTGTGAGCAAGAAGCACTGGGGTTGAGCACGGAATTTCTGTGTTTGGGAAGGAGCCAATCAGAGAAGATGGAAGGGACAAAGTTACCTCCCTGCAGGCAGGGAAGAGGAGGGGAAGGACCCCCTCTGCCATACCATTCACCCACCCTGCAGCCAAGGCTTGAGCAGAAGGGCACACAGCACCACTAATGTTGGCCCTTACCTGTCAGTTTCTTCTTGATAGCATCCTTGGAGCTGGCATAGATCATTTTGCTCTTAAGCGGTGCACACTCAGGAGCCCTGGAGAAAAACCAAGAGTCAGAGAACTTGCAGCAACAGCTAACCAACAGATAACTTCAAGAAACCCTTGGGCTAGCACTGCAAAGTGTTTTGTTACAACTCCCTCTCCCAAACCCACACCTCCAGGTTAACCAGGGGCCACAGAAGTTCCCCTCCTGAAAAAGGGGGTAGGGTAAAACTAAAGCAGGTAACAGGAAGAAATGCCTAAATGAGGAGCTCACCAGAAGATGAACACCAGGTCTTCCTTCTTGCTTTCCTTGGTCTCGTAGGTCGCGTCATAGAGAGCGTAGCGGCAGTCCTTGTCAGGCAGCATCTTGACAAAGGTAGCGTAGGGGTCGTCAACAGTCTGGCCCACATCACCTACCAGAATCTCCTTGCCCTCCTCCAGGATGATATTCTTCTTGTCGTCGCTCAGGCAGAAGAGCACCGCCTTCTTGCGCTTCTTCACCTCCTCTGGTGTCGATGATTTGCGCACCTTCATATCATTGAACACCTTGATGACACCATCAGAGACAGCCACACCAGAGGCCTGGGGGACAAACCACACACACCTCATAAGGCAAAGGATTCTAGAAAACTGTCCTCTTTGTTTTCTCAGAAGACCACCCTCTGGATGCCAACAAGTATAACCCCCAGCCCTACCTTCACCTTTGCTTTCTCTGAGAAAGCAAATCCGTCCTCCTCTCCTCCTCTGCTTTCTCAGGAGATCCCACTCTGAATGCCAACAAGTATACCCCCCAGCCCCACGTCCCCAAAAGTCACTAATCTCCTTCCCTCAAATAGTCACTATTTTTCCCACCCAAGACACTGTAAAAAGGCCAGATGAGACACAACCCCAGATTGGCAGCCACGTAAGAGACTTCTGATCATCTAGTTCAACATCCCCCCTACTTCATTTTACAGTATGGAAACTGAAGACATGAAAAGCAGAGCCTTGGCTGAAATTTAAGTGCAGAATTAAAGAATCCACACGCTACCGATTCGTTTCCTACTCACAGTACTCAGCCTCAGCTTTTGAAAAGAAGTGCCAACACAGAACTTCACAAATATGAGAGGAGGGCTCAAACACCCGCCTTTAGTCTGTTCAGGAAATAGGAAACTAGGATCCCTTCAGTGCTAGACAGGACACCAGTGGTGCTCAACAGTTCCAGCATGTCTATCAGAACTGCTTAATGCAGTTATTACACAAACGATCCTGTTCCCTCTGGAGTTTCCCCAACCAAGGTAAGAATCACAACCCGTTATTAGAACCCTGCCCGACAACTCCCTATCCTGGTGCATGGCCCCAAGGCAGCTGGTAGAAATTAACATGCTAAACTCTAGTGCCCAGCGTCTTCGAAAGCCCTTTAAACTTCTACGCTACATGGTACTGGAGAAGGCCCTAGCTCGGAGAGGGAGCGACTGTCCACAGTGAAACATGCTTGCCCCCCTCGGAACTGCAGAGGAAGCCGGCCACGTGACTCACCCGCTTCCGGAGTGGGCGGGGAAAGGAGACAGGCTAGGCCCGGCCCCTAACCCAAGAGAAAAACCTGTGCCCTCCAGGCAGCAGCACCTCCAGGGCCTCAACCTCCAGGAATCGCCTTTACCGAGAGGCGTATGTGCGCCGTCTGCTGCGGGCCGGAGTCTGGGCAAGTTACACGACCTTTGGTTCTCGCAGCCCTGAGGCCGAACATAGGGGGCGGGCTGGTTTCCGGGCGGTGCCCGCCTCGGTCACTTCCCTAAGCTCGGCTCCACCCTCAGGCCCCATCCGGGAAAGCCCAAAGCCCCGCTTGTCCGAGGCTTTGGCCCAGGCGGCCGGACCTGGAAGTGTGCGCACGCGCCGCCGACAGCGCCGTTCCAGCCCTGGCCCGATGTGCAGGCGAGAACCCAACTCGCTCGGTGGGTTCGCTCGCTCCCGAGGAGGGTCGCGGCCTCTGCAGGGTCCGCCCCATGCCCTGCGGTGCAAGTACCTAACCCCAGGCACCCGCGCCCCAGCCAGGGCCCCATCACCGCAGCATCGCCCCTAGCCGCGCCGCCCCCGCCTGCGCCGGACGCAGGCGTCTCTGCCACCTGCTCTCGAGACAAACCCGCCTGCCGAGGGAGGGTGACGCGGAGACAGGAACAGCTCTTGGGTGGGGCGCGCGCATCGAGACCTCTCGCGCGGTTTTCCCTCGCCACCCCCGGGCCAAGTTTGGACTCCGCGTGCTCCTATAGGGAGCACGCGCCCGCGAGTCGACGCGCGACACCGGCTGTTCCGCGAGGGGAGCGCGCTCGCGCGCCCCGGACCCCTCCCCCCGCGGTCGGTGTCCGCGCGGGCGCACCAGCGGGGTGGGGGAGGGGAAGGGAGTCCAGGGGGCGCGCCAGCGACGTCCGAGCTGGCCCTCCCCGGCGCCCACAGGCGCGCACGCGCGTCCTGGTGCCGCCCGCCCCTCAGTGCAAGACCCTCGTTCCGCTCAGGGCGCTGGGGGAGGGGGGTGCCGATGTCGCTCCCCCATCCCCTCCCAAGCGCAGGAGACCAACCGGCAGCCACCTCCGCTAGGGCACCGTGGCCTGCCGCTCACCATATTTCCGGAAGCGAAAGGGAGGTGGCACGGAGGACCACAGTAGACGGAGCCGATGCAGCTGCTGCCGGGATCCGACTGAACGCGGCCTCTCCCGGCCCCTTCCGTTTAGTAGGAGCCGCACAATGAGGGGCGGGGCGGGCTTCCGGCGCCCCCTCCGCGGGCCGACGGGAAATGGAGTCCGAGGGTCCTGCGCCGTGGGCCGACTCGGTGGGTAACAGTCTTTCTCGTGAGCCTGCCTCCTAGCTCCGCGTTGCATGCCGGGAAATGTAGGCCGAGGCAGCCGACGGGGGCGGTGCCACAATACGGAGAGTGAGCCCATTGGCGGGATGTCCCAGGAAAAGCTCTGAGCTGAGCAATAGGCCCCGGAGCTCGGTAAAACACCCAAAGACGATCACCCTCTAAGCGGCTCTTTATCCCGGAGCGAAACGGTTTTCTTAAGGCCCATCTGGCACTTTCTGTATCTCTTGTTCTGAAAAAAAAAATTTTTTTTAAAAAAAGATGACCGGTAAGGGGATCTTAACCCTTGACTTGGTGTTGTTAGCACCACGCTCAGCCAGTGAGCGAACCGGCCATTCCTATATAGGATCCGAACCCGTGGCCTTGGTTATCAGCACTGCACTCTCCCGAGTGAGCCAGAGGCCGGCCCTTTGTTCTGAAATTTTTGAGTGAGGTTAGGATTTTGCTTTTTTGAATCAAAGCAACTATTCATTGGCCTGGAATCTGGTCCTAAAGCATGGAGAATCGCAAGTATAAAGGCGACTTCAATAAACATTCAGTGAGTACCCTCCATGTGCAAAGCCACTCTTGTCTCCTGAGAAAATGCCATACGCAGCTTCAGTAAAATAAGAATAGGAAAGGAAAGTACAGTGGGAAGGCTATATAGAAATCTTCGAAAGGAGAGCTTTGTTCTTGTTTAAAGATGTTTGGTAAATTCATAAGGCAATAAAGGGGGAAGGGCGGGAGTTTGTGCATTAAATCCAAGGCTTCTTTATGTCTCTTTTACCAAGGCAGTGAGAAGAGGAAATAGATATTAAACCAGATTTGAGAGCTGACTGATTAGCTCAGTTGGGTAAAGCACGGTGTGAGAACACCAAGGTTAAGGGTTCGGATCCCCTTCACGGCCAGCGGCCGAAAATAATAATAATAATAATAAACCAGACTTGAACCTAGTTCTCGAGTTGATAGCCCGGTATGTGGTTATTCTAATACCCGCAAAAACTGAGACACAAGCTCTATGGGAGCATAAGACCCCCCCCAAAAAAAAAAAACTGGGGTGGGTGACTCCGGGAAGATTTAATTGACCTGAAACAATGACCATGGCCTCACACCGAAGGAAGAGAGGACACGCAGGGTCACAAACCATTCAGAGGCAAACCCAGAAACGGAACTGGGGACCTTGATCCCATAAGCAGAATAAAGGGTGTAAATGGAGCAGGGTGCCTCGCAGAGCATGCCGGAGGTTGTAGTCGGGGACATCCCGCCACGCCGCCCCCCAGCCGAGCTCCCGGGATCTCCAGGTGGAGATTGCACCTTGACCCTCCGCCTCCCCCTCCAGAAGAGGAGGCTCGCCCCACCTTTTTCGAGCCTCGGAGTTTCCAACGGCAACGAGGTGGGGGAGGGGGCTTCGCAGTTACCCTGGAGACGCGCTCCCGCCCGCCCCCAGCCGTGGGATGCCCTAGATGTCCTTATTAGGACAAGAGCCTGGGGGGGCGGGGCCAGCCGGAACGCCGGCTTCAGGCTCCTTATAAGGCCGGGTCGGGCGGAAGGCGGGAGTCCGGAGCCTACGGGGGATGCAGGGCTGAAGGCTGGGTAGTCTGAAGCGGGGGCTTGGAGCTCAGGGGCCCGCCTCTTCCACCTTGCAGGCCCGAGACCTGCACCTCGCGACTTCTGGCACGACAGCTAGAGGCTGGAGGCTGTTCCAATCCCTGGCGAGGCCCCTGTGCCCAGGCTCTCTATACGTGTTCCTCAACCTGGGATCCCTTTGCAGGGTTTCCATCTTCAACCTCCCTAAGGGTTCCCCTCCTCCAATGAGCCACAAAAACGACTAAGTGTTCTCCCCGTCTACCTCTGACTGGACTTGTTACCCCTAGCTCACAACCCCCGGATCCAACCGTGTATCCATCTCAGGCCTCCCCACCTGCCAGGATGCCCAGCACCTCTCACTGTCCTCCTACTTGTCCTCTACCCCTCTCTTCCCAGTCCTCCAAGCTTAGGCTTCTCTGCATGTCCCCGACTTCGCGTCCCCAATGCACACACACTGCCCTGTGTCCCGCGGCTCGGGATCACCATTTCCTTCAAGGGTCCTTCAGCTACTCCTACCTTACCTTTGTGTCCTCATTCCCTGCACCTCCTCCTAGATGTCCCTCGCGCAAATATACTCGCACCCGTTTGTTCCCCACTCCCCACCCCCACCTTTCCTGGACTCTTCTCAAGCCCAGTCTCTCTCTCCAGCCTCCTCTGCAAGGATAAGGCTGAAACTGACAGTCTTGGGGACTAGCACAGCCAAGTTTAAGTTACTCCGTTAAGCGCCGCCCCAGCCGGCCCTCCCAAGCACAGGGGGCGCTGTCCTCCTTCCTCTCGGTTGCACGACGATGACCCCGCTCTCGAATCTGGGGATGGAGGAAGGGGCGGGTCAAGGCTCCGGGGGCCTGGGTGGGGCGTGTCCGAAAGGCTGGTCCCGGCCTGACGTGGGGTCAAGGCAACAGGCGGTAGAGACAGCGCTCTGCACCAGCCAGTTAGGGGCGGGAAGGGCGGCGGGAGACTCTACACGTGGTTGGAGAGGTCCCGCCTTCAGACCGGCCCCCCAGAGCCCGGTGTTCGCATCCCGACTCCAGAACTGGAGGCGTCCCAGTCCCGCGGGCGTGAGGTGCCAGAGTACCCGCGCTGGGGTTCATGGCGGCGCCCGTCCGCCTGGGCCGGAAACGCCCGCTGCCCGTTTGTCCCAACCCGCTCTTCGTGCGCTGGCTGACCGAGTGGCGGGACGAGGCAGCCAGCAGGGGGCGCCGCACGCGCTTCGTGTTTCAGAAGGTGGGTCCTGGCTCGGTCTGACGCGACAGGGGCTGCCGGGCCAGATGGCAAATCTGCCCTGATCGGGTACGCTACCTCCACCCCCGCCAGGCCCTGCGCTCCCTCCGGCGGTATCCGCTTCCCCTGCGCAGCGGGAAGGAAGCTAAGATCCTACAGCACTTCGGAGACGGGCTCTGCCGGATGTTGGACGAGCGGCTGCAGCAGCACCGAACATCGGGCGGTGAGCGCCTTGGGCAGGGGTCATTGATTTCTGCCTCCCCCGGGTGCAGCCTCCGTACCCACCCTGTACACCTCGGCTTCAAGCTCCCCAGTCCTCTCCAAGTTGCTGTTTAACCTCAGGCTAGTGGCTGGCACTCCCCGAGTCTCACCGTTCTCACATACCACATGAGCAGGCTGCATCCCAGACCCTCGTGGCTGCTGGATTCCCTAGGGTGCGAGTTGACTCTCTTCTGCTCCTACAGGTGATCATGCCCAGGGCTCACCATCTGGAGAGAAGAGTCCAGTCGGGGAAGGGCCAACTGCTGAAGTCCAGGACTCTTCCATGCCAGTGAGGAGGCAACAAGGGGAGTGGAAGGCAAAGTGGGAGTACTGAGTGATGGGGATATTGATTATTGATAAAAATCGGTGAGAGAGTTCCATGATCAAGCCAAAGCCAAGTAGGGCCCCAGCCCCCTAATTTGTGGGGTTGACTTTACTGAGTTCTCTTGTCTTACTGCTCCTGTCCTGCAGTGGATGGTAGGACTGAGGCTGGGCCAGGCAGATAACCCCACCCCCTGCTGTCTTGTCTCTTCCCAGATTTGTAGGGATTATCCCAACATCTGGCCCATATTACAGTTAAGGAAACTTGAGAGGCAACTGAGTGAGCTGCCCAGGGCTATGTGACCTGCTAAAACCTCAGCCCAGCCAAGGATTCACAGTATCAACAGTGGCTGGCTTGCTTTTGTGTTCAGAGCCTCTCTGTACCTTTCAGGTTCCTGCCCAGCCCAAAGCAAGAGGCTCTGGCAGCTACTGGCCAGCTCGACACTCAGGAGCCCGAGTGGTACTCCTACTGTTCTTCCAGGAACACCTGGTGAGTGCCTGGCTACACCAGGAGTGGGGAACCAAGACAATGGGGTGGGAGGCTCCTAGAGGAGCCTAACCTGGACAAAGCAGGCAAAGATCATCCCAGCCACTCAGGCGGGGTGAGAAAGGGCCCCAGCACTTAACCTACCCTGTCATTTCTGCCTTGGTTTCAGAATCCTAATGGCCACGGCTTTCTAACCAAGGAGGAGCTCCTGCAGAGGTGTGCTCAGAAGGCCCCTAGGGTAAGCACTGAGAGAGGAGGACAGGCGCAGTCTCTGGAACCCTCCAGAGACTGCTTTTCATGGCAGCAAGCAGTGGCATGGGGCCTGGCCTGTGTACAGCCTGTGGCTGAGGGCACAGAGAGCATGGACTTGTGGTAGCATCAGGGGCTCTCTGAGGGTCTCCTCCCCTATCAACAGGTAGCCCACAAGAATGCTCGATCTTGGCCAGCCCTCCGCTCCCTCCTCCACAGGAACCTGGTCCTCAGGACACACCAGCCAGCCAGGTGAGGCCCATTGCAGAGGATACAGGGGCAGGGATGGGGAAGTGTGCATGACATTCTTAGTGGGGTTCTATGGTCACCCAGCAATTCTCAGACCTGTTATTGTTGAGGCTGGGGAAGGTTGGCCTTCCTCCAAGGAGCCCACACTGTTGAGGTACCAGGAGGAGGGTTCGAGAGACTGGGGGGGTGGGCAACAGTTACTGGAGGAGCAGGAAGCCTTTGCCAAAAAGAGAGCATTTGACACATCTTAGGATTTGGCAGGTATAGATGCAGGAAAAGTATTCTAAGGAGGAAGAAACAGCATGAACAAAGACAGGAGGAAGGAAAGTTCTTTTTTTTTTTTTTTTTTTAAAAGATGACCGGTAAGGGGATCTTAACCCTTGACTTGGTGTTGTCAGCACCACGCTCAGCCAGTGAGCGAACCGGCCATCCGTATATGGGATCCAAACCCGGGGCCTTGGCGCTATCAGCACCGCACTCTACCGAGTGAGCCACGGGCCGGCCCGGAAGGAAAGTTCTGAGATGTACTTATTGCAGACCTGAGAAATGGCCCTGGGCAGGTCCTGAGGAAGCTGATCTGAGGCCCCAGGAGATGGGGGGAGGTGAGGAGAGCCACTGGACTTGTTTGCGCAGGGTCACCAAGGGGGAGGCGAGGCCAGCCTAGCTGGGAGCAGGCAAGAGAGCCTGCTTGGTATAAGCGAAGAAGGGACAATTGTGTTCACGCTCTCCGCCTCCCAGGTACTCACTGACCCCCGAGGGTTTGGCGCTGGCCCAGAAGCTGGCTGAGTCGGAGGGCCTGAGCTCACTGAATGAGGGCACCGGGCCTGAGGAGCCCCCTGGGGAGGAGTCAGCAGTGCCAGGAGCAGCCTCGGCTGAACTGTGAGGAGGAGTGGAAGGTGGCGAGAGCGGGGGCAAGAGGGGTCCCAAAAATGAGGCCAACACCCCACCCTGATATTCATCACCTACAGCTGAGCTGTGGCTGCCCTGCCTCCAGTGGGTTGCAGGGGACTACCCTGGCACTGGGGGATCTGGCCTCACACACACCAACCCCCCCACCCCTGTAGTGGCGCCAGTGAAGGGGAGGTCCAGCAGCCGCTCCTGGAGCTGGGGCCTGGAGAGTACAGGGTGCTGTTGTGTGTGGACGTCGGTGAGACCAGGGGGTGAGTGAGGTGTGGGGTGATGATCAGAGGATGCTGGGGAATGGGTGCCAACCTGCCCTGACGTAGGCCTCCCTCCTTGCAATTCTAGGGCGGGGCACAGGCCAGAACTACTCCGAGAGCTACAACGGCTGCGTGTGACCCATACAGTGCGCAAGCTGCACATTGGGGACTTCGTGTGGGTGGCACAGGAGACCAGGCCCAGAGACCCTGGTAAAGGGTTGTGGATGAGCAGGTGTCAGAGGCAGGGCCTGGTGGCGTGGAGGGACGCTAACCAACGGGACTCTTCTTGGCTTCTCGGCAGCAAGACCCAGGGAGCTAGTCCTGGACCACATTGTGGAGCGCAAGCGGCTGGACGATCTGTGCAGCAGCATCATCGACGGCCGCTTCCGGGAGCAGAAGGTTCCTGCGCTGGTCTTGCCCCACTCTCTGCTCCCTGCCTGCTGTAGGGCCTCCTTCTCAACCCAGAGGAATCCAGGGACACTTCTAGGTGGCCTCCTCGAGGCAGAGCTCCCAAGGACTCCAGCCATACTCCATGAGAGCTGCTCTAGGCAGCCTCATGATCAGACAGTGCAGGCCCAGCCAGGCACACAGTAGGAATGCAGGGTCTCTGGGCTGGGCTGAGGAGCATATTAAAGACCCCTTGGGCACCCAGCCCCTGCACCCTGGATAAACAGGTCCCAAACCTGCAGGAGTAGAAGTGGAAAGGCTGTACCTCAGTATCATCGACTGAGCTGTTCTAATAGTCAGAGAGGCCACACCTAGGCCAAGAGAGGCTTGAAGGCTGGGCAGCATTCAGAAGCAGTAGAAGGGCTTTTCCAGCAAGAGTAGCAGCATGGGCAAAGGTGTGGAGACCCCTCTGAGACAGGCAGAGAGGCTAGGGAGGATGAGGAGCCTAATTGGTGGGACCAAGGTCACGCTGCAACTGAGTGGGACATGATGGACAGCCCAGGCATATCAGCGTCTGGCCCTGACCTTCCCTGCCCCCTCTCTCTGCCTCCCCAGTTCCGGCTAAAGCGCTGCGGCCTGGGGCGCCGGGTGTACCTGGTAGAGGAGCATGGCTCAGCCCACAACC
Source organism: Cynocephalus volans (assembly GCF_027409185.1). NCBI lineage: Eukaryota > Metazoa > Chordata > Mammalia > Dermoptera > Cynocephalidae > Cynocephalus > Cynocephalus volans. The sequence continues at coordinate 161,083,501 of NC_084463.1, forward strand.
TCAGCCTGCCTGAAAGCACGCTGCTGCAGGCTGTCACCAACACTCAGGTGAGCAGAGAGGGCAAGGTCAGACTGTCAGGAGCCCCTGTGGTCTGTGGTTCGGGCCAGGAGCCACCCTCCCTCTCTTGGGTCCTCTTCCCTAGGTCATTGATGGCTTCTTTGTGAAGCGCACCGGGGACATTAAGGAGTCGGCTGCCTACCTGGCCCTCTTGACACGAGGCCTGCAGAGACTCTACCAGGTGAGCAGATGCTCTTATCTGGCACTGGTCCCTTACCTGGGCCCTGTGCTTCCCCAAGGAATGAGAGCCCCATTTCTCAGGCTGACCCACTGAGGCCTTGGATTGGGCAAGGACTGGCTGGGGTTATCTTTTAGAGCTCCAGCCTGGTCTCAGTCCCCTCTTCCCTCAGGGCCACACCCTACGCAGCCGCCCCTGGGGAATCCCAGGGGACTCTGAGGCAGGGGCCGGGGCTTCCCCAAACCCTCTCTGCTCACTCCTCACCTTCAGTGACTTCAACACGGGAGCCATGAAGAACAAGGTACTGCCTCTGCCCAGCTTCTCCTTATGTGGCCTGGCCCCAGACCACCCCTGAAACAGTCCTTCCTTGACCTCAGGCCCAGTCAGTGCAAGAGGTGTTTGCCCGGCAGCTGATGCAGGTGCGTGGAGTGAGTGGGGAGAAGGCAACAGCCCTGGTGGGTCGATACAGCACTCCCGCCAGGTAGGCCCCCTGCCCTCCCCTCATGAAATTCAATGCTTGGGGGTGGGGGTCGGGACACTGAGCTATGTGGGCTCTGCAGACCTAGAGATGAACTGATCTGGTGGAACTCTGGGGAACTCATGGAGGTCAAGTGGGAAGAAAGGCAGCCAGCCAGGACCAGACATTATCCCAGGCATTAGGGGAGGCCACAGGAGGGAGGGAGATGTTCCACCTGGTGGAGCAAAGAAGGCTTCTTGGAGGAGGGAGCTGGGTCTTGAAGACTGGGGGAGCTTTTGGAGCCTTTGCTGGTTTTGCCCCAGTGTTCCAGAAGGGAGGACAGGCAGGGTGCAGCAGGACCTTGAATGCTAGGCTCAGGAAGTGCAGTAGTGTCCTGACTCCTCTACCCTGTGCCAACCTTTCATGGTGCTGGCTCAGAACTGCCCAGAGTGGGCCAGCAGTCAACCATCACCAAGCCTTAGGAACTCAAACATCCCATCCCACCTGCAGCCTCCTGGCCGCCTATGATGCCTGTGCCACCCCCAAGGAACAGGAGATGCTGCTGAGCACTATCAAGTGTGGGCGTCTGCAGAGGTGAGAGCAAGAGCCAACCTGGAGTGAATGTCAGGGGCTGGGGCTGCCCGCAGCCCAGGGCCTGACCCTCACCTGTTTCTCTTCCTGCAGGAACCTGGGGCCAGCTCTGAGCAGGACCTTGTCCCAGCTGTACTGCAGCTACAGCCCCCTGACCTGAACTATGCCATGAGACAGACCCTAGTTCCCTCTTCCCCCAACCCGGGCTAGCCAACCTTTTAACCGGCATCTTTTGGGCTTCAATAAAAATCTAAATGTTTGCACCCTTATGTGTTATGGAGAGGCCTTGTAAAATATGCAGGAACTGGGGAGACCATCTGGTCCAGTGGTTTTGATTTTTTTTGTTGGATTTTTTTTTTTCTTTGGTGGCTGGCTGGTATGGGTTCCGAACCCTTAACCTTGGTGTTATCACATGGTCCAGGGGTTGTTAAACAAGTTCTTCATGGGTTCCCTAGTCAGGGGATGGCGTCAGTGAGGCACTGCACTTTTGAATCTACTTTGTGTAATCAGATGCTCTCTGATCACATAAAATCACTTTTGATAGGAAATTCTGTAGCTTGGAAAAGGAAAGCTTGAAAACCACTCACAGTCCAATGCCTCATCTTTTGGATTGGAAAACAGGCCCAGAGAGCTCCTAGGGCTTGTCCAAATGTATAGCTTGAGGCAGATCTAGGACTGGAACCCAGGGCCTCCTGGCACTGTCCAGAGTGGGGTTTCTCAGGCCCCTATAAAGCAGCCAAGCCCAAATCTTTGGGCTGGGGCCTACATCCTGCATGTTTCGCTACCTCCTCCCCTCTCAGGGTGATTCTGAAGCCTGTGGTATGTAGCTCCCAGCTCCCATTGATGGGTCCCCTCAGCCTGAGCACAGAGACCCCCGTTAGGTGGACTTGGCTTGCCTCCCACAAGCCCAGCCCTTTCCCCAGTTTGCCTTTCACTACAGTTTACCCACCCACCTTGGTCACCAGGACGCCTTCTTTCTTTATTGCCTTTCTCTTTCTGCCCTTGACAACATCTTCCCTTGTAGCAAAACAGTCATTGCTGAGCCCCAGGCTCCTTGGCTATAGGGGGTTGTGGGGAGGGTGGCCTCCTTATGAGGGTTCCCACCCCCTCCTCAGAAAGTGTAGGCCCCCACGAAGACGGTGAGTCTCAGTACAGAGCTGGCCCGGTAGCTCATGAGGGAGTTCATGGTAACCATCTCCAGGTCCAGCACATACTCCCGGGGGCCTGTCACCGGCCGAGCGAGGACCAGCATGGCGCTGACATTGTTGATTTGCTGCAGGGCACAGTGGGCAGGGGACATGTAGATTGTGTCAGCCTACATGCCAGGACTCTTCCCCAGCATCACCTTCCTGCTCTGTGACTGTGGAGCCGAGCCCTAGCCAGGCTCTGACCCAGACTCCCATCCACCCCTTTGACACCTCTGATGTCTCTCCCCTCCCCTCCAACACCCAGGCTCCTGCCCTCCAAAATCTCCCAGGTGCTCTTCCCACCCTTCCCAGCTAGTTCATTTGTCTAAATAGGGCTAACTGATGATGAAAGCCAGGTGTGACTAGAGAGTGTTGGGGCCTTTGGTGACCTGGAGTGGGGAGAGTCCCCTTCAAAGCATTCAATTTCAAAAAGAAAAAAACAAGCGCTGACATCAAACAACCCCTTCTCAAGCTGAGCTCAGCACCAGGGCCAGGGCTTTGAGACCCTCCCACTCCTCACCAGAGCTGCCTCTGGAGCCCTCCCACGGATCAGCTCCACAAGGGGAGATTCTCTGACCCCAGGCTCCCGCACAAGCCTCTCACGCCATTCCCTCCTTTTATGGCTACAGAAATTGAGGCCAGACTGGGGGAACCAGTACCGGGACTCAAATGCCAATGTCCAAGTGCATTTAACAGTCTCTAGTTTGTACTGTGCAGATTTAGAATACACCTATCTTCCTATAAAAATCCCACCTCCCGGGGCGTGGCTTTGAGAGAAGAGGCGGGGTAGTGGCAGGCAGTCTCTCCCTTCAGGCTTCCTGGGATTCAGTTTCAGATTATTTATGTCAGTTGAGGAGAGGAGTAGGGGAGAGCCTTACCCTGATGTAAAAGTCCCCCTGCGAGTTTCCGGAACGGATCTGAAAAGCATTGTAGGCGCCGGGGTAGACGGAGGTCGCCTGGATCTGGAACACGTCTGCAGGCACACTCCGCTCCGAGGTGATGCTCATGTAGCGGTGCACGATGGACGAGGGCTGCTCTCGACACAGGGGGTTGGAGGCCGGACAGAGGCAGCGGCTAGACACCCCGAGATGGGGGACACAAATGAAGTCCTAGTCCATTCCCCAAATTTCATCCACTCCCAAAAAGGGTATCCCAAAAGGATCCTCTCACTCCGGCTCTAACAGTTTGCATGGTTTCCTCATGAAGAACTACAACTCCCATCAGCCCTCAGGTGCACGCGCTCCCCCAACAGACACCAGTCAGCCCCAATGCCCTCTGGGAGTTGTAGTTTCTGCGGGGGCCTAGCGTGGCGTTCACTCACTTGTCGGCCACCTGAATGTAGGGCTCTAAGCAGCGGTTGGTGTCCACGCAGCGGTAACCCCCATGGAAGTTGACACAGGTTTGGCCCTCAGAGCACTGGTGCGACCCCGACTCGCACTCGTCAATGTCTGTGCCAGAGGAGAGGGGCTGGAATCTGGGGCGTCAGGCCACCAGCCCACCGCTCCCCCTCCTGCCCCGACCGCCCCACCCCCTGGCCACCTGTACCTTGGCAGAGGCGTGTGGCCAGAAGTTGGTAGCCCTGTGGACAGTGGCAGGAGAAACGACCTGGCTCGTTGACGCAGCGGTACTGGCAGAGGTAACTGGAGTAGCTGCACTCGTCGATATCTGAAGATGGGTGGGTGTGAGGACCCTGGGCCAAGGGCAGCCCTCACAATTCAGTCCCACAGCCATTTACTGAGAGCCCAGCCCCACGTTAGGTGGAATGTGGGAACGCAGAGGGTATGAGACAGGCCCTGCAAGCTCAGGACGGGGACAGAAGGCTCAAAGAAAGGTCTGTCCAGACTGCCCCTGCTCACAGACCTCTTTGCCCTATGACTGTGAAAGATAACTAAATAAAAGCACTGGAAATCTAGAGGCTTGGGTGTGAATCCTACTGACTGATTGGGGGGAACCTCAATTTCCCTACCAGTAAAATGAGTACGTTACACCAGATAAGATTTGTGGGCCCAGCCTGTTCTAGTTTTCAATAACTTGCCTAATTCCTGCAACCCACAATCAGCTTGTCACCTCCTACCGACTGAGCTACACAGGCAGGAGACCATTTTTCTGTTTTTGCTGCCCTCATGCTGCCAGGTACCAATGAGGCCTCATACCACAGGAAAGCAGAACATAAATGGGGGGGTGTGCCAGTTGAAGTGAGAAGTCCACATCGATTAAAATAAAATAAAATATACGTACATACATACATAAAAAAGAAGCCCAGATTGAGCCCTGGCCCTGTCTTATCCTAGCTGCATGAACTCAGGCAGGCCGCTTAGCCTCTCTTGGCTGAATAATAAAAATCACCATACTTCATGCTTATTTTTTATAATCCTCCCAGCAAACCTGGAGGGAGATATTAATGTCCTCATTTTGCAGAGGGAGGAAAAAACTATACTTACCTCCCAGGATTGTTGGCAGGATTTAAAATGAGGCCAAGCATGTTAGGGAAGCAAACTGCTCTGGGTAGGTTCTCAGTAAATGGTAGTTGACTTTATAGCGATGCTGCTTGAGACTTGATGAAGCCCGTCTATTATCACTGTCCTACTTAATCCTCAAGACAGCTCATTTTACAGAAAAAAACAGGCTCAGAAAGAAGAGTGACCTGCCCTAGTTCAGGATTTGAATACAGGTTAGCCTAACTCCCAGGAAGGGTGGCACCCACATCTTTCTCAGTCTCACCAGGGAGCTTCTGTAGGGACCCAACTGCTCCTCTCTGTGCCTCCCCCCCAGGCTGGGAGTGCCCCGTATCCAGCCGGGGGTGGAGTACACAGGAGGCACATGGGTACAGAATGGATGGGACATGGAAGCATCAAATGGAGGACTGATGGCAGGAGGTGCAGCATGATGCAGGGCCTGAGGGACCGATGGCAGAGCAAGCAGCAGAGGAGGAGCTCTCACCACTGCAGGAGAAGCCATCCCGGTGCAGCTCATAGCCCTGGTGGCAGCGACACAGGAAAGTCCCGTAGGAGTTGAAGCAGCGCTGCTCACATGGGGCCCCCATGTCACACTCGTTCACATCTGGGGGTGCCGGGACAAACAGGAGGGGTGAAAGTGGAGGAGCAGCCCAGAGCCCCCATTCAACCTGGGCTGATCAGGAAGGCTTCCCCCACCTCACACCTCCCTGCCCAGGACCTAGGAGCCTGGCCTTGCCCAGCCTCACCCACACAGGAGCGGTTGTTGGACCCCAGCTGGAAGCCCGGCTCGCACTGGCAGCGAAAGGAGCCAGGCAGGTTTACGCAGCGGTGCTGGCAGTAGCGGTAGCGGCATTCATCTATGTCTGGGACAGAGGCAGGAGAAGGAGAGCACGAGACAGAAGTCAGGTGGGGCCCGAAGGGGTTGAGACTCAAGGCCCCACCACCCATGGTCCTGTCTGTGTCTAGGGAGCTGGGCTAGGCCAGGTCATCCAGGATACCCCCATACAGTCCTCTGTGTCTGATGACAGGAGGTCAGAGGTAGCAGAGGACTGGGGTGAAGCCTGGGGTGGACTGGAAAGGGGGTTAGGTGCTAGGGCAAGAGCCAGGCCAGGGGCCCAGAGCAGGGAATACAAAGGCTGCTGCCTGGACTCACCCACACACTCTGGCCCGATCTTTCGGTAGCCATCAGGACAGGTGCACTGGTAGGAGCCAGGCAGGTTATGGCAATCCTGACTGGGACGACAGTCATGCAGGTCCTGGGCACACTCATCCACATCTGTAGGAGATACCATTTAGCCCCCACCTGGGATCCCACATGCCACCCAACATGACAGACACCTCAACGTGGGAGGACACCGGCAAGATACCACTCACGTGGGTGTGTGGGTGACTGGCACCCCCAATGGATTAGATCCTCCTGACAGCACAAATAACAGTCCACCAGCCTGGGAGCCAACAGGAAAGGCACCCCTAACCTGTGACACCCCATGTCAGGGGAGCACAGGAAACAGGCCCTGTCCACACATCCAGCAACACTGATTCCAGGACCCTCCTTCTTCCCAGGCCCATGGGTCCCGGGGTGGGGTCCAGATCAGAAAGGGGGCAGGGAGCAGAGGCTGGGAGACAGAGTTCCTGTAGTGTCTCTGCAGCATCTGAGCTGGGGCCACCTGGGGCAGGCCCACACAAAGTGAGGATCTAGACAAGGCCTGTTGTCATCCAGGAGCCCTGAGGAGCCACAGGGGGCTTTTGAACAAGGGAGGCACATGAGGTCTGAGTTTTTAAGATGCATGATGAGGACTGCAAGGCTGGGCGCCAGAGTGACCACTCACCCACACAGCTCTCCTGTTCGTCGGGCTCATAGCCTGGTGGGCAGGGGTTGGGGTGGTGAGCGGGGGGCACTGGTGGTGGGGGTCCCTCGCCATGTAGGTCATTGATGACAGCAGCCGAGCGGGGAAGGCACAAGTAGCCCCCATAGTGGTTGATGCATTTCATTTCCCCCTTGCAGGCCTCAGGGATGGTCAGGCACTCGTTGACATCTGCAGAAAGGGGCCTGCTGGGCACAGCCAGTCTCCTGGGCTGGCCCTGGAGGGAGGTGGAGGCAGGATCCCAGCTTGGCCTTCTCTAAGCAGTGTGACCTGGGCAAAGCCTCCCTCTCTACCCAGCGAAGGCTGCCTGCCCAGGAACCCTCTCCAGGACCTGCTAGGGCTGAAGATGGGGCAGTGGTTCCCACTGTTGCCCCCATTCTCCTGCCTCCAAATAGGTCTCTATCCATCCCCAAAGCTCAGCCCAAGAGTGATTTTCAGGCCTCCTTACCCACCCCCATGGGCACTGTCCTCCCAAGTTGTGATGGGACAAAGAGCTGGGACAGGACAGCGGTTCAGAGAAGGTGTACAGGGCCTGGCTTCTCTAGGCACTGCCCAGCTGCTCTCTTGCCTACTGCAGGGTAGGGGCAGGGTTTCCAGGGTTTCTGGGGGGGGGCACCTCTAGTTGAGCTGGCCCCCAGAGAACCACAGCTGGCTTCAGCCCTGGACAGGCCATTGGGCTACCGCTGCAGCTCTTGGAGGTAGGACCATCCTTGGTAACCAGCAGTCCCTTTCCTGGCATCGGGGTGGTTGGTCCTCCAGGCACACTCACCCCGGCAGTGCTGGCTGTCTGGGTCCCACTCATAGCCATCTGTGCATTCCTTGAACGGAACCAGAGGTGGCCAGTGGTCAACTGGCCAACCCAAGACCAGGTCCTGACCGTGGCCACCCTCTTGGCATGCTCCAAACAGTGGCCCCCAGATGCTCCACCAACCTGAGGATGGGAGAATCTTTCCCAGCAGCAGCCACCCAGGATCCTGATCCCTCTGTCCCTGCCCATCCCATCCCAGGCCAGTGGCCCCACAGTCCCCACCGTGTAGCTGTCCGGCTCCTCAGAATCCTGGGGAGAGGCTGCCCCCAAGAGCAACAGCAGCAGCGCCCAGAGCAGTAGAGAGCCAGGGAGGCAGGAGGCAAAGGGGAGCATCCTGGGGCTGGAAGTCAGGGGCAGGGGTCAGGGGCCGCTGCCACGGCACCCCCTTCCCCTCTACCGGGACCTGGAGCCCCGGCCCCAGGCGTCTCCCTCTCAGGACCGTGCTTGGGGCCCTGGAGCCTCCCAGGGCTGGCGCCGACTCCTCTCCCAGGCCCGGGTCCCGGGTCCCGGGTCCCGGGCCCACCCGCCGGGGGCCGCCCCGCCCCCGCCCGGTCCTCCAGCGGCGCGGGCCTGTGGGCTCCGCGCTGCCGCCGATTCGGCCGAGACTCGGGCCCGCGCCCTGCCCCCACGGACGGCCACTCACTTGGGCCCGCGACGCCCCCGCGGCCCGCGGCTCCGGCGGCTCGGCTGGCTCCGGCAGTGCCTGCGGGTAGACGGACGGGCGGACGGCGCAGCTCCCTGGACGCGCGGCCCCAGGAAGCGCCCCCCGCCCGCCCGCCCGCCCGCCGCGGCGCGGCCCACCCCGGCGCCTCCGCCCGCCCTTCGGCGGATTCCTGAGCCCGCGCCAGGGGGAGGGACCCCGACCCCCCGCTTCTCCGCCCCCGGCAGCCGCAGGCCCCCACCCGGTCCCCCGCGGCGCCGCTCGGAGACGCCTCCCGGCGCCGGGCCAGGGTCCCCCCGCACTCGATCGTAGGGCCATTGACCCGATGCCAGGCCCCCCGATTCGCCCGGGGACCACCAGACCCACACCAAAATGTCATCCTGCGCACCGAGGGCCCACCTCATCGGCGCCCCCGGAATTCCATCCCGTGCACCCGCACCTCAATCCCGAAGCCCCCGACTCGCGTTCTGCGCCTCCCGGAATGTACTGGGCACCGAGACCCCACCTAGTCCTCACGCTGCTCGCTCCAGAATTTTATTCTGTGCTCCCAGCCGTCACTCTAGACGGTCCCCAAACTTCACCCAGGGTCCCCAGACCCTCGCCAGGGACAAGACGCTCCCGGACGACCAACTGTCCATGTCTCTCCCTTCTGCCCTCCACCCCCAGAGCCATCTTCAGCCAGGTGGTCCCTGCACTCCGGCACAGCCTCCCCTGTGCCCTCCATCCGCAACGCTACAACAGTTTGGGGGCGGGGGCGGCAGTTCCCTTTTGGCCCCAAATGAATGGAAGCCCCTACGCAGGCGGGCAGGGCTGCGCTCGGGCGCTCAGGGCGCCAGGGTCCAGGGCCAGCGCCTTCCCGACCCCGCTCCCGACCCCCGCCCCCGCCCGGTTCCCGCAGGGCACGCCTCGGGGGCGGGGTCTGGGCGGAGCTGCTCCCAGGAAGGGGCGGGACCTCGCCTTGCCCACGTCTCAGGGCGGAGCCAGACGGGAAAGGGCGGTGTGTACAGGGATCCCCCTCCCCGGGCCAGACCGTGAACGGGAATGGCCGGGCCCTCCTTCCCCTTTCCCGTCCCTGCTTATCCTCACGATCGCCCCAACGTGGCCCCGGGGAGAGGGTGGGTCGAGGAGGGGACTTGTTGTTGGGTCCCGCGGTGAACACTTGGGGTTCAGGGTGAGCTGCTAAGCGTCTCTTGCTCGCCCCCAGCGCTGGGGTCAGGAGGTTGTCTTTAAGAAGGACAAGATAATAGCTGTCTTTTAGAGAAATATGAAATAAAATAAACAAGAAAAAAATAATTTTTTAATAGCTCTTTAAAACCAAAAAGGGAGACAATAACGAGTGTTGACAAGGACATGGAGAAATTGAAACCCCCATACACTGTTTGTTGGTGGGATGTAAGATGGGCAGCTGCTTTGGAAAATGGTCCGGCAGTTCCTCAAGATGTTAGGCCATGACCCAGCTATATCACTACTAGTTATATGCCCAGGAAAATTGAAAACATACATACACACCGAAAATCTGTGTCCAATGTTCATAGCAGCACTATTTATAAGAGCCAAAATGTCGAAACTGATGACTAAACGAAATATGGTACATCTACTCAATGGAGTACTATTCATACATAAAAAGGAATGAAATACTGAGACATGCTACGGAATGAATGAATCTTGAAAATAATACACTAATCGAACGAAGCCAGACACAAAGGGCCACATATTCCATTTATAAGAAACATCCAGAATAGGCAAATCTGTAAAGACAGAAACTAGATTAATGGTTGCCAGGGGAAGGGGAGAATGGGCAGTGACTCCTAATGGACATGGAATTTCTCTTGGTATGATAAAAATGTTCCGAAACTAGATCGCAATGATGATTACACAACTATGCAAATATACTAAAAACCACTGAATTGTACACCTTAAAGGGGTGAATTTTATGATATGTGAATTATATCTCAATAAATCTTTTAAAAAATAAAAAGAATAGCTCCTGATTAAGGACATCTAATTGTTCTGGGCACCGGCATGGAGCCCAAGCAATCCTCCTGCCAAGATAGAGAAGGGGTGCCATTATTACCCCATTTCACAAATGAGGGTGGTTGACAGGTTTGTCCCAGGTGCAGCCAGAATAGTAAGAACAGAATTGGAACTCAAGTCCCACTGCCTCCAAGATGCTCTGGGTTCTTTGTCCCATATTAGAGTGTTAAGTACCCACCATGTGAACACCCCCTCTGTGCCAGCCAGGGTGGTAGGTGCTCCATCAAGTGTCATTCCACTCAAGGCCCACCCCGAGGAGAATTGTCACTGCCACTTAGAGATGAGGAACCAAGGCCCAGAGAGGAATGACTTATTGCACAGTTGGTGACAGACTTGGACCTGAACCTCCATCTTTGCACTATTAGGTCCAAGCGAGCCTGCCACTTGGAGCTGCCTCCTCAGAATGCCTCTCTCGACTTCTGTGACCACAGTGACTTTCTCTGCCCTTACCTGCTCTGTACTGTGTCCCTCTCAAGCCTTATCTTGGTTGATGTCTCTCTCCTACAAAGTCCTGAGCTCCTCCCAGGCAGTGAGGCCCCTGAGCCCACGGCCCAGCCTTCCCTGGGTGCCAGCCAGGAGTTGCAGGATGAGCAAGTGAATGAGTGAAGGAATGGGGAAATTTCATTCATTCATTCATCAAATGTTTACTGAGTGGCCACTGTGCACCAGATGCTGTACACATGCAGGGACACAGCATTGATCAAAGCAGACCAAAACCTCCTGGCCTCACGAACTCATGTTCAAGAGAGGCAAGGAGAGGATCAAAGAGGAAGGTCACCCAGCCCCACACTCCCGGTCTCTCCTCCCGTTGGCCTCCCACAGTCCCCTGCCATCATGAGAGACAGGTTGTATGACACCTGCTTTGGTACCACACTGGGACCTCCAGCTCTGAGGGCAGACACAGGGCTGTAATTGTAGGTCACACATAGCACAAGACCGGCTTGGGGCACATAACTGGGCTCTAGAACTGGGGGCCCAGGCAGCACTCTGTGGACTGTCCACTGCATTGTAAAAAGGCAGTGCCACTGTCTTTTTCATATAGAAAAGTCCTTTGGCTTACTGTCCAGGGGAGTGGACAAAATGGAGCCTGACAACTTTGGGAAGATTCCTAATAAAGAAACGAGGTAGTCAGCAGGAATCCCGGGATCCTGAATCCCAGGATCAGAGCCCTCCTCCCTTACTCTTTTTCTCTCCCACCCCATTGGAATCCTAAAAAGACTTTTTTTTTTTTTTGGCACCTGGCCAGTATGGCGAACCGAACTCTTGACCTTGGTGTTATAAGGCCACACTCTAACCAACTGACCTAATTGGCCGCCCCAAATGCCAGATTTTCATGCCCATCTCTGGTCTTGGGCACTGGTTCCCAGCCTGGGGGCCCATTGGGGAGGTCCACAGCCCAAGGGCCCACTTAGAACCACAGCAGCAGTAATGGGTGTTCACACCACTGCCCAGGCCTTGGCCACAGGGGCTTTGGCCTTGCTCTGTCTGTGATGCCCACCCTGCTATCTTTCTGTCTCCTGAGCCTCTTTCAGACCCCTCATTCTCATCCCCTGGCCCCTGCACTTTCCTATTTAAAACCCAAGAAGATCAATTGTTAAGTCAACACACCCATCAAGCCTGCTCCATGCCTGGCCCTGGTGCAGGCGCTGAGGACACAGGTGAATCGGATACCTCTGGTGTGGTTGGGAGGCAGATGCCGTGGACACAGGTGCAGCAGGGGCTCAAGGTGCTGCAGGTTACACCAGAGGTTGAGGGAACAGGGAAGTCTTGAAGATGGTGGCCCATGGGCTGACCAAGCTTCACAGGATGAGCAAGAGTGGCTCCCCAGGGGGCACCGACCACCCTCCATCCCCGCCCAGCCATCAGGGGCCTGTGGCTGTCATAGCCAGCCCCCTGCACTTCTCCATCGTGACACTGATATCGGTACATTATCACGGCCTGCTTAGCATCCGTCTCCCTATCTCTTTAAGGACAGATCCATTTCTGTATCCCTAGAACTGCCCAGAACAGGGTGGGCCTAGAGCTTCTGTTAAATAAAGGAAAAGGGGCGAGGGGGGATGGGGGAGAACAGGCTGGCGGGCAGATGGAGGTGGTTTTGGCAGCCCTGCCCCCTCTGTTGCTCCAGCTTGATCTGCACAGCTTCCTGTCTCCAGCACTCTGGGCTGCACCACCATGACACGAACTGCCCACCTCTGCTGCCTCTTGGCCCTCTCGGTAGCAGGCCTAGCCCAAGGCATTGGGAGCTCCCTCCGAGCCCAGGTAAGTGCCCCCAACCTGCTCCCCATAACCTTACCTCTGCCAGTCCTATGCCTGGGGTCACTCCTTCAGAAACAACTGGCTTGTCATTCCCATTTCTCAGAGAGGGTGACTGAGGCTGGAGAGGAGGTTGACCCGCCCAAAGCTCACATGGAGAGACAGAGGTTAACTGGCTGTCCCCCTAGCCCAGTGCTTGCATGGCAGGGAGCTAAGATGGGGTCCCAGCAATGATTCCTCCACTGTGCTCTCCCCTCTATATCCTTGATTTCTTGCCAGGACCCAGGTACCTGGCCACTGGAGCTGAAAGAGGTCTTCAGGTTGTTCCAGATCCAGTTCAACCGGAGTTACTCAAACCCAGCAGGTATCTCAGGGAATGTACATCACCAGTTAAGCCCCCTTGCCCCACTTAATAGATGAAGAGATTGAGGCTCAGAGCAGGGAACAGGCTTGGTCAAGGCCCCTCGCAGGACAATGGCTGGTGGTGTTCTCCCTGGCTTCCCAAATGCATGAGTGGATACCAGCCATGAACCTGAAGGGCAGGTGGCAGCTGCTGGGGGTCTGCCCAGTCCTAGAGGATCCCCTGACTCCATAGCTGCTTCCCCAGTATTCCAGGCAGTGGGCAGGGGACCACCATCTAGTGATAGCTATGCATTCACTCAGCAGACACCTAAGGATACCCATTTTGTTTCCAGTGGAGGGGGCTCCCTCTCTACCCCAATGAACTGCCAGCCCTGCTCCTGCCCTCTCTCTGGGTCTCATCTCCCATAGGAGGCTCGTCTGTGGGCGCCTTTCAGTCCAGGCTGCCTGTGCCGTGGACCGTGCCCCATCCTCCCCCACCCTTGCTATGTTCCTGCTCTAAACCTGTGGTCAGAGGTGTGAAGAGAGGTGGAGTAGGTAGCCTGGCAGGAAGCTGGTCTCCAACCACCCACCTTTCCTTTCTGAGTCACTCTGCATCCAGACCCCATGCTTCGCTTCCCCCCAGGGTGGACAGAGATACCCTGCCCCCTGCTGCCTCTGGGGAAAACCTAACCCTAAGTGGGCTGGGTAACCACTTCCTTGGCCCAGGTGTCCACAGTGGGGCCTGTGAGTGCTACAGTTAAGAACCAGGTCTCAGCTAGGTGGGGCTGTATGGGAGGATGTCACTTCCTGCCCCTGGGGGCTTGGGAGCCAACTTAGGACAACTCCCTTTTGGTCCAGAGCAAGCTCGCCGCCTGGACATCTTTACCCACAACCTGGCCCAGGCTCAGCGGCTGCAGGAGGAGGGTTTGGGCACAGCCGAGTTTGGGGTGACTCCATTCAGTGACCTCACAGGTACCAGGGACCCTCCTGGCCCATATGTGGTGGGTGTGGAAGCAGAGTCTGTCTGCTCCAGGGATACTGGCAGATGGACAGAGCAGACCTTCCATTTTCATTTCCCAGGGAGGCACCCTAAGGACCAGAGGCCTGGGTGCTTGTCCCAAATCACAGAGCACAGGGGCAGGAACTCTGCAGGCCTGAGTCCCAGCCCAGCCCAGCTCGGGGCAGCAGGTGCAGGAGTAAACCCCAGCGAGGAGCTGAGCCTCTCTCTAGGCCTCAGCATCCTTGCCTTTCTGCCTCCCAGGGTATTATGGGGACCCAAATGGCCAGTGATGTCAACGGCTGGAGTGGGAGAGGTGCAATAGGGAGAAAGGGTCAAAACTGTGACCTTGGTGGCCCTGTCTGTCCCCCAGAGGAGGAGTTTGGTCAGCTCTATGGGCATCGAAGGGCAACTGGAGGGATCCCCGTGGGCAGAAACGTAGGGTCTGAAAATCAGGGGGAGTCAACGCCCGCCACCTGTGACTGGCGGAAGGCGGCCGGCATCATCTCTTCCATCAAGGACCAGGTATCTGCCCCTGCTCAGCACGGCCCAGTCGGCCCCTGGTGGGAGAGGAGGGACAAGGCCTGAACACCTCACCCTGCCCCCACCCTCTCTCCCACCAGAAAAACTGCAACTGCTGCTGGGCCATGGCGGCTGCAGGTAACATCGAGTCCCTGTGGGGCATCAAACACCGCCAGTCCGTGGAAGTCTCTGTGCAGGGTACGGCTGCGGGAGAGGGTGTGTACGAGGCAGGAGAGGGAGGACACGGGCCTGTCCACCCACACTGACCCTTCTTGCACCAGAGCTGCTCGACTGTGACCGCTGTGGGGATGGCTGCTCGGGGGGCTTTGTCTGGGACGCGTTCATAACTGTCCTCAACAACAGTGAGTACCCGCCTCTGGGCAACTGCAGGGGTGGGGCACGTTCAGGAGCGGAGTCTCCCTCCTTGTCTTGCTTATCTCCAGGTGGTCTGGCCAGTGAAAAGGACTACCCATTCAGGGGGGACACCAAAACCCACAGGTGCCAAGCCAGGAAGTACAAGAAGGTGGCCTGGATCCAGGATTTCCTCATGCTGCCGGACAACGAGCAGAGTGCGGGCAGGGTGGAGACACGGGTGGAGGGGGACGACAGGAACAGACCGACCGAGACAGAGGCAGACCCACTGGGCTACAGACAGAGATGGGGGGTGGGGGCAAGGGTGGGGGAGGGGCAGAGAGGTGGGGGAGGGAGAGGAATGCCCACGTGCTGAGAGCAGAGGCTGCGGGGCAGGCAGGGCCTGATGCCACCTTCCATCCCCAGTCATGGCCCACCACCTGGCCACCCATGGCCCCATCACCGTGACCATCAACATGAAGCTACTGCAGGTGGGATGGGGTAGGGAAGGGGGTGGGGCATGGAGGGGAGGTGGCCGCAGACTCAGCCCCTCTGCCCCCACCCCTGCAGCAATACCAGAAGGGTGTAATCAGGGCCAAGCCCAGCACCTGTGACCCCCAGCAAGTGAATCACTCCGTCCTGCTGGTGGGCTTTGGTAGGACCAAGTCAGTGGAGTGGGCAGAGACAGGCTCGTTCCAGTCTAAATCTCGCCGCTTCACCTCGTACTGGATCCTGAAGAACTCCTGGGGGGCCGACTGGGGCGAGGAGGTGAGTGTGACCTACTGGGGAAGGGGACAGGGCAGAACAGGCCTCTCCCCACGTTCTGGCCCAGATGTCTCATAACTTCCTAGGGCTATTTCCGGCTGCACCGAGGGAGCAATACCTGTGGCATCACCAAGTACCCGCTCACTGCCCGCGTGGACCTACCAGTTAAGAAGCACCCAGTCTCCTGCCCTCCCTGAACCCACCCAGCTGTCCCTCAGCTCTTTCCTGCTATGCCAGCTGCCTCCTCACCGGCCCCACCCCAAGGCTTTTGCCCATCCTCCCAATCTTCTCAATACAGCTTGAATAAACCAAGACAACACCCGTGGCTTCCGAGTAGACTGAGCTGCGGTGGGGAGATGGTAGATGGGTAGGGCATAGACAACATTCCCTAACACGCCCCAGTCCCCAAGGGGCCGACACAAACAAACATACTTACACTCGTATACCATGCACTCAGACACACACGTGCCTACCTGCACATGCACCCCTCCCCCAGGCTCCTCTCCCTGGAGCAAAAATCAGTCTCCAAACTCATGGCAACTTTATTATCGGTGTGAGCAGGGTGATGGGAGAAGGGCCTCAATCGTGATAGAGGCGCAGGAGGCAGCCACGGAGGGTGCCCATGTAGCGGTCCCACAGGGCCTGGTGCCTGTAATGATAACAGTAATGTCCACTCGATACTCACCATGTCTGAGACACTGTTCAGAGTGCTTTCTATACCTTAGTCCATTCAATCCACACAAAATTCTTATTCTTCTTTTTTTTTTTTTTTTTTTTTTTTTTAAAAAATGACCAGTAAGGGGATCTTAACCCTTGACTTGGTGTTGTCAGCACCACGCTCACCCAGTGAGCGAACCGGCCATCCCTATATGGGATCCGAACCCGTGGCCTTGGTGTTATCAGCACCACACTCTCCCGAGTGAGCCACGGGCTGGCCCGATTCTTCTAATTACTATCCCTACTTTACCCACATAGCTTCTAAGAGGTGGAGCCAGGACTTTGGTCCACAGAGACTTCCATCCCCAAGGTAGCAGAATTGGGATCCCCGAGACTGCAGGAGGGCTAGGCAGTGGCAGGTGGCCACCTGGGGCGAGGCCAAGCTAGACAGGAGAACTGGGGTCTCTCACCGGAAGCCATCCAAGGAGTGGACAGATGCCGAATACTGATTCAGGAAGAGCCGCACGTCATTCAGTGGCCAGTGGTCGGAGCGGCAGGGTTCCACGAACTGTGGGCCCAAGGGAACATTTAGCACTGGTACAGCCCAGTGAAAGGCCAACTCAGAGGTCAGAAGGTGGCAGGCAGGACAGCTCACCTTCTCGACCAGATCCACAAACAAGTCTCTGACGTCTTTATTGTGGGTCAGCTTGGCGGCCACATTCACCAGCCCCCGGGACAGATTCTGTGGGGCAGGGATCCTGGAAGTTCTGTCTTCTGTCCCAGAAGCTGGGGGCTGAGCACAGAGGCTGGGGGAGGGACAGGCCCCTCCCCAAATCTATCCACCTCCCTCACTAACCAAGTGCCCACTGTTCATGAGCTGGTTCCCTCTCACAGGTGGGCAGAGGGAGCAGCAGCACCACCTGCCGGTCAATCTCAGGCAGGAGCAGAGTTGCCCAATAGGGTTAGTGCACTGGAGGCTGGAGATGCCCAAGGGACAGAGGCTGGATGGGGCCACAGACCTTGAAGTTGGTTTCCATCTCAGAGAAGACGCCAAGCTTTCCTCGGAGGGCGGTGCACACCAGGCTGCAGGGATACAGGGTCATGCCCAGGACCACCTGAGCCCCCACTTCAGGCTCTGCCCCATGGACCCCCCAGTCACCTCTTGTGCAGGTCCAGAAGGTCCTTGTCAGCCACTAGCACCTTGAGTTCTTTCAAGTCCTGGAGAAACTCCTTGTCTAAATCCATGTCCATGTCATCCACATGGGAGTCTGCATGAGGCCCATGAAGGGAGTTGGGGTAGGTGATAAAAACCCCTCCCGTGATATCCTGAGCCTTCCTCACCCCCCACTTCATGCACTGCATGAAATAGAAAAGGAAACCAGAGTCACAGAGAGGTGGAGTGACATGCCCCAGGCCATAGAGAGGCAGGGGCCCCTTTGTTTGCAGACAAGGTGTGTGTGGAGAAAACATTATGAGCAGAGGTGGCCTTGGGGGGGGGGGGGGGCTGAAGACAGGATGCTAGGAACTGGGGGCCTGCAGGAGAAAACTGCTGGTGGGGAACCAGGCCCTGAGAGGGTGGGGAGACATCCAGGCACCTGGGTCAGTGGGGGCCTCACCGACGGCTCCAAGGGTCCAGTTCTGGATCATGAGCTCAGCACAGAAGGCAAAGTCGCCAAAGCTTAGATACTGTAGTTTTTTCTTCCCTGTCTCAAAGCGGTTGTTGGCAAAGAAGACAATGGCTGCATAGTCCCTGCAGGGAGAGGGGAGTAGGTCCTCTCAGGGCTTGAAATTCCTTCTTAGCAAGCAGTTGCTACCTGCAACCTCAGCTGGGCATCCCAGTTTTGGCCTCTCTCTGCCCTAACTCACTGTGTGATGTGTCTTAAGTCACTTCTCTATGCGCCTCTGCATCTGTGCAGGGAGGTTTCAGCCCAGGTTTCCTGTGGGATACAGTGGGGGGCCACAAGGGAAACAGCTACCATTTACTGAGCACTTTTTAAGTACCAGGGGCTGTGCCATATGCTTAAAGTGGGGCACTTCACAACAGCCTACCTGGAAAATGGCTGGACTAGGATTTGAAGTCAGGTCTGATCAAAAGCAGACCAGGGCCAGCCCGTGGCTCACTCGGGAGAGTGTGGTGCTGCTAACACCAAGGCCACGGGTTCCGATCCCTGTATAGGGATGGCCGGTTGGTTCACTGGCTGAGCGTGGTGCTGACAACACCAAGCCAAGGGTTAAGATCCCCTTACCGGTCATCTTTTTTTTTTTAAAAAAAGCACAGACTAGAAGTGGGATAACCATCTGCCCAGCATAGCCAGGAAGTCAAAGGGGTTGGAGTGGGGAAGGTAGACTAGCCACAGGGCCCAGGGAAAGAGTGTGCAGAAGTGGGAGATGGCTGGCCCCTCACCTGGCCAACCGGTCGGAGAGAAGAAAGTGTTGCTGGATGTTATCCACCAGGGAGCCCCGCATTTCCTCCACCACCTTGAAGACTCGCTTAAAGTTGTCAAACTGCAGGGCAGTTAGGGGAGGAGGGAGGACTGCTCAGAGGGTGCTCACTCGATAAACTACTTATTGAGGGGCTGGCTGGTTAGCTCAGCTGTTTAGAGCATAGTGCTGATAACACCAAGGTCAGGGTTCGATCCCTGTACAGGCCAGCCGCCAAAAATAAATAAATAAATAAACTATTAATTGAATATCCATCTTTCACATATCCACCTAGCCAGTCAGCAGAGGTTGACTTAACACGTTATTCCTTTGACAGATTATTAGTACCTATTACCAATTCAACAAATGTTTATTAGCTTCTGCCATCTTGCCTCGAATAAATGTTTCCTCACTCCTATCTCTAAATTCAACCCCATTTTAAACCATGGTCTCCAGTTCCTCAGGAGCTGGAGCTGGAACTGACTCTCCTGGCTAAGAGCCAGGAATTCAAAAGTGAGCAAATGTTAAGTTGTACAAGGGGAGCTCACAGGAGCACAGAGGAAAGGCATCAAAGGCCCAGAAAAGTTACTTCTCCATGGCACCACCAAAAAATCTTGTGGAGAAGGTAATATCTGACCCACTGCCTTGGATTTCAAAGGGTAGATATGGCCAAGAACAGCACCCTCCAGATAGGAGCGATATGAGCAAAAGAAAGTCTGAGGCTGGAGAAATGAAAGCCTAGAGAGGTCTGAAGTTCAAGGCCAAGGAGTACAGCTGCCATCCAGGAGTCAGAGGGAGCCAATGAAAGTTTACGAGACAGGGAAAGCCTTGGGCAGATCTGGGCTTCTGAAAAGTTCCTCTGGCATAGAGTAGGGGATGGCTTAGAAAGGGCAAGAAGAGACTGGGTATGAAGCCGCTGCCATAGCCAGAGGCCGCAGCTGGGGCAGTGTCCAAGGAGTGGACTGTGGATGGAATGTTGTGTATGAGTGGGTGCAGTGCCCACCTGTCTCCGGCAGCTCTTGAGGGTGATGCTTGTTTTGGTACTGATGTCGTCCAGGTCTTTCTTGGTGCCCTTGGACAGCTTCTTGCCCAAGACCTCCCGAACAAAGGCCTCGTCAAAGGCGTAGTACCTTGTGGAGGCAGAGGACCCCACTGACCCTCCATAAAGAAGGGGAAAGTGGGCCTGGGTCTGACCCTTTCTGCTTTTAACCTTCTGAGTGCCTGGGTGAGTCCCATCCCTCCCCGGGCCTCAGCTTCAGCCTGCAAAATGGGTATATAGTCAGACAGGTTGTCGTCCCCACCATCCCACCAAGTGAGCACCTCTCGATGAGCAGCGCCTGCCGGGAGGGCGGGATCTGAAAGATGAGCTGGTGCAGCAGCTTGGGCGGCGCATGCAGCAGGCGCTCGAGCATGTTGAAGGTGCGGTAGTGGTCCATGGTGTCGCTCTGCAGCACCGCTGCGGTGGCGCCAGTCTGCTCCAGGATTCCCGAGCGCACCCGCAGGGCCACCGCATCGCTCACTGGGGAACGGGCGCTAGCATCAGGCCCTGCCCCGCCAATCCAGAGGCCCTCGAGGGATTCCAGCCCCGAACCCTATACATTCTTTATTCTCATCCACCTGCCCACTTCCCAAAGGATGCCCAATCCTGGCCCCGCCCCCTCTCCCGTTCAAAACAATCTCTCCGTCCGACCGAGTCCTCCAGACGACCCCCCACAGACCCGAGTAACCATCCAGCCAGAGGCGATACACATCCTCGTCGATAAGAGTCGTGTTCCCCACGAATATGTCCAGCTCGCTGGTCATGGTGAAGCCCCGGCCGGTGGCGCGGCCACAGCACCCCACACAGGAGCGAGCACTGCCCGGGTCGGGCGCGCCGCCGCTGGCCCACTTCCGGGAGCCCAGAGATTCCGCTCCGGGCACCCGGAGTCGGCGAAGGACTACTTCCGGGACAGAGCCGGCGGGGGCGGGGCGGCGAGAACGAGGTGGAGGCCTGGACTCTGGGGTGGCCCCTCCTCCCGCCGGGAAGGGGAACCCCAGGCTCCTCCTCTCGTCCTCCCTACTCCGCCCACCAGCCGTCCGCGGGAGGACGTCTGGAGTGCCTTCCGCCGGTCTCCCCTGCCCGGGCAGCCTGGCCGCTCCCTTACTCCTGGTTTATCTCCCACCTTCTCTGCCCTCTTCGGGGCCTCGCAACTTGGACCTGTATCCTAAACTTAGGGGTTTTACAGGGCTCTATCCCTAATCTGGTATGTGGCCCGACTTCCAAGGGCTCTTGCTGGGGGCCCCTCTGCCCATCTTGAGGATAAGCACTCCCCTGGGCATGGGGCGCCTGCTCCCACCAAGGTTTTAACCCTACACCCCCACCTCCACATGAGCCAATAACCTCTTATTTTACCCTTCAGAGCTCTGCCTGGAAGTGCACATCCGGAGGGCCGCCTATCGGCCGAGTCTCTCCACACTAGCTTCCCGTAAGCCCCTCAAAACCTCAACATATTCCAGGCAGACCCCTTGCTTTCCTCAGTCTGTTTCTTTCCTGCGTCCCTATCTCAGGGACAGCCCAACATCCACCCAGTTCTCATACTAGAAACCTGAGTTTTCTCCCAGACTCCTCTCGTCCCACGTTCAGTTCTAATTTGCCTCCTGAATATTTCGAGTACTCTATCTGTTTCGTCCTTTCCACCCCCACTAAGGCGGCCCCAGCCCAGTTTTTCTGCATATCTCTCCTTGCTCACTGACACACTGTTACTAATCTCCCTGCCTACATTCCCTCTAACCAGGGTTCATCCCACACGCAGCAGCCTGAACAATCTTTTTAAAAATGCATATTTAGAAATGTTACTTCCCTGTTTAACCTTTGGAAACTCTGCAGCCTAGTATTGAAAGCTGAGAATCACAGGCTGGCTGGTTACCTCAGTTGGTCAGAGCGTGGTGTTATAACACTCAAGTCAAGGTACCAGCCAGCCGCCAAAAGAAGCAAAAAGATAAAAAAGGAAAAAAGAAATCTAAGAATCTGGTTTCTGCCTATCCTTGAAGCCTCCCCCCCTGAGGGTCTCTTACCACTTTCTTCACAGATCTGCCTTCCAAAAAACATCAAGCTACTCTCATTTTTCCTGAGGCAGTTAGGCTCTTTCAGGCGCCAGTGTCTTTCACCAGGCTATTCTTTCTCTCTGAAATTGCCCTCTCTTTACTTGGCAAAGTCCTATGCATCTTTCAGGGCCCCTCAGTTATCACCTGTTTTGAGAAACCTCTTGGGGTCCCTCAGGCTGTACTACCCCATCTGCTTCTTGTTTAACACAGCCTGTCTCCCCTGACACATTGCGACCTCTTTGAGGACAGGATCAGGATCCTGGTCAGATTTATTTCTGAATAGGCTTTGCACACAATAAAAGTTTATTGAACAAACGAATCCCTTGAATGCGCCTCCCCCCAGGCAGAGAACCCTCTCTGGGAGGTAGCCAGGACATTTAGATCAGGGTTCCGAGAAGCTGGAAGCAATGTTCAGCTGACGAGACTGTCGAGTTCGACGAAAGGTAGTAGGGACCGGAAAAGCGATCCGTCTGGGTCCCGTCTGGGTCGAGTGGGAGTCATAGGCGGACGCCCGAATTTTGGTTCTCGGAAGGAGCAGAGAGGTCTAGGCTCAAGCTTCAGGAGATTCGGAACTTGGAGGTACGAAGCCTAGATTCGGGTTGAGACCGGCGCAGAGGGCGACAACGCAGGGGGGTCCTTGTCCACGAGGGTCTGCGACACCGCGGTCCGGAGTGGGCGGGGAAGGCGCGCTCTGCACTCAGGCCCCGCCCCCTCCTGGGAGGCTTCCCCGGATTGGCTGTCCTTCCTTTACGTCACGAGACCCCGCCCCGGCGCGCGCCCCGCCGCGTGCACTCTCCCAGGAGACTGCTGCAGCCTACGCTACCCCGGCCACTGCCTGCCGCCCGCGGAGCCGGAGCCTGAGCGGCGCCGGGCCCGACGTGGGGCTCCTGGGCCGTGGCGGCTGGCGGGCGATGCTCCAGCGGTCTGAACAGCTATGGAGGCCGAGGCAAGCGGCCTGGAGGAGCTGACGGACGAGGAGATGGCGGCCCTGGGCAAGGAGGAGCTGGTGCGGCGCCTGCGGCGTGAGGAGGCGGCGCGCCTGGCGGCACTGGTGCAGCGCGGCCGCCTAATGCAGGAGGTGAATAGGCAGCTGCAGGGTCACCTGGGCGAGATACGCGAGCTCAAGCAGCTCAACCGGCGCCTGCAGGCCGAGAACCGCGAGCTGCGCGACCTCTGCTGCTTCCTGGACTCGGAGCGCCAGCGCGGGCGGCGCGCAGCGCGCCAGTGGCAGCTCTTCGGGACCCAAGCATCCCGGGCCGTGCGCGAGGACCTGGGCGGCTGTTGGCAGAAGCTGGCCGAGCTGGAGGGCCGCCAGGAGGAGCTGCTGCGGGAGAACCTGGCGCTAAAGGAGCTCTGCCTGGCGCTGGGCGAGGAGTGGGGTCCCCGTGGCGGCTCCGGCGGTGCGGGGGGCTCAGGCGCAGGGCCAACACCCGAGCTCGCCCTGCCCCCCTGCGGGCCCCGCGATCTAGGTGATGGAAGCTCCAGCACCGGCAGCGTGGGCAGTCCCGATCAGTTGCCCCTGGCCTGCTCCCCCGATGACTGAGGGTGCTGCTTCCTCCACGCCGATGCCCGCCCGGATTGCTTATCGATCGCCAGGACTGCTGCGGACCTTGGGACCTGGATGCCACCCTGGCTGCGCATGAGGGGCCGCTGGCATTGGCTAAGAAACCCTGGCATCGAGAAGGGCCCCTCGCTCTCGCTGGCGGGGCAGCAGGGGAACTGGAGGCTGGAGCGGAGGGACTGGCTGGGGGTTGGGTGGGAGCTAATAAACCGGGACGGAAGCGGAGCCCGCGGTCTGGGCAGCGTCTTTTGGGACTCACCGGGGTTGGGGCGAGGGCGGGGACGCTGAGACCGGATACTATTCCCATGCGGAGGGACTGGAGAACTAAGGTGACTGACTCCCCCATTACCTCGAGCCTGGGGTGGGATGCGGCAACGTGGTAAACCACGGACTCCCCCAGCCCCCCAACCCCCCAACCCCCCTTTGGGCTCCGGGAGAGGTCGTAATCCGGCCCCTGAAGTGGTTCCAGCTCCCTTCCCGGCTCCTTCCTGTCCAAGACAATGGGGCAGGAAGCAGGTGTTGGGGGCCTAGAACCCACTAGGCCGCCTCTTCTGAGGCTGAAAGAGGGCATAACAGCGACCCCCTGTGGCACACGCAGGAGCACTGTGGGCTCCCACGGGAGAAAGGATAATCCTCTTCGCTTGCACCCGAGTGCACTCTCCTCACAATCCTGGAGATGAGGCAGAGCAGAGATGTAGCCCAATTTGTCACATAGGACAGCCGAGGTCCAAAAATACCAAAGAATTTGTCCGAGGTCATGCAGTGAGTCTCTGGAGTTGAGACCGGAACCTAGGGCTTCTGGCTCCAAATGGTCTCCCTTTAGCCTGTGGCCAATGGAACACCCTGGCCAGAGCTTCAAGCCTTTTATTCCACTTTGGCAGGTTGTATAAAAATACTCTCTTTAGGAAAATAAATAGCAGCTGCCCTTGCTGTGGCGACGTGGATTCTCTGGAGCTGAAGGCTTCTCACAGCTGGGGTTTGCAGGACAGCTTATCACAGAAGCCGCTGGTACCTCCTAAGCTGTGCTGTTCAGGAGAGGCCCGCAGAATGCCTAGTCCGATCACCTGGTGCTGCTGGCAGTGGGGCTGGGTGAATTAGTGTTCTAAGCTGGTACAATCAATGGCACCTTCTGTCAGGCAGTACGGTTGGGTGGGTCACAAGAAGGGGGTGATGGAGAGTGTAAGGGTGGTCTAGAAGGTGTGAGGGCTCCAGAGGACCTTCAGGGATCTACAAAGTCTCTGGGCTGCCAGGATCCTCAGGCACAAATGGTAAATATTTTGTCTCGGATTTAGTGCAAATTGTGCTAGAGAGGCCAGCTCTAGAGAAACAGTGGGCAGCTTTGGTGGCCCCAGGTTGGCTCTACCACAAAGCAAAATATGTCCAGTCTCATCTGGAGGAATGGGGAAGAATGTGCTGGGGTTGGGCATGGGATATGGCCCAAGCCAGCTGGGCCAGTGGGGGAAGAGGACGAGATGTTGGCTAGAGTGGCACTTGCAGGGAGTGGGGCTGGAGTGTCTCACAAAGCGAGGAGGGTCGGGGAGCCGAGGGGGTCAGAGGATGGGTCTCCACTGCTGCTGCTACTCTTGCGATGAGCTGAGGCGCAGGGCTCAGGGGTGCTGGGGTAGGTGAAGACCAGACTGGGGGTGAAAGGAGTGAGGGAGGGTGTGGTCATGAGTGTGGGGGTGTGCAATGCCTCGGGTTCAAGCACAGGCCCCGGGGACAGGGAGATACAAGGTACAGGGCAGCAGGGGGCTGGTGGGCTGCTGGTGCTGCTGGTAGCGCCTTCATCCCTCTCCCTGGCTCCTTCCGGGATTTTGCAGATGGGTCGGTGGGCTTCCAGCACCAGCTCCAGGCGCTCCTTCTGTTTCTGTAACTCCTCAATCTCTCGCTGCAGCCCGGATTTCTCATCCTCCAGTTTGTCGGTCTCCTGGAGAGGGTCAGGACAGGAGGCAGGAGGATGAGGACCGGACACCCCCATAGCCTCCCGCCGCGGTTAGCAGGAGTGATGGGTTCGTGAGTCCCCAGCAAGGCCGGACTACAACTCCCATGAGCCCCTGGGAAAAGATGGGCACGACTCCCAGCAGGCCCGGGGCGCCGCAGAAGGAGATCACCGGCTGAGCTGCTGCCCCGCTGCCTGTGGGACGCGCTGCCGCTAATGTTCGAGCGCTTTTCCCTCGTCCTTTTCCCGGAAGGACAGCTCCTGGGAGCCGGGGTCCCCCTGAGGCTCGGGGGCCGGTGCTCACCGCCTGCAGGAAGTCGGTCAGTTCCTTCCTCCGGTTCCTGCACTTGGCCGCGGCCAGCTTGTTCCTCTCGCGCCTCACTCGGCGGCGTTCCTCCTCCTCCGGGCTGATCTGGGGGTTGGGGGCGGCAGTGAGGCGGACGCCTGGCACTGGCGGCCCGGAACTCACCGTTCGCGGGCCCCCTCGGCCTGTGATTTAGCGACCACAGCACCCCGACAGGTTCCCGGAACTCTGGCGCCAGTCAGCCAGGATTGGTCAGACTTCTCTCTGCACCTGGATTAGGGCGCATTCCTCTCTCGGTGCCCTCCAGCCTTCACAAACCTTAGGTCCCCTCATCTCCCAGGACACAACTAAGAGGCCCCGCCTCCAGGAAACCTCATCCCCAGCCAGAAGCGGCCTTTCCTCCTCTGATCCCCTAAGACGGGGACACCCCTTTTTGCAGGACGCTCATCTTTCTAGATCTCTGTATGACCAAGTCTCCTTTCCCCCAGGAACGGAGAGCAGTAGGAGGGACTAATGAGTGCTGCCGAATAAGTTGCAATTTATTGGGAACCTACTATGTGCTAGCTAAGCCCTTTACGTAGATTGTTAGTGTTATTATTATTATTATTTTGGCGGCTGGCAGGCACAAGAAACCAAATTTTTACATAGATTCTTTTTTTTTTTTTAAGATGACCGGTAAGGGGATCTTAACCCTTGACTTGGTGTTGTCAGCACCACTCTCTCCCAAGTGAGCCACCGGCCATCCCTTGTGGAGCTAAGGCTAAGGCTGATGTTGACATCGCCAACTGTAGCGCTCTTAATCCTGTGCGTGACGCCAACTGTAAAGCTAGGCGACCACGCCAGTTGTCGGGCTCTTTCACCTGCCGGTAATCCTGCTGACGGTTGAGCTAGGGCTGGGTCTAGAGCTCCCAGTTCCCTCAAGCCCGTTCACAGACTGGGTCACAAACCCTTCATACGCCAGGCTGGGTCCCCTGACCCTTTCACGCAGGTCTATGAACTCGGTAACCCGCCAAAAGGTCCTTGGAGCCATAGATTGGAAAGCATGGTCCCGCACGGTGGACGCCGGAGGCAGACGCCCGCCTGCTTCACTAAAACTCATCTCTCTCTCAAGAACACGAGAGTAGCAACAAAACTATTAACTACACCTACACACCTACACACCTACACACCTACACACACACACACACACACACACACACACACACACACACACACACACACACACACACACACACACCTTGCTTACAAAGGATGTGCTAAAACCACACCCAACGGGACTGAGGCAAGGGCCCTGACCAAACTGTTCTATTTTCCCAACATCCCTATATAGGGATCTGAACGTGTGGCCTTGGTGTTATCAGCACCACACTCTCCCAAGTGAGCCATGGGCCGGCCCTTTTACATAGATTCTTAACCTGACTTTCCATGTAAGGAACTGAAACCCAGGGAAAATGAATAACTTGTTTATGGTTTAGAGCAGGGATTAGAATCCATTCAAACTATTTGAGTGAGAGGCCCACTGATGGAGACTACCTCCCCCAAAAGGACCCCACTGACAGCTCACAGCCCTAACCTGGGAGCACCCGGGATCAAAGGATCACCCTCAGGACAGAGCTGAAGGAAAGAAGCACGGGAGGGGTTGCCCCTGGCCTGCGTCTGTGGCTCATACCATGGTCCCCTTCTTTACTTGGTCACAAAGCCCAGTCATTCTGTTTCTGGGAAACCCGCGCCTGGTCAGTCCCATATCTTTCCCAGTATCCCAACCTCCCTCCCCATCCTCTACCCTGACCTTAAAGCAAGGTTTTCAATGTGTGAACCTCACCCTACTAGAGTTGCATATGCCAGAATGCCCCAGGGAGAGGAAAGATGAGCCACTCCTTTAAAGACCCTCCCCTTCATATTCATTTATTTTGGTAAGGACTTTGGGGAGGCAAGAGTTCTCAGCTCCCTCTGCCTCAAGCCTTCTGTTACCTCCCAATGAGACAGTGTTGCTTTTTGGTTAGGATTTGACTTTAGCATTGGATAGACCTGGGGCCAAGGCCAGTCATTACTCACTACTTGCGTGATCTTGGGCAAGTGACTACCCCTCTGTGCCTTCATTTCATCAGCTGGAAGATGAGGAAAACCAGAGTACATTCCTCAGAGGGTTTTTGCGAGGATTAAATGAGATAGGGAAACTGAGACCCAGAGAGTAGCTGAAGGGAACTCTTGTCCCCCTGTTCTCTTCCCAGCTACACAAACATTGTAAGTCCACCGTCTCCATACATGTCAACAGGTGGAGACCCTCTCACCTTTCCACATGCACACCTTACATGGTATCACCTCCATTCTTGCTCCTGCCATTGTCTCTTCTGGAACGTCCTTGATCTCTACCCATGGAAATCCTACCCATACTTCTTGGCTAATATGCCACCTTCTCCAGGAAGCTTTCCCTGATCCAGAAGTGACCTTTTTGCCCCCAGGGGCTCCTGCCACTTTCTCCCTTGGGCAATAGTCATCAGTGGCCCTCTGTTCTAAGCCTGTGCTCTTCAGTAAGAGCTTATCTTCTGCACCCTAGCATCCCTGTGGGAAGTCAGAACCAGTGCAACACCTCTGCTCCTTACCTGTTCACAGGGCCTGCGACGCACCCCTGGAGGTGGCCCCAAGGCCCGGATGACTCCCGGCCGGGGCTGTGGGGGGCTGTACTGGGGGTAGGCCAGAGGCCTGGGGTAGCTGCCAGGCCCCAGGAAATGGGGCTGCACCGTCCACTGCAGCTCCTGGCTGCCACTCACAGCGTGGATGCTTGGCACGAGGTGGAACTTCTGAGGGATGAGAAATGGAGGGTCAGGATGAGCTCTGTGTGGACTGAGGGACTTCCGTGGACAGAGGCCACACTGCTGTGTACCCTCAATGCAGATGCTCGCTCTAGGAGACCAGAAAGAACATAGCTTGGCAGACAGAGAGGCTGATTTGGTGGCAAATCCCCGCTCATGACCTGTGTGACTCTGGGCAGGTCACATAACCTCTGTGCCAATTTCCCCATCAGAGCTAATACTTAAAGTGTGAAGCGCCAGCCACTGTTCTAACCACTTTACAAATACTGACTCATATAATTGGCACGATGGTATCTTCATTTTCAGACAGGAGAACAGTTGTCCACAGACACACAACTAGTAAGTAGGAAATAGGATTTGAGCTCAGGCGGCTGGGCTCTTACCCACTCCTGCGCCCATCTGCACAAAGAAGACAATCACAGCTCCTAGCTCCCAGGGTGGCTGTGCGAATCAGGTGAGAGAATGTGTGTACCTGAGTCTGGGAAATGGCAGGTACTCAATGCTGTGGCAGGCAAGAGCCACTGTTCTGTGTTCAGGCTGTCCCAGTTCTAATCTCAGTTCAGCCACTTACTGGCTGTGTGACTCTGGGCAAGTTAGTAAACCTCAATAACTTTATTCCCCCCCCCCCTTTTTTTGGTGACTCGCCAGTAAGGGGATTCCAACCCTTGACCTTGGTGTTATTAGTACGATGCTGTAACCAAGTGAGCTAACCGGCCAGCCTTTTAATATTATCATGTGTGAGAATTAAAGCATTTCATTGATGCTAAGAGGTACCCTTTAATACCTCTGAAATCAGAGTTAATTACTAATTTTAAAAAAATTTAGTAGCACAAAACACAGCGGGTTTTTAAATCAGTGGGATCTTAGAGTCCATGAAATAGGGTGAATGAGGGGGAAGGCGCCCCACAGGATGCCTGGAGCGTTACCTGTGGACATGCTCTTTCAGCCAGAAATCGGAGTTGGTTGCGATGGGGACTTAGTGTTCTCGGACGAGAACTGAGTTCGAGCCCTGCGGCTGGGCCCTGGGTGTGGGCGCTCAGTCCTCCGGGAAGCGCCCAGCAAGCCCAGGCAAGTCCGGACAGCGGTGGCCCCAGCCCAGCACTGAGGGCCCAGCAGCCCGGTGACCCCAGTTCCGGGCCCGAGGCGCCGCCGGCGGTATCTCCTACTCCTGAGGTTGTCCGTGCCCGGGCCGCTCGGGGCCAGGAAGGGAGGGGCGCCCCTGGTGACTCAGCCGATGTGACTCGGCCGCCGTGACTCGGCGGAACGGACGCCGCTCCTTCCCTCCCCTGACGACACGTGCTCGCTGCCCCTCGACAGGAAATGAGCACCTGCAGCCCGCCAGGTCCCCCCAGCCGGCAGTGGGCGCCGTTCGGTGCGGAGAGTCGGAGGCGCGGGGGTTGCCCGCTGCGTGACCCCACGCGCGTCCCGGCACCGCGCGCTCTCTATTTGTCCCTCCCGGCCAAGGGGTCGAGACCCATCCTCCGGAACCCAACAGGTTGCGCTGCCCAGGCCCACCAGGCTCCACTGCGCCGACAAAGGGATAGGGACTCGACGGTGCAGAGGACAGACAACGGACAGACACAGAGACGGTCACAGACAGACAGTGCCGAGGATTCCCGCCATGTCTGGGACAGTCTTCCAAGGGATCCCGCCTCCCTCCTGTGGAGCCCAGACTCCGGGTCCCAGGAAGTCGGCCCCAGACCGAGAGACCCTCTGATCCTGTCGGGACTAGGACTGACCCAGGCGTCCGGGATCCCTTCCGAGGCAGGTGAGACGCAGAAATTAGCGGTGGACAGGAGGAAAGAAAGAAGGTAACAGAGACGGACGGACAGACAGACCGACAGCAAGGGAGAAGGGGGCCGGCGAGAGAGGGGGCGTTCGCGGATTTTTGTTCCACCCGCTGAGCGCGTTCCCCTGGACCGTGGGGGGAAGGAAACTGAGCCCCGGACAGCGGAGAATGGGCAGGACCCTCGGACCAGGTCCCCACTCCTGTTCCCGGCCCCAATCCCGGAACGTGCGGCAGCCGAGCGCGGCGTCCCAAGCGCTGCCCTCCCGGGACTCCCGGCGACCGGCCCCGTCTCACCTGCTGTGCTGACGCCGGCGCCGCGGCGGAGGGCTGCGCGGGGCCGCCGTACGCGCTGCCGGCGCCGGAGCTCGGTCCGGGTTCCCCGAAGTCTCGGTACATGCCCTGGGCTGGCGGCTCGGTGGGGTCCGCGTCTGCAGCTCGGGTTCTGACTCACTCACGCCTCGCGCAGCCTTTTCTTTTTATGAATGAAAAATTCTCGGGCTGAACCACTTCGACCGCGGGGGGTGGGGGCGTTTCTCAGCAGCGCCGGTCACCTCGGGGCTCCACCTCTCCAGACGCGCCGCCTTTTGCCGGTCCGCCCCGCACTTTTCGACGCCTCCCACGGCGGGGCAGCCGCCTTTTCGCGGGGAATGGGTCAAGCGGCGTCCCCCCGCCACCGCGCCGGGCCCGCCCCCTCTGACGTAGCTGCCCATACATGGTGCAACTTCCTCGGCGCGCCCAGGTGGAGCCGAGGATTCCCTCGCGGATTTACGCACCTGCCGGGAGCGCCCCGCCCCGCCCCGCCCCGGCCGGGAGCGCAGCCTGCGAGCCGGTCGCCGCACTCCCCGGCCGCGTCCCCCAGCCCTCTCGGGGCCTGGGCTGGCCCCCGACTCTCCATCCCTAAAATAGGGCGAAGTAATCACGTAGCTACCTTGCGACGCGTGGGGGTTGGAGCGAAGACTGTAAAAGCGGTCTGGAAACTGCAAAGTGGATTATAAATGTGATGGATTATTATTATTATTAATTGGGTGCTTTTTTTTTTTTTTTAAAGATGACCGGTAAGGGGACCTTAACCTTTGATTGGGTGTTGTCAGCACCACGCTCACCCAGTGAACCACGGGCCAGCCCTAATTGGGTGTTTTTTTCATGCCAGGAGCCATGCCAACTTCAATCCAGGGCTTCGCAGTCGTGGCTCGAGGCCCCTCTACTGGCATTGTTTAAAGGCTTCACCTATACTAAAAAGCGGGTAAATGACAAACCAGGGTTACAAAAATGATATTATGTTTTAAGTGCTTACAGTAATCAAGGTAATGCTTTGAACTACCCATGAATGTAATGCAATATAATTGTGTTACTCAAGATAATTTCAGGAGCTATAACAAGTTTTAATTCAGAGACCCTACAGGCACTGAGAGCCTGCAGTGGGATGCAGGTGTCTGTCACGAAGTCTGATAAATGCCATCTTCTTTACTGTCAGTGCTCTTCAGGGACTGTGCAGTGGCCAGCCTTGTTTGGAGAATATGTCAAAGGTCTGTGTGAATGTCAGGCCACAGACAAATGTGCTTGGGAGGTAGGTACCATTATCATTCCCATTTTACAGATGGAGAAACTGAGGCTGAGAGACGTTGAAATGAATAGCGCAATGTCAGTAAGTGAGTGGCTAAAGCAGGTTGCCAAGTCAGGGCTGTGGGAGCTCTGAGCCCAGGCTCAGCCAAGATTTTCAAAGCCCTCACAGCTTCACAGACACCTTTTCACGCATGAAGAATGTCAGTGCTGAGAGGACCATCCTAAAGCTGCTTCTCTCATCCTAAAGCTGCTTCTCTTCTTCCTCCCATTTTTTTTTTTTTTTTGTCGTTTTTTCGTGACCCGCACTCAGCCAGTGAGTGCACCAGTCATTCCTATATAGGATCCGAACCCGCGGCGGGAGCGTCGCCGCGCTCCCAGCTCCGCACTCTACAGAGTGCGCCATGGGCTCGGCCCTTCTTCCTCCCATTTTATAGGTGAGGAAACTGAGGCCCAGAAAGAGTAGGAGCTGCCAGTGTTGTGCAACCACAGAAAGAGGGCTGGGTTCTCCTGCTTTTCCACAAGTACTTCCATTTGATCAGCTCCAGGTTTGCCCTCAGGGAGGCAGGGTCCTGGGCTGCCTTCCTTGGGAACAGTGGCTAGAAGTGTGTGGATGCACTTAGGACTTAGAGCCGGGGACCCAGCTTAGACCTGGGGTTCTAGTCCGAGAGCTACAGTTTTCTGTGTGACCCTGGGCAGGTCAACTTCTCTCTGAATCACAGTCCCAGTTGGGCCTCCCTGCTGACCTCATGAGGCTGCTGAAGGATCAAATGAGATCAGATATGTGAAAGTGCTTTGTAAGCTGTAAAGTACTGTGCACTCAGAAAGTGGTTACCAGCCTGGTGACTTTCCCTTGCTCTCATTCTATTTAATGCTTGTTTTCCTCTGAAAAGAGAAGAAACCACAGCAGTTTACTAGAATGAGAAATATAGGGGTGTGTGTTTGAGAGAGAGAGAGAGATTTGGGGGGCAGTGTGACCCATGGAAAGAACATGGATGCTGGAGGCAGATGCCTCTGGGTTCTGAGTCTGAATTCTGATTAGGCTGTTCACCAGCTGTGTGACCTACATGAGGCACACAATCACTCAGAGCCTCTGTTTCTTCATCTGTGAAATGGAGACATAATGATAATGACATCTCAGTGTTGTTGGAGGATAGAAATAAAAATAATGTCACTACACCAAGGTCAAGGGTTCAGATCCCCAAACCGGCCAGCAGCAAAAACAAACAAACAAACAAAAAAAACGTCCATGCATAGCCGCAGCAGGTAGTAAGAATTTAACAAATAGTAGTGAATTTGATGAATAGTAACAAATTCACATGTTACTAAGCCCCAGGGATGGGAGCCCCTGGGACTCTGATCACACGTGAAGGCACTCACGCAGCATACACACACCCCAACTGATATCTGAACTACTTGGCAGAGCCCAAGCTGGACAGGTCAGGTGGTGGCACATTTGAGGCCTGACACGGGTCAACCTTGACTGCATCCACCTCCTGTTCCAGAAACATCACCCTGCCCCCAACCCAAACAATCTGGGGCAGCTGACCGAGCAGGGGCTCAGGTCTCCAGTAGTGTGTATGTGTACGTTTGTGTGATTACATGACTTTGAAAGTCCCTTCCTGCTCTAACCGTCGCTGGAGCCACAAGGAGGTCCTTTCAGAGGCAGCACATTCCAAGCTTCTCACTCACTAACTCCTGCCTCGTGGCCGCAGGAACGTTCCCGGTCCCTGACCTCACCAGCTCCCACCCAGGGAGGCCGGGAGAGAACCCCAGGGGCCACAGTGACTGCTGGGAGTCTGGGGGTGGGGAGGCCAGAGAGATCCTGTTGCTGTCAGCATGAGCCTGGCTCAGTCACTTCTCACAGAGCCCCAGAGAACCCCAAACTCTTGGGGCCGCAGTGGGGTGGAGGGAGGGGATAGACAAATGTGCTTGGCACCCGGTAGGTTCTCAGTGCCGCTGGGGCATTGGAGGTGATATTTATGCTTTCCAGTTTCCATTCACTTTTTTTTTTTTTTTTTTTAAAGATGACCGGTAAGGGGATCTTAACCCTTGACTTGGTGTTGTCAGCACCACACTCACCCAGTGAGCTAACTGGCCATCCCTATATGGGATCCGAACCCGTGGCCTTGGTATTATCAGCACTGCACTCTCCCGAGTGAGCCACGGGCCGGCCCTTGGAGATGACATTTTAATCTACTTCAACAAATTTATTTTCCTTGGTCCTGGCCCCATCCTCTCTCTCTTGAAAGCTCTCCACAGCCTCCTGCAGCTCAGCACCCTCCTGTCCATTTCCCACCCAGCACACTGGACAACATTTCAATGATGAAAATGTTCACAGACTGGGGCTGGCCCGTGGCTCACTTGGGAGAGTGTGGTGCTGATAACACCAAGGCCAAGGGTTCAGATCCCTATATAGGGATGGCCGGTTTGCTCACTTGGGAGAGCACGATGCTGACAACACCAAGTCAAGGGTTAAGATCCCCTTACCGGTCATCTTTAAAAAAAAAAAAAATCTTCACAGACAAATTTTTAAATCCTGACCATTCACCCTCAGACTTGGACCCTTCCAAACTGTGGTGCCTTAAGAATTGCTACACAGGAGGACCTGAGGCCCGGGAAGGGGTGGGGTGGTCCTGTGTTCTTTTAGGTTGCATGTCGATTGAGGGGCTTGGAGCTCTAAGAGGAAAATATGAGTGGCTCCTACTGTGATGAACCAGGCACCATGCAAAGTAATTTATGTAATCCTCACAACAACCCTGTGAGATAGATAATAATATTATAATATTATGCCCATTTTACAGGTTGGGAAATGGAAGCACAGAGAAATTAAGCAATTCGCTAAAAGCTACACAGCATCCAGCATCCTTACCATGGAT
This sequence comes from Cynocephalus volans, assembly GCF_027409185.1. Lineage (NCBI taxonomy): Eukaryota > Metazoa > Chordata > Mammalia > Dermoptera > Cynocephalidae > Cynocephalus > Cynocephalus volans. The sequence continues at coordinate 161,118,032 of NC_084463.1, forward strand.
TCCAGGCCCTCCCAAACCTGGTGGACCTTGTCCGCCTACCCAGGCCCTTCCCCCATCAGCACCTGCTCACTCTCTCTGCCCCACCTTGCTGCTGGACCGAGCCTCTCACATTTGCACAGGCTGCTGCCTCTGCCCAGGTGCCCTCCCTCATGCCCTCATCTGGCCAACTCTCTCTCTCACCCTGCAGCCGTCAGTTTCCCCACCACTTGCTCAGCAAGGCTTCCCATGAGCCCAAACCTGCATGAAATCCCTCACGCAATGCAGTCCCCTAGTACTATGCAGGATATTATCTTTTTTCCCCCTGCTCAGGATAATTTTTAAAGGTTTTGCAGTTTAGAGATATATATGTGTATATCCATGTCTATATCTGTATCTGTATATCTCAAGGTGCTGGTCATAAAAAGAAGGTATGGAGGAGAAGAAATTATCTTAAACCATGATTTTTTATTTTTTATGTTGCTTTATATTTTGAATTTTGTGTGTGGGGGGCGAGGGGTGCCCTGTTCTTGGATGTACTGCAATACCAGATTGACACGTGGAGTGCATGGAGCAAGCTCTTCTTCCATCTCCTCGTTGCAAAAACCCATTTAATATATTGTCTTCAGATAGAGGGCATATCAGACATTAAACTGATAAAGGAGCTGGCCGGTTAGCTCAGTTGGTTAGAATGTGCTGCTGGTAACACCAGGGTCCAGGTTTGATTCCTGTACTGGCCAGCTGCCAGAAACAAACGAACAAAAAAAAAATGCCAGATATTAAACTGATAAGAATAGATACTACAGTTGATCTTAGCCAAAAGTTCAAGAAACGATTATATTTTGAATTTTTGATTACTTTTTTTTTTTTTTTTGGCAGCTGGCCGGTACCGGGATCCAAACCCTTGATCTTGGTGTTATAAAGCTGCACTCTAACCAACTAAGCTAACCGACCAGCCTGTGTTTCTTTGTCTACTAGATATTTACATACTTCAAAATCCAAAGCTTCTAGAGGTTATAGACATGGTGAGAAGCCTCTCCCTCCATTGTAGCCAGTTATTTGTGAGTCTTTTTACCCAGGGGTTAGCCTGCTCTACATCTGTTTTGTTCCTTGCTTTCTTGTCTTCTTATGTCTTTGAAACCCTTCCACTGGGTATATATAGATCTGCCTCATTAGAAAAAAAAAAAAAAGAAATCTATCTCATTGAAGTATATTTTACATTCAATAAAATTTATACTTTTTAAATGTACTGGTCATGTGTTTTGACTGATGTATATACATGTGTAACTGGGTCCCAATAAAGATACAGAACATTTCCATCCCCCTGGAAAGTTCTCTCCTGCCCCTTTGGAGTTACTGCCTCCACCCTAGGAGACCACTTAACTCATTTCTTTCTTTCTTTTTTTTTTTTTTTGGCTGGCAGATCCAGGGATCTGAACCCTTGACCTTGGTGTCATCAGCACTATGTTCTACCAACTGACCTAACCAGCCAGTCCCTGTTAACTCCTTTTTGTCGCCACTGATCGGTCTCATCTCTTCTAGAATTTCACATCAATGGACTCATACAGCATGTGCTCTTTTGTGTCTGGCTGCTGTCTCTCACTGTTATGTCTGCGAGGCTCAGCCTTGCTGTTTTGTGTAGCGGTAGTTGACTACTTTTCATGGCTGAATAGTATCCCACTGCATGGATGTTCCTGTTTCTTTACTCATTCTCCTGAATTAACCAAATTACAAGTAGAATAGAGCCAGATGTGGGGGAGGTAGGGACCATTAAAAACCTGGTCCTGGCCCCAAGGTGCTTATAGCCCAGAGAGGTGGTCAGATACTAAGGAAAATGGCCCTGGCACTAGGGAGACAGTGCCGAGAGAAGGAGCCAGAGAGCGCCAGGGCCATGACTGGAACCTCTAAGAAGGGAGGATTCTTTCCAACTGGGGCGGCAGTGGGTGGGAGAAGGCTTCCTGGTAGAGTGGGATATGAGGTTGGGGGTGGAGGCAGTGGTCACAAAAGCCCATGGGTGTGCGGAGGGGGAGCCTGGGGTAGCTGTGGTCCAGGGCCTGCGGTGGGATGTGCGTTAGGGCAATGGGCTGGAAGGGGAGACTGGGTGAGGCCCAAGCCAGTGCCCTGGTAAAGCAGGCTGAGGAGCTTCACTTCTGGGGGACAAGGAGGGCCCTGAGTGGTGCTTGAACAGGGAAGTGGCCTGTGCTCAGTTTACAGAGGCTGATGTTTGGGAGGAAGAGCTGAAGTCCCTTGCTGGACATTGAAGGTCTTCTGGGCTTGGCCATTCAGGCCCGCTGAGTCAGAGAGAACCATTTGGTGGGTCCTGGGCTGAGGATGGGGAAGGAGTGACAGTGTGGCTGGGCCGCTGCTTCCAGGGCCTGGATATCACCATGGGCGCAGAGCTGCCTTCCTCCCATGTCTCCAATGCCAGCTGACCCATGCGCACATGTCCCTTTGCTGTCCCTTGAGCTTGACATCACCCTGCTGTGAGGGTCCTTCTGTCCCCTGGGGCAGATGAGGACCCCAAGCCTCCAGACAGGGAAAAGGGCTGGGCTCAAGTGCTACAGGGAGTTGGGCAGGGCTCTCTCCTCCCCACTCCTTCTCTGTGCTCCCTTCCCCACACCACCACCTCTCCAGCCCAGGGCAGCTGGGTGAGCCTCAAAGACATGGTCTTAACCCTGTCTGGGTCTCTGATCTAATACACGACTTGAGGTCAGTCCTTTTCCTTCTGGGAGCCTCAGTTTCCCCTCCTTGCAGATCAGTGGCTTACATACTGTGGTCCCTAAAACCAGAGGTTTGTGGGGAGTGACCATTGGGCCCTCATCTCTGCTCCAGTCACCACAGCTGAGAGGTGGTAGGGGTCAACAACATGAGTTTTGGAGCAAAATGGCCTGAGTTTGAGTCCCAGCTCAGCCACTTTCTGGCTGGGTAACCAGGGCAATTTCCTTAGCTTCTCAATGCTCCAGTTTCCTCATTTGTAAAAAGGGTATGATAATAACTGTACCTGCTTTTCAGGGTTGTTGGGGGAGTAAATGAGATAAGGCATGGATAGTGCTTAGCATGGGACCGCTATAGTAAGAGATTAATAAATGTCAGCGAGCGTTTTCTCGCTGGTATGTTTCATGCCGTGTGGACCATTTCCTCTGAAGGGAGAGCCAAGGGCTCTGCTGTCAGTGCCCATGATGGCTCTGCTAGCCCAGCCTCGCCCCTTAAGTCTCTTGGAGCAGCTCCTGCTCCCTACAGACCCAGGCCCAGGACAGTTGGAACCTGTCACCCAGTTCTTGGGCTTCCCGTAACTGCCCAGACCCGGGACTTCTCCCCACCTCCATCCCCCAGGCTCCCAGGAGCCAGGCCTGCTGCCCCCAAGGGTGCCAGCTCCTGTGCTGGGCCAGGAGTGGGATAAAAAGCTCATCCTGGGATGAAAGGCTGGCAGGCCCAGGCTGGGCCAATAAACTGCCCCACCCATGCTGGGAGGACCTCTGGGCACTGGTGTAAACTGAGTCATGGGGGGTGAGGAGGTGAGTCATGCAGCCTGTGAGTGGGAGCCAAATGGGGCAGAGCTCATCTGTGTGGGGTCCCTGGCCACACCACATGGAACCACAGCTCTCAGCCCCCTCTGACACCCAGCAGACCCCTGGCTCAGGGCAGAGGGGAGCAGGGCCAGCAGGGAGCCTGGACTCCGTGTACGCCTGTGCGCCTGTGCGTGCGTCGTGCGTGCGTGTGCGTGAGCGCGTGTGTGTGTGTGTGTGTGTGTGTGTGCGTGCATGTGTGTGTGTGGTGTGTTGGGGGGGCGGGGGCAGACAGGAAAGAGAAGCTCTGACTCGGGAGGAAAGGATTGGGGTTTGGAAAAGAGTCAAAGCCCTGGAGAGATTTTGGGCGGGAATGCTTCGCTGCCCTCTCCTGGCCTTTGAGGGTTTGGCTGTTTTTCTGCAGGAGCCAGCTTTCTCCTTTTGAGTGACTGTCTGTCCTCTAGGGTCCCCAGTGAGCAGAGATGGGACCAGAGTGAGCAAGATCCCCAGAAACCAATTCAGACTTCACCCCAGGGAGGCTCTGCCCCCAGGGGCCAGAGCTGCTCAGGGGCCAGAGCTGCTCAGGGACCAGGAATGGAGCCCCCTGCCACAGAGGTGTGTATAAGCACTCTTGGGAGATGTGGGGGCTGCTGGAGCATTTCTAGCCTTGACCGTGGCCAAGTTATTTAACCCTTTTCTCTTTTTTTTTTTTTTTTTTGTTTGTCTTTTTGTGACCGCTAAGGGGATCGCAACCCTTGGTGTGGTGTCGCCTGCACCGCGCTCAGCCAGTGAGCGCACCGGCTCCGCCCTATACAGGATCCGAACCCGCGTCGTCGGGAGCGCCACTGTGCTCCCAAGCGCCGCACTCTCCTGAGTGCGCCACGGGGCCGGCCCTATTTAACCCTTTTCTGCCTCAGTTTCCTTGTCAGTAAAAGGAGGGCTGTGAGGACCAAAATGAGTCTGCCTGGCGTACAGCAGGTCTTGTATGTGTTTGCATGTACTATTTGAGCCTCACAGTTTTCTCATCTATAAAATGGGTGAGAAAGGACGTCTGAGGTGCCCCTTGTCCAGCCTTCATTCTGGTTCCAGTCTCTGGCTTTATTCCCCAGGAAGCTGCCCTCTAAGCTGTGCCACCCTGCCTGATTCTATTGCTCTGTCTAGCCTGTTTTATTTTATTTATTTTTTAATGTGCTGCTGGGAGGTCAGGAACCAAAAAAAGATGGGGTTGGTGGGTTTCTCAGCTGAGTGCCCTCAGGTTTACCCATCGGTGCCTGGGGTATGCACATCAGAGAAGTGGGGAGTTTCCCTCCTCGGATGAATCAACTGTGTGACCCAATCCTCATCCCTTCCAGGGCCCCTCCCAGCGGGTGGGAGTGGGGCACAGCTGCCCTGCCAGGAAAATCCCCAAAACCCTGCCAAAGCTCTGGCTGAAGCGTTCTCCCAACTCAGCTGTTTCCGGTCCTCACTGATTCGACCCAATACCCAGCTGGGGTCAGGGGTCAGGCAGAGATTCTCCCCACTTCCCAGACAGCCTTTCTGGAACCTCCCCCCTGGGGTCTGGGGGTTCACAGTGTGTGGGAGTGGGAGGAGTAGGGGTCTCCTTTTCCTGGCCTCAGGGGCTTGTCCACATTTGCCCGGCTCACCTTGGGCCTGGCCACTTCACTACTCCCATGTAGGAAGGGGCAGGCCAAACAGCAGGACCTCTGCCATGCTGGGGGGCGGGCTGTGGGGAGCCCTTGGCTGGCAGTCGGGCAGCCCTCACTGTGGGCCTGGGGACCCTTCCTGCCCTGGGAGGCTTAGTTGCTGCACTCTCTGCACCTCAGTTTCTTCATCAGTGAAAAGGGAATCTAGGAGCTGGCTGGATAGCTTACTTGGTTAGAACGTAGTGTTGGTAACACCATTTTCAAGGATCCAGATCCCCATACTGGCCAGCTGCCAAAAAACAAACAAAAAAGGGAATCTCAGCTTGGCTCAGCCACTCCCCTGGATGGTTCTGAGGACCCAAACTATGTGCTTTACAAATCAGATCCTAAGGGCCGAGCCCGTGGTGCACTCGGGAGAGTGCGGCGCTGGGAGCACAGCGACGCTCCTGCTGCGGGTTCGGATCCTATATAGGACTGGCCGGTGCGCTCACTGGCTGAGTACTGGTCATGAAAAAGACAAAAGAACCCCAAAAAACAAAAAACAAATCAGATCCTAAGACCCTGCTGGGTCTCCTTTGTCTTTGCAGCCTCCACCGCAACAGCACTCTCACAAAGCAGGTGCTCAACAGTGCACCCAGCGCTCTGGAGCTGGATGACCTGGGTTTGAATCCTGACTCTGCCACCTACTAGCTTGTAACCCTGGGCCAATTACTGCACGTCTCCAGGCCTCAGTTTCCTTTTCCCCAAAATAGCAATAACGATAGAGCCAGCCTTATAACACCAAGGTCATGGGTTTTGATCCTCAAACCAGCCAGTTGCAAAAAAATAGAGCCAGGTGAGGCTTAGATGAGATAATGTAGGTAAACAGCACAGTGCCAACTCTTGTTATGAACAGAATGAGGAAACTGAGGCCTAGCGACAGAGTGACTTTCATCCATTCATTCGTTTATTAGAGAATGTTTATTTGGCAACTGCCCTATGCCAGATGCTGAGGACTCCCTGGAGGATAAAGTGTATCCACTGTCCTGAGGGGACCTGGACACACAGAGAGCCACAGGCAGGTGGGTGTTGTGGGAGCCTGGTGGATGTGTCTACAGCAGTTGGGGTGAGGATCTGGGAGGATAACACCTGAGTCGGTGGGGCTCAGACATGTGCAGTCAGCCAGAACAGCGAGCGAGGGCCAGGCATGCCAAGCAGGAGCTGTGGCATGAAAAAGGCACAGAAGTGAGAAAGGCCAGAACATGGGCAAGAAAACCACAGGCAGCTCATGATTCTGGAAGAAGGGTGGAGCAGGGAGCAGAGGATAGATGAGGCAAGAGGGACCGGCAGGGGCTGGATCTGAGTCGATAATTACTTCATTCATTCATTTAATAATTTATGGAGAGGTTGCTCTGGCCAAGCACTGTGCTAGGCTCTGGGGACAGGGCTGAGATGGAGACACTGTTCTGTCTTCAAAGAACATATAGTCTGGGCATGTGGCTTAGGGGCTGGGGGAGATAGACATCAACCGAGTGATTACATAAGTAACCACACAATCCTGTGATCAGTGCTGCACAGCAGGTGTTAAAGCAGAAGGAACAGCCCAAGGCCCAGGGCTGCACGCCAGTGGGTGAAGGAAGTGCCAATTGGCTTCAGTGGTGTGAGTATGGGCAGATAGGGTGCCAGAGGGAAGCTAGGGCAGTCAGTGGGGCCTAGATGGACTCTGTCCTGCAGGCTGTGGGGAGCCACAGAATGGCTTTGGGCAGGAGAGGGACATGGGCACCTCTGTAGGAGGGACCTATTGACCCCTGTGGGGGAAGAAGGGGAAAGTGTGTGTGGGGTGTGTGTGTGTGTGTGGCTATGTGGGGCGGGAGGAGGAAACTGAAGGCTGTTGCGATGGTTTGGGAGAGAGATAGTGAAGAACGGGCTAAGGCAGTGCCATGGGGATGGGGAGGAGGGGATGAGTGTGTCACAGGCTGTTATTGAAGGAGGGCCAGGTGCTGCTGACACCACTTGGGCATCTTTGTGGGACCCACAAAGGTCCGGCCAGGACCCCTCAAGCCTTGACACCCTTTGGTCCAGTGCAAGGCACTGACGATTGGAGGGGGGATGGGCACCAGGTTCCAACGTGGAGATCACCTGTCTCTGGGGACTTCCCAAGGCTGGGCTGAAGGGGACTCAGCCCTGGGGAAGCTCAGGGTGGGGAGGAAGTTGGGGAGGGGGTTGAGCCAGCATCTCGTGACTCAGCCACTTCCACCCAGTCAGCCCAGTGGCATCTCCGCTCCCCTGCTCCAAATTCCAATTTGATGAGGCTGCTGGAGGCTGAGTCAGCTCCAGCACGGCACGAGAGCAGTGTCCCAAGGGGCTCCCTGCCAGACACCCTGGCCGCCAACCAAGGCACGGCCAGGCACGGGGTTGGGGAGGCGAAGGGTGCAGGAACCAGGCTCCCAGAAGCTACAGCAGCCACAGCAGAGCAGGGCAGCCCAGCGAAATCATGTGAGTAAATGTGCTTTGTGGGTTGCAAAGAGCTAACTGTGGGTGAGGTTTTTCTCAGCAAGGTCAGGGACCACACTTGCCTGAGGAGGCAGGGACCGGGATGCAAGTCCTAGCTCTGTCCAACTCACCACATGACCCAGAGAAAACTCCTTTCCCTTCTTAGCCTGAATTTCCTCGACCACAGAATGGGTGGGGCCACCGCCTCCTTTAAAGAGGTTGTGAGAATTAAATATGCATATAGAAGCGCTTTGCAAACTGTCCAGCGGCCCCTGTGATGGTCAGGGTGGTAGGAGAGATAAGTATAAGTGGCAGGGCTTCACGACACTACCTATGGTTGTGTAAGTTGTTCACTGCACAAGATGTCCAGCCTAGGGTGCTGAAATTCAGCCTACCCTCTGCTCACCAAACCTCATGCCCTGGCCTAAGACTGCCAGGACCAAGAGGGCACCTTTCTCTAACATGCACAGATGTACCCAGTTGGCTACTAGTGGCTCCTTCCTAGTAGGGCCAACCCCCAGATTTACGGGAAATCACTGAGAAACTGATTCTGGTTCCTGGGATGGAGGGGAAGCAGGGCTGGCTTTGAAGACGTTCTCAGAGAGGGAGTCCAGCCTCGGCAGTAGTATCTTTCTTCCTACTGGGCGCAGTCTCTCCTGGTCCTGCCTCTCCAGCAACCAAAGCAGGTAACCACCAAGACAGTATTTAAAAAACACTCAAGACACAGACCCAAGCTGGGTTTTATTGAAATGCCAGGAGCAGGCACATGTCAAGGTAGCTCAGGAAGGGAGGAAGGTGGTGCAGGTTGTGTGAGGTGGCAGGAGTGGCAGGCCCCAAGTCCATGACTCTGGCATCCCCTCTCTGCCAGGAGATGTGTGGGCACAACTATGTCCCCACAAAATGCATGCTCAGGCCTGCATGGCCCCTGCCCCCTGGACTATTGAGGCTCCAAGGAGAGGAACTGGAAGCACTAAGTTTTCTCCCTTGAGGGAGGGAGGAAAGAAGGGGAGAATGCAGGAAATGGGGAGGTAGAGCTGGGGATGAGGGTGGCCAAGGAAGGCGCTCCTTCTCCTCTTGGGTGTCTGTACCCGACCTGTGGTCCTGGGCAGTGGAGGGGAGCAGCACTGAAGAGGGAGGCGGAGGGCCCGGCCCTCAGCGAGCCAGAGCCCCCAGCCTGTGGGGGCTTGAGTCAGCCCTAAATAGAGGGCAAAAGTTCAAGGACATCAAAGACGCAGGTGGTTCCCAAGTGACCTAATCCTCAAAGCTGGGGGACTTGCCTTCCTGGGACAAGGAGGAGAAAGACAGGAGGATCCATCCCCAGTAAGGGGGCGGGGGGCACGAGCAGAGGATGATCTCCCCCACTTAGTCTCACTAGGTCAGTTCCACATTGTTGGCACGGTCCAGCACACGGGAGCCACGGGCACTGCCCCCCAGCTGGAAACGGCTCTCATAGAGAGTGGGGCAGAGATGCCAGCGGTTGGCCCGGTAGATGCCCAGGTAGGTGTAGACATCAGGCTTGTAGGTAAGCAAGCACTTAATGCCTGCTGCACGGATGGCGGAATCTGCCTCCAGTACACCTAAGCGGTCCGTGAAGTCATCCGTGTAAACACAGATGACCTGGCGCCCACCCTCTTTGGCCCGGGGGCTCACCTTGGCCACCTGAAGCCGGCCCTCAACCACGGCCCGGGCAATGCCAGCCCAGGCGTGGTCCAGCTTGAAGCCAGGTGCCAGGTGCATTAGCCACTTGCCCGAGAGCACGTGGTGAGTGATGGCCAGTTGGCGCAGGGTACCTGGTGTGATGGGCCGCCCACTGGTCTGCAGAGCCTCCCAGGCTGCCTGCAGACCCTGCACGTCGCCCGAGTTGGGGATGTAACCCTGCCCATAGGCTGCGATCCAGCCCACAGGCTCAGAGTTGGGTGAACCCGGGTCCCCATAGCGAGTAACTTGGGATGGTGGGTACTTGGCCAACCAGGAATCCAGCTCAGTGGCAGGCGTGGTGCGGGCATCAAACACCAGCCAAGGGTCCATGTCGGCTGCCATGGCCTCCGCAGCCAGATGCTCAGCAGTGAAGCCATCCTCACGGCCGCCTGGAGAGTCCTCCTCCTCCAGCTCCTCACCTGGCTCCATCCTGCTGTGAGGGAACCGAGTCAAGGCAGGTCTGAGACAATAACTACGGCTTGCTGCACTGAACTAAACTGTGTGGCCCCGGGCAAGGCTTAATGTCGCTGTGCCTCAGTTGCCTCATCTTTACAATGGGATAACAACTGTTCCTGTCCCATAGATCCGTTGTGGGAATTAAAATGCCTGAAATGAATAACGGCTGTTGCTATTGTTATTACCGCTCTTCTTAACCTACCACACAGGGAAACTGAAGCTCAAAGAAAAGGGACTTACCCAAGGTCACACCTGTAGTGAGTGGCAGAGGCGAAATGTGAATTCAGGTGTGAGCAACCGGCCCCAGCTACATCCCCTGGCCCTGCCAAAGCGCTCTTCACCTGGCCAGAAAGACTGGCAAGATTTAATGGAGCGCGGCAAAGAATCGCACGTTCATGCAACCCCCAAGGAAGGCCCCGTAGGGCCAGAGCCAGGCCTCCAGGGCTGGCGTCATCTAGCCCACCTTAAAGACGAGGACACTTAAACTCACAAAGGGTAGTGACGGGCCCGGGGCCAAGGGGGCGGTGTCCGGACTCGAACCCGGGCTTGTTCCAGCCTGCAGGAGGTCCAGGCTTCGGCCCTGCCGCGCCCGCCGCCATTAGCGCCCACGACCCGAGCTGTGCCCCCGCCCTGGCCCTGCCCTGCCCCTCCCGCCGCCCTGCATCACCTCCGGCCTTCGCTGCGTTCGGCGCCTGCCCAGCCCCGGGCCCGGCTCCGCTCCTGCCGGGAATCCGCGCCGCTGCCTTCGCGCCCCGCCCCCGCCACGGCCGCCGCCGCAGCCGCCATCTTAGCGCGCCGCCGCCTCAACAACAACTTTATAGACAAGCGCAGCCACGGGGGCGGGGCCACCAGGGGGCGGGGCCACCAGGGAACCCGGGGCGGGGCTAACGTTCGCTCCTCGGGCCTTGGGGGCGGGCGGGAGTGGCGGTCCCGTCCGGGGACGGACGCGCACCGCCCCGAAGCCACCGAGGGGAGGGCACTTAGGCCCTGCGAGCGGCGTCTTGCCGGGCGGCACTAGGACCCCGTGGGGAGCGGCGGAGGCGGAGCGGGCGGCACCAGGACCCGGGGGAACCGCGGCGGGCGGGCGGCGCGCAGGCCCGGGGGCCGGGAGGCGGCGGGCGGCGGCGCTGAGCCCGGCTCGGCGAGGGAGGCCCCGAGATGCCGAGCAAGAAGAAGAAGTACAACGCGCGGTTCCCACCGGTGAGCACGTGGCCGGGCCCGGCAGAAGCCGGCTGGGCTCCCGGGAGGCTCGGGCCCAGGCCCCGCGGCGGGGGCGGGCGCATCTCGGTGTTCGGGAGCCTGGAAGCCCCGCCCCCTTCCGTGCCTTCCCCTCGGCCGTGCGCCCCTCTCCCTTTCTCCGGGGATACCCTTCTTGCGCCCCTCACCACCCCTTTCTGGGAGGAAGGCGGCGGCGTCCGAACTCTGCCCTTTCTCCAGGCGCGGATCAAGAAGATCATGCAGACGGACGAAGAGATTGGGAAGGTGGCGGCGGCTGTACCTGTCATCATCTGTATCCTGTCGGGGGCTGGCTGGGTTGAGGGGCGTGGGGGAAGGAGGCAGCCCGGATTGCCTTGCGTGAGCTGGGGAACCCCCCCCCCCGCGTCTTCCTTGACGCTCCTCAGCGCGGGCGCTCGAGCTTTTCCTGGAGTCGCTGTTGAAGAAGGCCTGCCAGGTGACCCAGTCCCGAAACGCCAAGACTATGACTACGTCCCACCTGTGAGTGGCGCGGAGCTGGGAGGGTCTGGTGAGGCCCTGCTCGGGGAGTTCCCACGCTTCGGGGAGGCGGTCCTGATAGGGAGAGAGGCTGCTGGGAGATCAGGGAGACCTCAAAGGCCGGAGGGTGTGTTCCATGCAGAGGGGACAGCCTGAGCAGCTTGGGAGGCCTGGCGGTGAAGATGGGCTGGGTGTTTTGCAGGCTCCATTCTGACATCCAGGGCCCCTCGCTGTCCCTCGCTAAGGGCCTAGCTGTCTGGGCCCTGCTTGTGCCATCCACTCCCCACCTCTTCCAGGAAGCAGTGCATTGAGCTGGAGCAGCAGTTTGACTTCTTGAAAGACCTGGTGGCGTCCGTGCCTGACATGCAGGGGGACGGGGAAGACAACCACATGGATGGGGACAAGGGTGCTCGCAGGTAGGGGTCCAGGGCCCAGGTGTACAGGTGGGGAAGGCCAAGGCCACAGGGGTTGGGGGTGGCTGGGGGGGTGGTCGAGGAGTGGGGAGACCTCTGGGCAGATGGACTGTACCTTCCCGAAGGGGTCGGAAGCCAGGCAACAGCAGCCGGAAGAACGGTGGGATGGGAAGCAAAGGCAAGGACAAGAAGCTGTCGGGGACAGACTCGGAGCAGGAGGTGAGTGAGGCAGGCCCCATCCCTCTGTTCTGTCCTGTGTGGATGGAAAGGACAGCCTGGTGTTAGGCTGAGAGGGCTGGAGGCCTGGTGCCATTGTCATTTGTCATCTCTTTGCACTTTGGTTTCTTTGTTTGCAAATTGGGGCTATGGGGGTCACTCCTGTCCCTGCTGTGCCCAGGGGTCCAGGCTCCCCAGTGGTGGGCCCATGCCTTTTCTTGTCAACTCTGACCCTTGCTGTGTTCGCAGGATGAGTCTGAAGACACAGATACTGAGGGGGAAGAGGAGACATCGCAGCCCCCACCCCAGGCCAGCCACCCCCCTGCCCACTTTCAAAGGTAAGCCGCCCAGTGCACCAGGAGGGAGCTAGCAGACTCCCCAAAGCTGACTTGTCCTTCCTAGCCTCCCCGGCCACTTGGTTTGGTTGGTTGTAGCAAATTTGGAGGATGGGAGAAGAGTCACTGAGAGGGGCTTAAAGGCAAGAGACTGTTCTCTCAGAAGGTTCTGTCACCAGCCTGGCCAGGGGTAGTGGGCAGAGCCTGGCAGAGGCTATGTGGCCTGCTCTGGTTCTTTCTCTTCCCTGGGTCTTGGCTCCCCATTGGTATGGAGGGTGGTGGGCTCCACACTGCCTCTTCCAAGGGCAGGGTGGGACTCAGTGGGCAGGAATGGGCACCGAGGGTGGCCTGATTTTCCTCTCCCGCTTTCTGCCTTGCAGCCCCCCGACACCTTTCATGCCCTTTGCCTCTACTCTGCCTTTGCCTCCAGCGCCCCCAGGCCCCTCAGCACCTGATGCAGAGGATGAAGAGGATTATGACTCCTAGCGCCCTCCGCCCCCCAGGCCATACCCCCTTTTAGTTGCTCTGGGGGGAGGAGAGAAGATAGAGCTGTTCTTAAATTTATTAAGAAAAAAACAAAATAAAAGGGAATGTCAATGTGTTCCAGCCTCCATTTAGGGCTTTGTGGCTGCTTTCCCACCCATGTGCCTGCCTCCCCCACACTGAGTGGGGGCCAGGACGGTGGCGGGCCGGGCAGCAGCAGAGTGGAGGAGGTGGTCAGCTGGGGAGGCTGGAGGCCATGCTCTGCAGCGCAGCACTGGGGGTGCTGATGGGAGGAAGGTGGGAGAGCGGCCCAGGGCCTGGGCCAGCAGGTGCTGGATGTGCTGGGGGACAGCTTGTGTCACTGTGCTGTGTGACCTGGGAAGGTTCCTGCCCCTCTCCGTGTGACCTCTCCTCATCTCGGATGTAGACTGTATGAGTTCTTTTTTGTTGCTTATAACAAAATACCTGAAACTGGGTAATTTATAAAGAAATAAAATTTATTTGTTTTGGATGCTGGGAAGTCCAAGTTCTAGGGAACACATCTGGTGAGGGCCTTCTTGGGGGTGGTGACTTGCCATAGAGACACAGTGTGTCACATGGTGAATGGCTGAGCAAGAGAGAGCTAACCTTCTCACTTGCTGTCCTTTTAAAGCCCATCAGAACCACGCCCATGACCACCCATTATCACCTCTTCAAGGCCCCACCGTTCTATTTTTTTAAATTTGTTTTTAATTTATTTATTTTAAAAAATTTTTATTGAATCAAAATTGATTATACATATTTTGGGGGTTCAACATTGAGATATGTTGATCAAATCAATATTACTAGCATATATATTATTACAAATCGTAATTTTTTATGCCTCTTGTCCAATTCCTCCCCATCCCCTTCCCCCCACCCATAATCACCCTAGATTTCTTCTCTCCCTCTGAAAGAGTAATGGTTACACTGTTGATTTGCTGCCCAAATGATCTGTCCAATGCTGAGAGACATGATCAGGTCCCCCAATACTATCATAGAGCAGATGCCTCTCTGTCACTGTGAAATGGGCTCTGTGGAGACAGACATCCTCCTCCTTTTTTTATCTCTGCTGGTGATTCTTCTTTGTCAATGCACTCCAGTGGCTGGTGGACCATCTGTGTGGTGTTTGTGACATCTAGCTGCGTTCATGACAGCCATGGTTATTGTGGTGGCTGTGATGGGCCACCCACATGGAGGAGATGATTTTGGCATGCTCCTTGGTGCTGGCAGTGTGCCTGGTTGTGGGGAGTTTCCGATCCCTGGCTCCAGACCCTGGGACCCCAGGCAGGACCCGAGGTGCTGGCAAGGTGTGCCTGGTTGCGGGAGAGGGTTCTGGTCCCCTTATCCATGATCCGGGACCCTGGGTGGGCCCCAAGGCACTGGCGAGGTGTGCAAGGCCTCACTTTTCAATTACTGTAATAGGCTGTCCTACTCTCTTAACACTGTTCCAGTGAGGATTAAATTTCCTTTACATGAACCTTTGGGGAACACATTTAACCCATAGCAGAGACTACTCTGCCCTCTCAGCTACTCTGAAGGGATAGGTGTGACAAGTAACAGTAAACTTGAATACTGTAAAGCGCTGTGTCCTGCACAGTGAAGGGCACATGGGAAGGAGCAGAGTAGGTGGGGTGGTGGAGGACCTCGAAGGGCACCGAGCAGACCTGGGAGATGTGTGCCCAGAAGGCAGATGGAGGCTGGGAGGAGGTGGGTGGGCCACTCAGGCCCCTTGGGGCCCAGGAGCATTCCAGTTCCAATGGTCTAGGCTTCATCTGGTTCCATCTGGTTTAGACAAGGTCCCTGGCTTCCTCCTGGCAGAGGTGTCTGTGGGGCTGGCAAGGATGGTGGCAGCTGGGGCAGGGTGAGGTGGGGCGTGGAGTGTGGCAGGCGGACTTGCAGTCTGTCCTGGCCTTAGACTTGGGCGTTGAGGGCAGGAGCGTTAAGGATAGCTCCCAGGTTTCTTTCTGCAGCAGCTTTGGTGGGGGAAGGGGTCCCTTTCTAGCTGGGGCACACAGGAGGAAGAACAGGATTTGGTCTGAAGATCACAGGGGAGAGAGAGGGGGCCTTAGGGCAGGCCACCAAAGGAGACAGCAGCAGTCAGACCCAGGGCCACTGGTGCCCACCCAGTTGTGTCTGGAAGGGGGGAGAGGCCAGCTGTCAAATGCCACAGACAAGGAGGTGGCGCCTGTGAGGTGTTCTCTGGCGTCAGGAACCTTCTCCAGAGCGGCTGCAGTGCCTGGTGGTCGTGGCCGGTGGGGAGCAGCTCAGAGGGAGGACACTGAGGAGCAGGGGTTTGTTCTTTAAGGTGGCAGGAAAGCAGGCTCCTAGAGAGGGAGGGGCTGAAGGGACAGGAGGGGAGGATGGACATATCGAGGTTGGGGACCTGAGGCAGACCCAGAGGGAGAGGGCGGTGAGTGGGCTGTGGTGGGAGGACTGAGGCATTCACAGTTTTTACGTGATGGCGTCTGACTTCTCTGTGAAGCAGGAGGCAAGTGAGGGGGCGAGGAGGGAGGAGCCGGGCTGGAACGGCAGCTGAGGACCATGCGGGGGGCGCTCAGTGACTGGAGGTGGCCGAGGTGGCCAGCGTGGCCAGGCCTGGGAGCTGGAGATGGGGCACCTGTGGCCCTATCGGCTTCCCCTCTGGTAACAGAGTCCCTGCTTCCTTTCGGGAAGCATCTCTTCTCTGCTCTGCACCTGTGCTGTGTGCAGCTGACCCCACTCCCTGGGCTGAGGGTGGGACAGCGCGCTAGCCTGGCTGATCACTGCTCCATACATGCTCCGGCCAGTGACTGGCGCGGGGTGGGGCGTGGGGGGCGTTGTAACCCAATGCACCAGAGCCCTGGCACTTTAGGTGAGACCACGGGGAATGGATCGCCGGCGAGGGTGCCACACCAGGGCAGCAAAGCTAGCGGAATGCAGCCTGGAGCTGCTGTCAGCTGCTCACCACCCCAAGGGGTGATCCTGCCAGAGAATGAAGCCAGCTTGGAGCAGAGCCAAGACGGTCAGAGAGAGAGACTTCCAGTGCCATCTGAACACGTGTGCACCTTCGGCTTCTTAGTCACGTAGCCAATAAACATTTCCCCCCACTAAGCCAGTTGGGTTTCTGTCACTTGTAACTGAAAAAGCTCTGGCTGACATAGGGACCATGAACGGGAGGTGGTTCCAGTGGCCCAGGAGCAGTTGTCTCTAGCAGCAGGTTGGGGGCAGACTCAGAGAAGGTGGACACTGGGGTCACCAGAGCAGGGGACATGCCAGGCAGCTGTGAGCAGTGGGTGGGAGAGGAAGAGACCCCTGGCATCCTGTCGTTGGGGTTCATCCAAAAGGTGAGATCTGAGGTGAGAGAGGGCAAAGTGATGACAGAAAGCCGAGCAGGCCTGGGTGGGCATGAGGAGATGCCCGGAGCAGCTGGCCTGCACCTCTGTGCTTCAGCCTGGAGGCAGAGCGCTTAAGATTGGAACCTCTGGAGCCAGGCCCTGGGTTCAAGTCCTGGTTCCTCCACTCACTAAGCTCAGATGAGTTCCATAGCTGCTCTGTGCCTCCATTTCCTCATTTGTAAACAGATGGAGCTAGTTATTACCTATGTTAGCTATATATACTACACTATATATACTAGTTATACCTGCAGGAGGGCAAAGCTTGCTGATACAACAAACCCAAAATGTATAGGCTCAAATGCGGTGAAGTGTGTATCTCGCTCACATGAGGTTCATAATGGGATTTATCTGATCAGTGGTGGCACTTCTCCAAGAGGGACTCCGGGGCCTAGGTTCTTGTGGCCTCACCATTCTGAGCCTATGACTCCCAATGTCACTGTGGAAGGGGAAGGCTCAGAGCCAGTGGAGCTTTTTATGGGCCAGGACTGGAAGTAGCCCAATGCTAGGACTGGTCACAAGGCCCCACCCAAGCCAACCTGGGGGTACAACCAGCCAGTTTCTGCTGCAGAACCTTACAAGTCCAGCCTTCACCAAGTGTTGGGAGTGCAGCCTCCCAAGTCAGAGGGCAGGAGCCCAGGGGAGATACAGTTCCTGGTTGGGCCAGGCCTTTGGGTGCCTCCAGGGAATGGGGAAAGATGGCTGTGCCCCTAAGGTGCCACTGGACACCACAAAGGGGCAGCCTGTCTGCAGAGCTCTGCTGGGGAACCAGATTTTCTCCTCATTCTCTAGCCAGTGGAGGGGCATTTCCTTGAGCCCGGTCCTATCTGAATGTCTCAGCCTGGCCTTGGCTGTGTGGCCAATGTGTGAGATGGGAAGCAGCCGCTGAGGCCAGTGTGACAGCCAGGGACCGCGACCTTCCCTGCCAAGTAGAGAGCCTCCCTCTGCAGCCCACCACAAGATTCCTTCAGCAAACATTCACTGAGCACCCAACATCATCACTCAGCAGGGAAATGAGATACCAGTCACCCACCAGAAGCCTGAAGTTAAAGAGCCTGACATCAGCACGTGCTGGAGAGAAGGTGGTGACACAGAACTCATATGCTGCTGGTGGGAAAGTCAGTGGGGACAACCGCCTTGGAAAATGGCAATTTCTTATTAAGACTATGAACATGCACACTTTCCCTATGACCCAGCAATTCCATTCCTAGGTGTATAATACCCAAGAGACCTGAGGGCATATGTCCACCAAAGGACAGGTACAACAGTGTTCCTAGCCCCAGACTGGAAACAGCATGAATACCCATCAACAAGAGCATAAGTTAATAGATGGTAGGTGTACTAGTCTGTTTTCTGTCGCTTATAACAGAATACATGAAACTGGGTAATGGATAACGAAATAAAATTTATTTCTTACACTTCTGGAGGCTGGGAAATCCCTGGTCCAAGGGGTGTGTCTGGCAAGAGTCTTCTGGGTGGGAACTCTGTACAGGGTCCCATGGCGGTGGAGGGTATCACAGGGCGAGGACGGCAAGAGCTGTTTCCTGTGCTCTCCTTATATAGCCACCAGTCCACACCCATGACAATCCATGAAACCGTCAGCCCAGTTGTAATAGTGTGAGTGAGAAAACACAAAACACACTGTTCCCTCTGCTCTTACTCAGCAGCAACAAGCAACAGAAGACAGACTTCCGACTTCCGTGACCAAATGCGTGGGATTTCTCCCCACTGGCAAGCAAGCCAGCATTTTCTCAGCAGACACCAGCGGGATGTCTTCAATTCAATTCCGACACCATCTACTTGGAGACAGCATCCGATCCCACAGGTTGAGGGCTCAGTCCCCAAGACTGCCCCTCACTCCAGTTGCAAAGTCCAGGCCTCTGGAGCTTCTGACCGACCAGCTATAAATCAGGGTTCCACAACCCCCTGCTTGGATTTGATTAGTTTGCTTGAGTGGCTCACAGAACTCAGGGAAACATATACTTAATGATCATTAGTTTCTTATAAAGGATATTACAAAGGATGCAGATGAAGAGGTGCATAAGGCAAGGTACGGGGGAAGGGGCGTGGAGCGTCCATGTCCTCCCCGAGTGCCACCCTCCAGGAACCTCCACATGTTCAGCTCTCCAGAAGCTCTCCGAACCCAGTTCTCTCGGGTGGTTATTGAGGCTTCATTACATAGGCGTGCTGGGTTAAATCATGGGCCATTGGTGATCAACTAACCTTCAAAGGTTGGGAGTGGAGCACGGCTGAAAGTCCCACTCTGGTCTTTCCTGTGACCCGCCCACATCCTGAAGCTACCTGCAGGGCTGCCAGCCATCATTAGCATACAAAAAGACTCTTACTACTTTGGAGATTCTAAGGATTTTAGGAGTTGTATGTCAGGAGATGGGGATGAAGACCAAATATATATTTGCACAATATCACACCCCGTGACAACCCATTAAACCATCAACCCGTTACTACATGAATGGATTAATCCATTCACGAGGGCATAGTCCTCATGATCCAGTCACTTCTTTAAGGTCCCACCTTTCAAGTACCGTAATCGGTATTTACACTCTTGACACTGTCACATTGGGGATGAAACTTCCCATATACAAACTTTTGGGGGACACATTTGACCCATAGCAGTAAAATATTGTACAACAGAACAGCAATAAAAAAGAACAAACCACTGTTATGTGCAACAACATGGAAAAAGCTTGTACATGTTATGTTGAGCAAAAAAAAGCCAAACACAGAAGAGTACACACCATGATAGAATTCATTTAAATAAAATTCAGGGACAGGCAAAACTAATCAATGGTGATGGAAGTTCATGTAATGGTTACCTAAGGTGTGGGGATTGGCTGGGAGGGCATACACAGGAGCCTTCTAGAAATGTTCTGTGGCTTGAAGTGGGTGATGATCGTGAAACCGGGACCCCATAAGAGTATCTTTAAAAAATTTTTTCTTGTTCCTATGTGTAGCCTCCATAAACTTAATGGTTAAGAGCAAAAGCTGAGTCTCCCTCCTGTTCTCCTGCTTTCCTAATCAACCTTTTTGAACAAAGGCATTCCAAGGAAAGGCCACGTTGATTATTAATCTAGGCTGTTGCTTAGAAAAGGTTAGGTCAGATATGCACATTAGTCAAGAGTCAGGTACTTTAAAGTTCCAGTGACGCTGGGCTAAGGTCATTGCCTTTGCCTTTTTCAATTTCCAGATAACATCAGGGACTTAAGGTTCACCAGGCCACAGACCACAGACCCCATGGCATAAGGGAATCCTGTTCATCACAGAATCCTGACCTCTGACTCAAGCTACCTGCAAACTCGGTGACCCCCCCTCACTACCTCCCTGCACGTGCCTGCATTCCTTTTTTCCCTTTAAAAATCCTAAACTTGAGTCAGTCAGAGAGGTGGGCTGGCACTTCTCTTCCACTCACCTGCTCTCTCGGTGGCAAATCAAATCCTTCCCAGCACAATTTTTGTCTCTCTGATTGGCTCTTGGTGCCACAAGCAACAGAACTCAATTCGATCTCTTTGGCTTGGTTACAATGATATATAAAACTATTTTAAGCTGTACACTTAAGATCTGTGTACTTTTGGGGTGCCCTCATCACATTTTATTTATTTAATCTCTATCTATCTATCCCCTGAGGGCAGGAGGCAGAGAGGAAGGAGAGTTGAGGGGCCGAGTGACCTCCGGCTTTCCTCTGGCCCCCTACCCTGGCCTGGAGGTCAGAGATGTGACATGCTGGGCGAACTGTTGATTTCCTCTTCACCTCTCCTGGCTTCACCTTCCACATCCATCAAATGGGGCTACCGATACCTCCTGTCGTAGTTGACGGGAGGCCGAATGCGTTGCAGCGCTTGTTAGATCTGAGTCTATGGTTAGGTTCCTCTGCACCCCTGAGCTGTCCTCTAGGGAAGGTGTCCTCATCACCCCCCCTTTACAGGCTGAAGTTCTAGAATTGAGGTGGGTGGCCTAAGTATGCTCATTGGCAGAGAGGCAGGCAGGGCTTGTACACAAGCCTGTGCATGGACTAGCTTGTGGGAAGGTGGAGTTAACAACTACCTCCTTTAACCCCTGACCCAAGGACCTTCTTCTTTCAGGTGTAGCAAGGACATGGACACAACCAAGTTCCTACTCTTCTAGGCCATGGGCACTGCAGCAGGGGAATGGCACCCATGATCCAGCACCTTGCCAGGGGCCTGCACCCTCCTCTCCTTGGCACACAGCCTGTGGTGAGAGGGAGTCTGGACTCTCTCAGGGACTTCCTTGTAGCTGGGGAGGGGGTGTGTTGTGTGACCCTCCCACCTGCTGTCATCAGGGTGAGCTATGTCTTCATTCTGAAATCACGTCCTTCCTTTTGTGTTTAAGTGTATGTGTTCAAATGTCACTTAAAATTTTTTTTTTGCTAGCCAGTACAGAGGTCGAACCCTGGACCCTCTAACCAACTTAGCTAACCAGCCAACTCAAATGTCTCTCTCTTTTTTTTTTTTTGGTGGTTGGCCAGTTCAAATGTCATTTTAATTAATTAATTAATTAATTTTTGGACTGGCCAGTATGGGGATCAGAACTCCTGACCTTGGTGTTCCAAGGCTGCACTCTAACCAACTGAGCTAACCAGCCAGCCCTCAAATGTCAGTTTAAAAAAATGGAATAAAGGCTAAGATTCTGCACCCATGCCGGTAATCAGAGAGCTGCAAAGAAGAGGATGATCCCACATGATGCCTACCAAATTGGCAAGAACAGAAAATCAGATAAAACCAATTGCTGGAGCTGTGGGCAGCCCCGTGCCTGACTGACTGATGGCAGCAATGCACCTGGAGACCTCGCCAGCAGCAAACCTTGGCCTCCACCACTGCTACAGATGCTAGTACTGCGTGAGTGGTCTGCCACAGCCACCGCCACAGCTACTACTGCTGCAAGGGTGGCTCGCTGCCATAGCAGTAGCCACCACCACCTTATGGGCAGCCGGCTGAACACTTGATGGCACTGACAGAAGAAGAGTCACCAGTGGAGACTAGAGAAAGAGGTGAGTGAGTGCAGACCCATAAACCAGTGTCCCGACCCACCAGAGGAATTATACCACCACACGTGGTAGCACACCTGGGGGTGGGAAGTATGTGCATAGCCAATAAGACTAACTTGATCTGGTGAGAGACACATGCAGAAAACCCCGAGGAGAGTGCAGAAACCCAGGATACCCAAATAGAGCAAGGAAGAAAATTCCCAGTCACCACCAACCTGTCCTCCAACTGGCAGAAGAAGGACCCAGGAGGAAAGAGAAAACCCATCCACTGTCACCCATTCAAACTGAGGAGCTCCAGTATACCCTAGTGCACCCATCAGGATCATGGGAAGCTAGCCAGGTACCCAAAAGCCCAGCCAGGGTTGCCCATCCCAGCCAAAAAGCAACAGGGCACTGGGCACTTCTTCCAAGAATTTAAGAGCTCACCCATATCCTTGATGAGCCAACACAGTGTCACTAGCCTCAGCAAAGAATCATTAAGTGCCCCAGTTCCTAGGCCACGGAGGCATTTGCATGCAACTCTAACACTGAATGTGGCTGAAGTACCCACACGGAGACTGGTTATTTCAGTTGGTCAAAGTGTCTACCCAAAATCAATATAAAGACACTCCAGTCAATGGTCAATACAAAACACACCCACAGAAGAGAGTCTCTCTCCTCAAAGCCCATTCCATATTAATAGAAAAAGCAACTGCTTTACCAGATGATCAGACATCAATGTAGAGATACTAGAAATGAAAAAACAAGAAAATATGTCACCATCAAAGGAGTATGATATTTTTCAAGTACTAAACCCCAGAGCAGGAAGTCTTCAAAGTGACTGAAAAGGAATTCTGAGCAACAAGCTCAAGGAAACTCAATGAGGTGCAAGAAGACTCAGTTAGACGACACAATGAAATGAGAAAAGAATCCAGGATCTGAAGGAGAAAGTTTACAAAGAGATTAATACCTTAAAAAAGAATGTACCAGAACCTCTGGAACTGAAGGATTCTTTCAACAAAATAAAAAGTGCAACTGAGACTTAAGCAGCAGGTTAGAACAAGCAGAAGAAAGAATCTCTGATCTTGAAGACAGTCTTTTTGAAATAACCCAGGCAGAGGAAAAAAAGAAAAGAAAAGAAAAAAGAATTTTTAAAAATGAAGAAAATCTAAGAGAGCTAAAGACAACCTCAAGCACACAAACATTCAAATCATGGGTGTTCCAGAAGGGGAGGAGAAAGGAAAAAGCATTGAAAACCTATTCGATGAAATAATAGTGGAAAACTTCCCAGGTATAGGGTGAGACATGGATCTTCCGATCCAGGAGGCTCAAAGATCCCCAAATAGATCCAATCTGAAAAGGTCCTCTCTGAGACACATTACAGTCAAACTGGCAAAGCTCAAAGACAAAGAGAGAATCTTAAAAACAGCAAGAGAAAAGTGTCAAGTCACCTATAAGGGAGTCCCCTTCAGACTAACAGCAGACTTCTCAACAGAAACTCTACAGGCCAGGAGAAAATGGGAGGATATATTCAAAATACTAAAAGAAAAAAACTTCCAGCCAAGAATACTACACCCTGCAAGACTATCCTTCAGAAATCAGGGAGAAATAGTGTATTTCCCAGACAAACAAAAATTGTGGGAGTTCACCACCATACGACCAGCCCTACAAGGTATCCTCAAGGGATTGCTGCACCTGGCATCTGAAAAACAATAATCACTACTGTGAACACTCAAGAAAGAACAAAACCCTCTGAACAAAAATGCAAATGGAAAGAGAAAGAAACTTTATCTTACCACCTTAAAAAAGCAACAAATACAAAAAACAAATAATAAAAGGGGAAGAAAGGAACAAAAGACATTTAAAACATCCTAATGAAAATTGACAAAATGCTAGGAGTAAGATAATATCTTTCTATAATAACCTTAAATGTAAATAGATTAAATTCCCCACTCAAAAGACACAGATTGACTGATTGAATTAAAAAGCTAGACCTAACTATATGCTGCCTTTAAGAGACTCACCTCACCTGTAAAAACAGATAGACTAATAGTGAAGGGATAGAAAAAGATATACCATGAGAATGGAAACCAAAAATAAGCAGAAGTAGTTATTCTTACATTGGATAAAATCGGCTTTAAGCCAAAAACCATAGAGAGACAATGAAGACCATTATATAATGATAAAGGGATCTATCCAGCAAGAAGACATAACAATCATAAATATATATGCACACAAACTAGAGCACACAGATAAATAAAGCAAACACTATTAAACATGAAAAAAAAAAAGAGATAGACCCCAATACAGTAACAGTTGGGGGCCTGAACACACCCTTTCAGCATTGGACAGATCATCTATGCAACAAGTCAACAGAGAAACACAAGATTTAAACTACACATTAGGGGCCGAGCCTGTGGCGCACTTGGTAGAGTGCTGCGCTGGGAGCGCGGCAACGCTCCCGCCGCGGGTTCGGATCCTATATAGGACTGACCAGTGCACTCACTGGCTGAGTGCCGGTCACGAAAAAACGACAAAAAAAAAAAACAAAAAAAAAAAACTACACATTAGACTGATTGGACCTAGCAGATATCTACAAAACATTTTATCCAACAACCACAGAATATACATTCTTCTCATCAGCACATGGGACATTCTCCAGGATAGACCACATGTTAGGTCACAAATCAAGTTTCAGCAAAGTTTAAAAAGTTGAAATCATTTCAAGTATCTTTTCAGACCATAATGGATTAAAACTAGAAATCAATAACAAACAAAACTCTGGAAACTACAAATACTGGAAATTAAACAACATGCTCCTGAATGACCTATGGGTCCAAGAAGAAATGAAACAGGAAATCAAAAAATGTTTTGAAACTAGTGAAAATAGAGACACATCATACCAAAACCTGTGGGATACTGCAAAAGCATTACTAAGAGGGAAGTTTATTGCAACAAACATTTACATCAAAAAAATAGAAAGATTTCAAATAAGCAACCTAATGCAACATCTCAAAGAACTAGGAAACAAGAATAATCCAACTCCAAAATTAGTAGATAGAAAGAAATAACTAAGAGCAGAACTAAATGAAACAGAGACCCAAGAATCACTACAAAAGATCGATTGAACACAAAGTTCATTTTTTTGAGACGATAAACAGACACACTGCTATCTAGGTTAACTAAAAAAAGAAGAGAGAAAATTCAAATAACAAAAATCAGAAATGAAAGAGGAGGGGCCGGCCCCCTGGCTCACTCGGGAGAGTGCGGCGCTGGGAGTGCAGCAGCGCTCCCACCGCAGTTCGAATCCTATATAGGGCGGGCCGGTGCGCTCACTGGCTGAGCGCGGTGCGGTTGGTAGACACCAAGCCAAGGGTTGCGATCCCCTTACCGGTCACAAAAAAAGGAAAAAAAAAAAAAAAAAGAAATGAAAGAGGAGACATTACAACTGATACCACAGAAATACAAAGAATCATTAGAGACTATCACAGACAACTATATGCCAACAAATTTGAAAACCTGGAGGAAATGGATAAATTTGTGGGAACATACAAACTACCAAGACTGAACCAAGAAGGGCCGGCCTGTGGCTCACTGGGCAGAGTGCGGTGCTGATAACACCAAGGCCACGGGTTTGGATCCTATACAGGGATGGCCAGTTAGCTCACTGGTTGAGCGTGGTGCTGACAACAACAAGCCAGGGGTTAAGATCCCCTTACCGGTCATCTTTTTAAAAACAAACAAACATACAAAAAACCCACTGGCTGAGTGTGGTGCTGACAAGACTGAACCAAGAAGTAGAAAAACCTGAACAGATCAATAACAAGCAATGAGATTGAAGCAGTAAACAGCAATCTCCCAACACAGAAAAGCCCAGGACTGGATGGCTTTACTTCTGAATTCTACCAAACCTTTACAGAGGAATTAATACTAATTCTCTTCAAACTTTTCCAAAAAATTTAAACAGAGGCCATTCTCCCAAACTCAATCTATGAGGCCAGCATCACACTGATACCAAAACCAGAGATAACAACAAAAAAAGAAAGCAACAGGCCAATATCTCTGATGCACATAGAAGCAAAAATCCTCAACAAAATTTAGCAAACAGAATATTCAACACATCAAAAAGTTACACACCATGATCAAGTGGGATTCATTCCAGGGATGCAAGGATGATTCAACATATACAAGTCAATAAATATCATACACCAACAAAATCAGAGACAAAAACCATATGACTACCTCAATAAATGCAGAAAAAGCATTTGACAAAATTCAACATCCCTTCATGATAAAGACTCTCAGCGAATTAGGCATAGAAAGAAAATATCTCAAGACTGTAAAAACCTTATATGACAAACCCACTGGCAATATCATCCTGAATGGGGAAAAACAGAAACTTTTCCCCTTAAGAACAGGAACAAAACAAGGATGCCCACTCTCACCACTCCTATTTAACACAGTATTGGAAGTACTAGCCAGAGCAATCAGGCAAGAGAAAGAAATAAAGGGCATCCAGATTGGAAAATACAAAGTCAAAGTGTCCTTGCTCACTGATGACATGATCCTATATATAGAAAAACCTAAAGACTCGACAAAAAACCTGTTAGAGCTGATAAATGATATCAGTAAAGTTTCAGGATACAAAATCAACATGCAAATATTAGTGACATTTTTATACTCCAGTGAACTAGCAGAAAAAGAAATCAAGAAAGCAAGTCCATTTACAATAGTCACTTAAAAAAACCCAAAAAAGCCAAAAAACAAGCAAACAAAAAACCCAAAAAAACCCCTAGGAATAAATTTAACCAAACTGGTGAAAGATCTCTAAAATAGAACTACAAATCATTGCTGAAAGAAATTAAAGAGACCCGAAAAGATGGAAAGACATTCCATGCTCTTGAATTGGAAGAGTTAACATTGCGAAACTGTCCATACTACCCAAAGTGATCTACAGATTCCATGCAATCCACATTAAAATACCAATGACATTCTTCACAGAAATAGAAAAAAATAATCCTAACATTCATATAGAAAACAAAAGACCCCTAATAGCCAAGGCAATCCTGAGTAAAAAAAATAAAGCCGGAGGTATAACACTGCCTGACTTCAAATGATACTACAATGTTATAGTAACCAAAACAGCATGGTACTGGCATAAAAACAGACAGTCAGACCAATGGAACAGAATAGAGGACCCATAAATCGATCCACATACTTACAGCCAACTGATCTTTGACAAAGACAACAAGAACATGCATTGAGGGAAAAACTGACTCTTCAGTAAATGGTGCTGGGGAAATTGGACATCCATATGTAGAAGAATCAAACTAGACCCTTACCTCTTGCCATATAGCAAAATCAACTCAAAACGGATTAAAGACTTAAATCTAAGACCTGAAACTATAAAACTTCATGGGGAAACACTTCAGGAAGTAGGACTGGGCAAAAACTTTATGAATAAGATCCCAAAACTACAGGCAACAAAAGAAAAAATAAACAAATGCAGTTATATCAAACTAAAAAACTTCTGCACTGCAAAAGAAAATAGTTAACAGAGTGGAAAGACAACCTACATATGGTAGAAAATATTTGCAAACTACACATCAGACAAGTGATAAATATCCAGAATATATAAGGAACTTAAGCAACTTAGTAAAAAAACAAGTAACCTGATTTAAAAATGGGCAAAGGAGATGAATAGGCACTCTCAAAGGAAGAAACAGAAATGTCCAACAGACGTGAAAAAAATGCTCAACATCACTCAGCATCAGGGAAATGCAAATCAAAACCACACTGAGATATCATCTCACCCCACTTAGACTGGCTATTATCAAAAAGAGAATAACAAATGCTGGCGAGGATGTGGAGAAAGGCAACCCTCCTACACTGTTGCTGGGACTGTAGATTAGTGCAGCCATTATGGAAAACAGTATGGAGGTTTCTCAAACAACTATGGAGAGAGCTGCCACATGATCCAGCAATTCTACTGCTGAGTATGTACCCAGGGGAATGTCGAAGGGCTACCTGCACTCCCATGTTTAGCACAGCTCTATTTACAATAGCCAAGAGTTAGAACCAACCTAAATGTCCATCAGTGGACGACTGGATAAGGGAAATGTGGTATACATATACACCACGAAACACTACTCTGCCATAAGAAAAGAATGAAATTCTGCCATTTGCAGCAACATGGATGAACGTAGGGAAAATTATGTTAAGTGAAATAAGCCAGTCATAGAAAGAGAAATATCATATGTTCTCGATCACAGTGAGAGTTAAAAAATAAGCAAATAAATAAAAAAAGAAAGGTACAACAATGAAAATAATTTGTTGAATTTTCAAAAGAGAGAACAGGGGGAGAGGAAATTAGTGAGAAATTGATAAAGGGCCATAAAAAATTATTATATTGTGTAATGCTGAATATACTAATGATTCCTGATTTGAGCATCACGTAATGCACACGGGTTTCAATATGCAATGTTGTACCCCACAGATGCTTACCACCAATTATGTTTATATATATATATATATATATATATATATATATATTTTTTTTTTTTTTTTTAAATCCAAGCACAGAAAGAGAAATACCACATGTACTCACTTGTAAGTGGGAGATGGAAGGAAAGAAGGAAGGAAGGAAAGAAGGAAGGAAGGAAGGAAGGAAGGAAGGAAGGAAGGAAGGAAGGAAGGAAGGAAGGAAGGAAGGAAGGAAGGAAACAATCACAATAATGCGTTGAACTTTCAGGGGAGAACAGAACCGTGGTAAGCAGAGGTGGGAAAGGGGAGGGGTGGGCGGTTAGGGAGAAATTGGTTAGTGGGCACAAAGAATGATTAGGTTTTATAATTATGAACATGCTAATTATCCCGATTTGAGCATCACACATTGCACACAGGTATAGATATTCGACTCTGTACTCCACAAATATGTGTAATCAATTATATTTCAATTAAAAAAGAGATTGCTGGTGAGGATGTGGATGAATGGAAGGCTGGTGCTTTTGGTGCGAGTGTAAATTAGTGGGGATGTTTGAAAGGGCAGTTTGGCAGTTAAGTGCCCCCTGGCAGGTTCACTCCTGGGTAAAAGCTTTCACAAATTAAAGATGTATCCTAGGCGTGATTCGAAGTGGCAGAGTTGGTGGCCGCCTGGGTGGCCCTCACTGGGGAAGCACATGGGCAGAGAGCAACAGGAAAGGAGCTAAATGCACAGTGTCTTGAGAGAAAAACAGTCAAATACAGAATAAGGTCTACAGCACAACACTGTTTACGGACACTGAAAACCCAGATATATACAACAGTCTCGTATATTTCTGCCACTTATGCTGCGACCTCGGGCAAGTGAGTTCAGCTCTTTTGACTTCGGTTTCCTCATGTGTTAAAATCGACACAATAATAGCACCTCCTTCAGGGACATGTGATGATTAAACGTGATAGGACACATAAAGTGTCTGGTGTAAAGCAAGCACCCAATAAATGGTGTCTCCTGCTGCTGATGTATATGGAAATAAATGCCTGGAAAGCAGACTGGAAGAGCACGTGTTAAATAGACAGGGAGGTGGGCTCAGGGAAGCAGGAATAGGACTGGGGGTGCAGAGAAAGGGACAGTTGATTTAAAAGGGAGGTTTTTCAGGGAGTGCCAGACCAAGGAGCATGTCCCATAAGGACAGGGTAAACAGTGGCCCTGCAGGGTACTTGGGGATCATATATGTTTTCTTCATTCAGTCACTTAGCAAATATTTGCTGGGCACCTACTCTGTGCCAGGTCCTGTTCGGGGCTCTGGGGAGGTGAGCACATAGAAAACAGACAAAGTCCCTGCTCCTGCAGGGCCAGTCCGGTTGGGGCAGGGGGTCGTAGGCAGACTGTAGATAAACATGCAAACACTTAACACCAGGGCTGGTCAGTGCTGTGAAGGAAAAGAAAATGGGGAAAGGGTAAAGGCTGGGCAGGGCGTGAGGGTGTCACTGTTCTAGGAACCCCAGCAGGCCAGTATTTTGAAGCAGCAGCAAGTGCGGGGGCAGGGCCTGGTTCCTCTTGTGAGGTGGGAGTGGGGGGGCAGCTGCCTCTGTTTCCAGCCACAGATTCTCTCCTGCCTGCTGTCCTGCTGCCCAGGGTTGGTTTCGCTTTCCCCTTCCCCTGTTTTCTTAGAATTTTGTTTCCGCCTTGTGGGATCTCTGCCCTCCCCCACTTTCTCTGAAGTCACATCTGACATTACAGCAAAGCTGATCAGTTTCAGGGTGGGGGGACTGATGATGGGATAGGGGCCTGGAACCCCATTCATCCTCGGAAGGCCCGGCTTCATCACTCATCTGTCCACCCTCCCCTTGAAACCCATCCCTCGAAGAAGCACAGCCCCCAGACAAGAGTTTGGGCTCTAGGGTGATACCTTTTGTATTTTCATTCTAGCTCCACCCCTTATTAGCATTATGACTGAGAGCAGATGCCCCATCCTCTCTGTGCCTCAGTTTCCTTATTATAAAATGGGCATCTTAATTTTCCCTACTTCATAGCGCTTTTGTAAGGATCAAATGATATTTACAAAGATCTGTTGGCCCTCTACCGCATGCCGGGCTCAGTTGTAGGGACTGGCATTCAGCCATGAGCAAACCCAGTCCTGGGCCCGGAGTTCCTGGCCCTGGGTGACTGCAGGGGTTCTCAGCACTGACCCGTGATAGAATCACTGGGGAGCTTTAAAAGTTGTTGATACCTGGGGCTCATCTCCAGAGCTTCTGATCTAACTGGCTGGGGAGGGGCCCAGACATTGGGACATTTTAAAAGCTCCCCTGGTTGTTATAATGTGCAGCCAGAGTTGAGAACCACTAGGCTAATGTAATGCATAAAAATACTTGGGACAGTGCCTTGCTCATAAGTCTTCAGTAAGTGTTAGCTGTTGTTCTGTCTCCCAAGCCCCCTGAATTTCCCAGCAGACTCCACAGTGGCCGCCCTGGCTCCAGGGTCTCCATTGTGGAGTCACCCTCACCCTGGAGCCACATCGATCTTTCTAAGCCCAAACTTAATCTGTGACTGCCCCTGTCTCCGTGAGTTTGAATCCCACTGCCCTCATGACAGAAAACGCCTCTCTTCTGCTCCTGAAGAAGTTACCAAACCAAATCTCCTGCCAAACCTCACTTGCACCACAGTGTGATAATGGACTCCTTCAGCGCCACTCATGACACTCCCGTTATGACAGATATTTTCTTCTGGTTATGAATCATATTTTCCTCCTTCTTTGTATGCATATTAATTTTATACTGGATGCCAAATATTGTGAATTTTACATTGTTGATCTGGGTTTTATTGAATTTTTTTAAAGCATGTTGGATCTTTTCTGCCAGTTTAGTTATTTGTGCATTAGTTTTGATCATTTCAAGATTTGGTTCAAGCTCTTTTACGGTGGGTCTAATGTAGCCTTTGTTAAGAGCTGATTTAGGTCCACTTCTAAGTCATGGCTTTTCTGGGTTCTCTGTTGAATTTTCTGTGTTTTCAATGAGATTGCTCCACTCTGACTGGAGAGAATCTTCCTAGAAAGATTTCCAGTCCTGTGTGAACTCTGGAAATCATTAGTCTTCCAGCACCGCAGTAACTGTTCCTTTCTTTCTTTTTATTTTTTAAAGGTAACCAGTAAGGGGATCTTAACCCTTGACTTGGTGTTGTCAGCACCACTCTCAGCCAGTGAGCAAACCAGCCATCCCTATATAGGATCCGAACTCGTGGCCTTGGTGTTATCAACACCGCACTCTCCCGAGTGAGCCACGGGCCGGCCCCAACTGCTCCTTTCTTGAAAGCTGTTCTTGTCCAGTCCTGTGGTATTTCACCCTGTGCCATGTGTGGAATTGTGTTCCTCTTAAAGCCCATTTATAGGGATTTGGAGTTCGCTCTTTACATAGATTTCTCCTCTTACATATTCTGCCTTTTAAATTCTAGCTGCCCTTTGCCTTCCCAAATTCCAGTCTCTGTCTCCTAAACTCTGTGAGATTGATGGACCCTCTTTGGGCTCCCATCCCTGCAGGGCTGTGGGTGAATTACCTTCAGGCTGATGGTAGATGTGGGCCACCTAGATAGATAGGTAGGAATCATCTCCTTTATTTTCACTTTCTCAGGGATTACAGTCCTGGGTCTCTTGTTGTCTAACATCTGAAAGCAGTTGTTTCCTAGACTCTGTCCAGTTTCTTAGTTGTCTGAAGAAAAAGGGTGGTAGTTTCAGCTTATCTTACCTCCTCATGGCCAGAATCAAAAGTCCCGCTCCCTCCTTTGAACTCCCCAAGTCCTTTGCCTGTCCCTTTTGCAAGGCTCTTCCTGTGCTCTGATTCAGATTATAATTGCATGTGTGTTTAACCTCCCCTACTGAACTGTGAACACCTCAAGGGTAGAGGGCCTGTCAGATTCATGTCTGCATCTCCAGGGAGCCCCATAGGGCTGGCACACGGTAGGCATGTTTCTGTGCTTTGGTCTACCCTGTCTTTCTTCCTTCAGGCCACCTCAAATCATATCCCTATCTTTAGGGCCAGCCCATGGCTCACTTGGGAGAGTGTGGTGCTGCCATCTCCCTATCTTTAGAGAACTGTTCCCCCTATAACCCTCCAACCAGGTATGGAACCCTCCAGGAATGCTAGTCAAGATCCCCTCTCCACTGCTTCCCTGTAATTGGTCCTTGGGTGGCCGTGATACTCAAGACAGGACACGTCAGAGTCCTTCCCTGAGGTTTTTCGACCTGGATATGTGTTAAGAGTCCTCTCTCCAATCTGGTGGCAAAGGTCTAAGGACTGCAACCCAGGGCTGCCTGCAGCCAGTATTTCCATCAGAGAAATGAAGTCAACAGAGAGAGAAATGGAGCTGAAATCACACACACACACACACACGCACACGCACACGCACATGCACACGCACACGTGCGCGCGCGCGCGCACACACACACACACACACACACACACAGACTCAAGTCCCTTGATCCAGACAAAATTGAGGCCACGAACACCCCTATCCTTTTTGTGATTTTGTAAAATAAGCCAGTGATTTACTTTATCTTTTTTCGCTTAATTTATTTCTGTCAATTGTATGCCAAAGGGACTTGACTACTACAAGGCATCTCTGTATATTTGCTGAATGAATGGTATTAATTTGCATACCTGCCTCATTCCCAGTATACCTGAGGTGGCTTCCAACATGAACAGGAAGATAAAATAAAAAATAGAAATGGAGAATCAAGAATGTGAAACTGGAATTAAAAAGAGAAAATGAAGATCATGGACAATAACATAAATATATAAATGTGTGGCCCATAAAGGCCTATAAAGTGCTTTATTAATTGAATATCAGATTTGTCCCTGAAATTCCTGGCAGCCAAAGCAAAAGGGAGATGTGGTAACTTAGGATTTTTTTTCAGAGCAGACAGACAGAACCTACAAATCCCTCAGCAGCAAGAAATTTTTTCCTAGACTTTAGCTCCAAAGGAAAAGTTTCAGATGGGCCTCCGTGAGGAGGAACTGAAGGATGTGCGAGAGGCCCCCCCCAGCCACATTCCAACAGCCAAATTTGTCATGAGCCTCCTACCGTGCGTCCTTGGAAAACGGGCCAAGGGAACTAGTAAGGCTGCCAATTTAGTTGCTAATTCTCAGTTGGCCTCTCCTTGACCTTTCAGTGGCTCTTGTCACAGTTGGTTACTTCCTGTCTCTTTGGAACACTTTCTTCACTTGGCTGGGAGCCCTCACTCTCAGCAATCTTCTTTCTCACTGGCCACTGCTGTCTGGTCTCCTTGGTCACATCTCTGTGACCTCTGCTGCCTTCTCAGTCTGGAGACTTCTCCTCTCCTCACCCCTCCCCTTCTGTCTCCTCCCTGCCTACCCCAGCCCAAGTCCTCCAGTCATTTTCCTGAATGACAGTCCCCGTTTCCCCCTGGGGCACTTCAGTTCATTTCTTGTCAGTAGCCAAAGGGAATGAAGCCATGACTTTTTGTGCCATGTTTCCTCACAGTTCTGTGATCATCTGAAGTCACTAAACAAATCTCTGTTAAAATGCCCAGTTTGGGGTAGTAACCAAATCACTGAACTTGATTTAGAATGAAATGGTGTCTGTTTCTCTGGCTGTTGCAGGCCTCTGCTAATGAGGAGGGAGGGAAATCAGGTCTGTCCCTCTCCCTGACAAGGGGATGTCAGGTGCCCCCCAGCTCCCCCAGCTTGAGAGCTGGCTACCGTCGACGTGCAGGGAGTAAGGAAGGTACGTGGGTGCAGAAGTTGCTTACTTGATTGGTGCTGGTATAAGATGGCCTCTCACTCCCGGGTGGCAGCTGTTTAAAGCTGCCTCTTGCCCTGTGGGGGTTTTTATGGGTTCCCGGAGGCTCCTTTGTGGATTACCCTCTTGGCTGCAACTCCTGGGAAGTGGGTAGGATCTCTCTGGCCAGCTCTGGTTTTCTTTCGACTGGCACACAAGGACTCACTCTGTTGGGTGCCCTGTGCCACATAATAGAAGCCCTCTGGGCTGGACACTGTTCTCCACTGCCACTGGCCAGTTCCAAGCATGGTCCCACATCCTTTCTGGAGGTCTTGTGTACCACTGACCTGCTGGGCTGCCATGGCTACAGGGAGCCCATCCTGAGCTCTGCAGGCAGCTTCTGTGAAGCACTTCTCACTAGATTTGGGATTAGAAGGCAGGCCCCCTCCCCCCACCCCCACCTTTGCCCCAATCTGCCCCTCCTGGGGACTCAGCAGGACAGCAGCTCCTTCCAAATCAAATGATCACAAACTTCCCCATTCAAATTCACCCTCTTGAGGTGGATGAGAGTTTCACGAGTGGCAAAATGGGTCATTTTTATTTTCTTTAAAATTTTGCATTTTGGCGAGAAGCAACTTATTTTGGAATTTCATATTCATTCTATCCTGGAGCCTCAGTAGCACCTTCCAATATCCCATCATGCTTTCCATCAGGCTTAGAAAAAACCCAGAATCCTTCCCATGTCCACCAGGCCCCATGTGAGCCCTAATAGAGGGTTAAAATATCAAAATATTTTTAAAATTACAAATAATTGTAGGTTAGTAAGTATAAAAACTTAAGCAAAAAGAATACCTTTCTAGAAATATGTGAAATGCCGAAACTGGCACAAAAATCTAAAAAACTACAATAGATGCATAACATGTAAAGAAAATAGTAATCTAAGACTCAAATGAGAAAGAGCCCTGACAAAACTGCTTTTACAGGGCAGTTCCACCTGACTTTCAAGGAACAGATGGTCTTATCTTACACCAGTTGTTCCAGAAGACAGAAAATGACAGGAGGCTGCCCAATCCTTGCATGACTCCCTAACCAGATAAGGACGGTATCAGAAAAGAAGAGAATAGAGCATTTCACTATGGACACAGAGGTAACGTTGAAAACTAGTAGAATAAAATATAGGAGAATACCCCACCAACGGGTAAGGAAAGGACTTCTTAAGACTCCTGCAATACAAACCCCTATTCAAAACATTTATGGATCTGATTCCATCAAAATTAAGGAATTCTGTTCCACAAAGGCCCTTGGAGGCAATGTTGACAGACAGGTGATTGTGATCTAGTGAATTAGGTAGGAATTCCTGCAAGTCCACAAAGGAGAGACAAAAAAAACACAACAGAAATATGGGCAACGAATATAAATAAGCAACTCACAGAAGGCTTGGCCCAAATGGCCAAAAAAATTAAGAAGATATGGTCCAAAATGTAATCAGAGCAATTCTATTAAAACTACAATGAGATACCATTTTATAATCACAGGGTTAGTAAAAATTTGTAAGATGAACAGTATTAATGTTTGGTGAAAATGTGAGAAGAAATCCTTCTGTAGGCACCTAAACTGGTAGGGCAATCTGAAATTAGGTTTACGTTCATGCCAAGACCTCCCACTCTCAGTCCTCGGTCAATAAGCCAGAGAAGTTCTCATGCAGGTGGACAAAGAGGCACGCAAAGGGCATTGACTGCAGTGTCCTTTGTAAAAACAGGATTTGGGAGCAACTTTGGCCTCCAACATCTGGAGAATGGATTAGGCGGAGTATATGGAGGTAAACTACAACTCTGCAGCAGTCAACACAGACGGCTTTACAACAGCGTCGAAGGAAGAGTGAGGAACAAAAGTGACATCGATACCGTTTACACGAGCTAAACGCACACAATGCCACTTACATAGACCAAATAACACCGTCTCTGTGAACTGAGAACACAAATACTCAAAAAGGGTAGTAGATATTAAACAAGGATCCATCCATTTACATGTCAGTGGGCTTGGAGTGGGGATCAAAAATAAAGAAGAGAAAGAAACCCAAACAGGAGTGGCCTTGCGACCGCTTCCCGTGCACTGTGAGATAAGGAACACGGCGGTGAGCTCAGCAATCTGCTCCTGAGGACCTACAGAGAAACAGACACGCAGAGGACACGCACAGGCAATTCAAAGAGGAAGCACTGATGGCCCATCAAGATAGGAAAATATTGGGCCGCCCGTGGCTCACTCGGGAGAGTGTGGTGCTGATAACACCCAGGCCATGGGTTCGGATCCCTACATAGGGACGGCCGGTTCGCTCAGTGGGTGAGCGTGGTGCTGACAACACCAAGTCAAGGGTTGAGATCCCCTTACCGGTCATCTTTCTAAAAAAAAAAAAAAAGATAGGAAAATATTATTATATAACAGCTAGAGGAGAGGCTTTTGAATGTTTTCACCACAAAGAAATGATAAATGCATGAGGTGATGGTTACGCTAACTTCCCTGACTCCATTATTATACAATATATATGTATCAAAACATCAGACTGTACCCCATAATCATGTGCACTTATAATGTGTCAATTAAAATAAGTACATTAATTTTTTAAAAAGATAAGAAAACACACGAATCTCACAAATACCAGAGGGAATGCAAGTTATAGCAACAATGAGAATATTCTTCATTCTCATTAGCAAAGAATTTTAAAAATTATCATATATTTTGCTGGTGAGGGTGTAAACACTGTTGATGGAAATCTACATTGATTGAGAATTTAGGGGAGTAATTGGGCACCATCAAAATGTAAATTGCTTAGAGCCTGCAAATTTGCTTACAGGAACTTACCTTGCAGAAATACCCAGGTGTGCAAAGGCACATTTACAAGGACGTCCACGGCTGCAGTGTCTGTGGTAGGGAAGCAAGCAGAAGCTGTGTCTGTGTTTGATGAGAAGAGACGGGTTAAGAACATCATGTCCATCATACCATGAAATGCAGTGACGATGGTAAAGACCGAGGTGGCTCTGTATGTACTGACATGGAAAGAAAACTTTAATGTACTAGTAAGCAAAAAAAGTATGATCTCATTTTTGTTGAAGAAACTATATACGAAGGATCTTCAAAAAAGTTCAAGGAAAGATATGTATTATCATTTTTTTTTTTTTTGGCATCTGGCCAGTATGGGGATCTGAACCTTTGACATTAGTGTTATCAACGTATTATCTTTTAATTCTATTTCCCACGAATTTTTTGAAGCACCTGCATATGTACACACACCTATATACAAAATCACAAGATATTAAAATGATACACTGTCTCAGGTCTCGCTTTTCTACTGTAGGGCAAGGATGAAGCAATAGTTCAAGGGCCCTCATATTCCTAAGCAGGTGCCAGGCCCCCGTACAGGCAGGATAGGAGAGAAGCTGAGAGAGGCACGGCCAGCCCCAGCCCCCACTGCACCCCTGGGAAAGAGTTTGGGGGGCGGGGGGCAAGGGAGAAGAGCATGTGATGGTGGGCTGGGCTGCCCTCCCTCCTCAGGCTTTGAGAGGGGCTCAGTGTAGACCTTTGTTTATGGGAATATGGAGGGACCCAAGGGCTGGAGTCAGACCATGCCTGAGGACACAAACATGGAAACAGAAAGGCGAAAGGTCTGGGCAGCTGCTGCCCTCCTGGTGACAGAGCTAGGCATTGGGAGTGGGCTGCACCGATCCAAGGGTGAGGCAGTCCCCCAAACCTTGGGGGCCAGGTAACCTGGAGGGTGGGGAGCCAGACCAGGGCCAGCTTGACAGGGAGTTTGTCCAGGTGAGCTCCTGGTGGCAGTGGTGTTGGCAGTGGAGTGGGGATTGTTCTGGGTGCAGCAGCTCCCAGTACCCAGGGGCTGCAGCTATAATTGAAAACCATCAGGTCCATCCCAGGAAAGGCTCTGCCCATTCCTGCTGGTGGTGCTGTGGTGAAAGTTCGCAGAGGGGTTGCTGGGGAACCCATAAAGTGCCCTAAAGAGAAAGCTTTAGCACAGGCCCTGCCAGTTCCCGGGGTGTGCTCGGGGTCACACCTGCAAGGTATAAGGCCTGCCCATCCTGCTCCTCCTTCCTCCTCCCTTCCTGAGCTTTGCTCAGCAGGGGACAGGGGAAACTCAGGTCAGGGAGGACCTGACTATACCTGCTCCTGACTGAGGCTTCCCAGCCTGCAGAAAAGTCTAAGCCTCTGAACAAATTTCAGAGGTTATTTACTAATGATGAATCAATAACATAAGTAATTATTGGCTCTCATGCCAGAATAGAAATTTTGATTTCTGAACTGAGGTTGTTTTTGTGCTTAATTGTCATCAGAGGACTTTCTACCACCTGAGGTGACTTGAGAAGTCATGGTGAGCATTCAGCTTTCATCCGGGGTTGGGAAAGGCCTGGTTGGAGGGGGTCATGGAGAAGGATGCAGCTGTCTCGTCCTGCATCATGGGGGTCCACTCGCTCAGAGTGCCAGCTCCACACTTGTGACACAGAGGAAAAATGCAGGACAAATGCACACCAAGTAGTTAGCAGCAGCTCTACCACACATATTTAAATTTTGGACAACTTGCATGTATTACTTCTATTATCTGAAAAAGCAGTTGTAGACCTAGGCTGGGGTCTGGAGCTCACAGATCCCTCGAGCCTGTTCCCAAACCCTTCACACGCAGGTCTATGAGCTAGGTAACCGGCAAAAAGGTCCTTGGAGCCTTGGCTGAGAAGGAATAGTCTTTATTCAACACACACACGTCTAGGAGCTAAGCAGGACAAAGAGACACTATAAACTCAACTGCTGCTGGCAAAGTCCAAAGGAAAACTGAGCAGCTGCCAGCAGAGTAAACGTGTTCTATTTTTAGATGTGAGCTCTGCCAGCCAGTCTGCTTCACAAACTAAAGAACACACAATAGCAATAAACTAGAAAGATACAAGTGCACATGTGCACTAACTCCACCCACACACAACTTGTTTACAAGAAATGTGCTGCTGACCCTCAACCAGACCTGAGCCAAGAGAGCCTGACTAAATTATCCTATTTTCCCCACACCAGTAAAGATATATTTTGTAAATATTTCAAAAGATGCTGGTGTACCAGCCCATTAGTTGTTAAAAGATTTTGTTGAGTTGAGGTAGTTGTACTAACATACCACTGGGGTCCCAACCTGGAAGCCAAATGAAAATTCATAAGTGACAATAAAACAGTGAATGGTTGTAAGTCCTTCCCAGCAGGTTTTTCTGTGCGATGACAGATGTTCTTCCTATTCATTTGCCCAATAAATAGTGATGAGGGTTTATGATGTGCAGGCTCTGCGCAAGGTGCTGGGGACACAGCTGGGAGTAGAAACCGAGGCCCTGCTCTCATGGAGCCTAGTGCTGGCTGGGAAGGACGAGGAAGCACATCAAATCAGTGAACTCAGTAGGAGGAGTGTTGGTTTGCCAGGGCTGCCATAACAAGGTACCACAGACCGGGTGGTTTCAACAACAGAGATATATTTTCTCATGGTTTGGGAGGCCAGAAGCCCAAGACCTGGTGTTGGCAGCTTTGGTTCCTTTGGCGGCCTCTCTCTTGGCTTGCAGACGGCCACCTTCCCCTTGAGTCTTCACATGGTCATTGCTTTATGTATGTCTGTGTCCTAATCTCTTCTTCTTATAAGGACACCAGTCATGTAGGATTAGGTCCACCAATATGACCTCATTTTACCTTAATTACCTCTTTAAAGGCTGTACGTCCAAATACAGCCATGCTCTAAGGTGCTGGAGGTTAAGACTTCAACATATGAATTTTGGGGGGACACAATTCAGCCCATAATAGAGGTTGAATGTTAGAAAGTGATAGTGAAATGGAAAAGAAAAAAGCACAGTGCGGGGATGGAGTGTGTGTCGTGTCTCAGGCTGCCGTTTTGAACAAGGTGGTCAGGGTGGGGTCTTTCTGAAAAGCTGTCATTTGAGCATGAACTTAAAGAAGTTGAAGGACTGAGCCACACAAATATTGGAGGAAGAGCATTCAGGCAGAGGAAACAGCCAGGGCAAAGGTGAGACCATGCCTGATGTGTCCCCAGGAACAGCTGGGGGCAGGAGGAGCAGGGAGCCGTGGAGCACGTAGTGGGAGAGGCAGCGGGGTAGGGGCGGGGGAGCCAGATGATGTGGGCCCTACAGACTGTTGCAGGGTTCTGGGTTTGAGTTTTCAAAACCATCTCTGCAGAGGGGCTGGCCAGTTAGCTCAGCTGGTTAGTGCTCACTGCTGTAACATCGACAAGGGTTTAGATTAAAAAAAACAAACAAACACCATTGCAGGGTTGTTTTTTTTTTTTTTTTTTTTTTGGCAGCTGGCCAATAAGGGAATCTGAACCCTTGACCTAGGTGTTCCAATACCGCACTCTACCCAACTGAACTAACCGGCCAGCCTTACTGTAGGGTTTTAAGCAGAAATCTCAAAAGAATGGTCCATGCTCCTGGGTTGGGAGCTGAGTCTGGAGAAGCAGAGATTATGCAGGAGACTATTGACATGGGGGGTGGGGAGTTGAGAGTGGCCTGAACTTGGCTGGTGGGAAGCGTTTAGGTTTTGAGTATTCTTTGAAATCAGGATTAACCACTGGATAGGACATGGCATGTCAGAGAAAGAGAGGAGTCCAGGGTTTTGGCTCAAGAAACTGGAAGGATAGAATACCCATTAGGCCGAGATGGGGAGTACTGAGGGAAAGAGCAGGAGTCAGTGTGGACTCGTTAAACCTGAGATGCCTTTTAGACGTCCGGGTGGAGCAGGGGAGTGGGCCGTTGGCGTTCGAGAGGGAGGCACCAAGTTCCAAGTTTGAGAGAGGTGTCTGGGCTGCTGGTGAATGTGGGGCTCATCGATGAGACCACCAGGAGAGTGGGTGTGGACAGAGAAAAGGCCCAGCGCTGCACCCTCTCCTGGGAGGGGAGGAGGAGCCATGGGGTGGGAGGAAACCACTGACCTCAGGTTAGCAACGCAGAGGTCACTGGTGATCTTGGCAGGAGCAGACTCAGTGGGCGGTGGGGGCGACAGCCTGACTGGAGCGGGTTCAAGAGAGAACAGCAGGGGGAAATTGACCTTGACAGTACAAACTCTTTCAGGAGGTTTTGCTGCAAATGGAAAAGAGAAATGGGGCAGAACTGAAGAAGGGGAAGTGGGTCAAGAGAGAAACATTAGTGCTGTTGGAAACGATTCCAAAGAAGTGAAAAGTCGCTAATGTAAGAGGGGGAAGGATTGCTGGAGCCACGTGGCTGAGCGGGCAGTAAACAGATGTGGAGAGAAGTAAGGACGGTGGGGCCTCCTAGGGAGGCCAGGCAGGGAGGGCTTCTTTGGCAGGTGTCACTTTAGCAGAAACCTGAAGGTAGGAAGAGAGTGAGCCATGTAGCTTCTGGGGAGAGCATTTCAGAAAGAAGAAACAGCAAGTGCAAAGGCCCTGAGGCTGGACTGATGGCTATGCTGAAGGAACAGCCATGCTGGACCCGAGTGAGTGATGGTGGCCGTGCGGGACCTGCAGGTAGACACAGACAGAACATACAGGACTAAGTAGCCATGGTAAGGACTTTGGCTTTTCTTCTACAAGAGATGGGACATGTTGGTGGATTCTGAACAAAGGCACAAATGGGCTCTGGGCTTAGATTCACTCTAGCTACTGAGTAGAGAATAAAATCTGGGCGAGGGCAGAAGCCAGGATTTAAGGGGCTACTGCAATGATCCAGATGAGAGAAGGTGCTAATGGTGGAGGTGGGGACAGGTGCTGCGTGTACTTCAGAGGAGGAGACAGCAGCGTTTGCTGGTGCATTAGGTGTGGCGTGTGAGGGAAGGAGAGGACAGAAGGATGACGCTGGGTTTTGGCCTGAGTCCAGTGGCCTTGACTGAGATGATGCAGGCTGAGACTCTGACTGTGGACATGCTGAGTCGTCATCCAAGTGATGTTGAATGGGCCGCTGGATGTTTGAGTCTGGACTTCGTGGGAGAAGTCAGGGCTGAGATGTGTAAATCTGGGGTAGTTGCAAAGTAGCAGATGGCTCTTAAGGCCATCAGCCTGGATGAGCTCATTCAGGGAGTGACAATGGCTAGAGAGAAGAGGTCTGTATGTGCCTCCTGAAAATATCAAGCCAAGAAATCAGGCCTACCTACCCTCTGCCAAGGAAGAAAGTGGCCCAGAGTTTTGGGCTGTCCAGGGAATCAACTGGGTTGAGGTCTGGAGGGGGCTAGATTTCTGAAACTGCAGCAGCCTTACTCATGTGCCTTCCATCTGGGGTCCCGGGGGGGCGGGGGGAGGGATGGCAGCCCACCAGAAACAACAGAGTTAGCATATTTGGGTGGCAATAGATCTTTACCTGAACCACTATGTAGGATCTTAAACTGGATGTGCTCACTGTGAGGTGTTGCTGGGATGGAGTCTGAGAGCAGAGGAGGGTCCAAAGGGCCAAAGGTCTGAGAAAAATATGCCTCTAGGGCATCTTCTGGGATTTACTTCCACAGTCTGTATCACTGGGGCCGCATCACTGGTTAATTAATAACAACGAGTCCTAGGTAACCGATACAATGCACCGTGTAGGTGTTCTAGGTACTCTTGCATACATTAGCTGATTTAATCCTCGCCACGGCCCAGGGAGGCAGATTCGATCATAACCAGCCCACACTGCCCGTGAGGAAGCAGGCACCGAGAGGGTGCGGGACAAATGGAGGGGCTGGGATTCGAACTCGAGCACTTCCTCTGTGCTCTCAACCGTTATGCTCTGCGACCTCAAAGTAATAACAACAAACACTTATCAAGTGTGTTGCCTTTGTGATTTCATTTAGTCTTCAAAACAAACCTATGAGATGTGCCCATGATTCCAGTTTCGCAGAGTGGAAAATGGCCACAAACCAGTGGGAGGCCTGGCCAGGCCTCCAGACTCAGCTGGTCCATGTCCCGGCCTCAGCTGTACCACGTCCCTGCACTACTGGTCTCAGCAGTCAGCACCAGGTATCCCATGGTGATCTCACATCCCAAGGCCTTTTGGGCACCACTTAGGAGTTTGGCATAAGAATTAAATATTACGGCGCCCTCCAGAGCCTCCTCTGGGCTCTGGTTCGCCTGCCGCCTCTCTCCTGGGCACAGTGTTCAGCTTCCTGGCCTTTCCCACCCCATCAGGGGTGTGTGAAAGTTCAGTTTGGCTTACTCAGGGCCTCAGAAGGCAGGCTGAGGGAGGGGGCCCACTTCAGGCACCTCCTGGGCATCTTCCCAGGACGTGAGGACCTTCAAGAGGGTTGAGTCCCATGGTCCCTTTTACAGGTAGGTGGGGACACAGGCCAAGTGTGGGTGGGGACATACCAGGTCACACAGGGAGTCTGTGGCAGAGGCAGGACTTGGCCTGGGTCCCTAGACTCCCAGGCCTGAACCATTCCTCAGCATCCTGATGAGCTCTACCCCTCAAAGGAGGTCAGCCTCACATGCCCTGGATGACCCCTTCCTGCTGTGCCTTTTGCCAGAGCCCCTGAGACGGGCTTAGGACTGGTTGTCATAGAGATAGCCAGGAGGACAGTTCCACAGCTGGCAGGCGGGGGTGGGGGACGAGGCAGGACACCAATATGCTAAACACCCACCAACAGCTGGCCAGGACCACATCGGAGAGACCAGGGCAGGACACACAGCTTCAGGCTCCAGGGACGGGCTCAGGGCTGCTCAGGCTGCTGTCGAGCATCCCCCCGGCAGATCAGGTGAGGGAGGCCCACTCGGGGGGGACCTTCAACTGCCCAGAGGCAGACGGGCTCTCTGGGGCCTGGGGAGGTCAGGGCCGGGGGAGGCCCTGGAGAAGCCACGAGACTGGAGCTGGGGCCCAGGTGAGAGCCAGAAAGGACCAAGTGGGACAGGGACCACAGGGAGGCCTAAAGGACGTGGGGTGAAACTGAGGGATGACCCCCAGGGATGACTCCCACGGACGATGGAGTGACTTAGGGGACACTGCAGTAGGAGCAGGCTTTCGGGGAAGATGATGTGGTCCTTCCGCCTTGGCTGTAGAAAGTCTAGGGCCCCATGGGACATTTAGAAGAGCTGTCCCGGTCCCAGAGGCAGCCTCGTGCAATGGTGACACGTCTGGGCTCTGAGACAGACTGGACACGCTCAGGTCCTGGCTCCACCACTTACCCATTGTGTGACCTCAGCTATTTGACCTCTCTGAGCCTCAGTCTTCTCAACTGTATGATGGGGGTGGTGGGGTCCTTGGGAAGCTGAAACGTGCTAGCACATGCAAGTCCTGAACATGCAGGAGGTGCTCAGCCAGTGGTGGCCGTTGCTGTTTTAATAGGAAGGAGGAGGAAGTGATCAGTCGGTGTTGGTGGGTGCACAGAAGAGAGGGTCCCGGGGAGGTGCAGAGCAGTTCAGGAGGCCGCTCAGAGCTGGCCTCCCCTCCTGTCTCTGCCAAGGGGAGCCTGGGGAGTGGTGACAGTGTGCTCATTCAGGGCCAGCAGCAGGGGTTGCAGAGCACAGGCTGGACGGAAAAGAAGGACCGCAGGCCCAGGAGTCGGAAGAAGAAAGGCCATGGCTCCGCCGAGGCTGTGGAGTGAGCAGCTGCGGGATGGGCCGGGAGGGGGCCAGGCCCCCGGGGGCCAGTGCGCAGCCCCTGAGCCCTGCTCTCCCTCTCTCCAGTCTCTTGCCTGCTCCTCGGAAGCCCTCCTTCCCCTTCCAGTGGGCCTGGGAGAGCTTTGCCACAGATGGCCGGGCTCTGCTTCGGCCGAGCTCCTCTTCGGCCCCTGGCCACCAGGCCCTGCCCTTGCCCGCAGCGGTCTCCCAGCTCAAGTCCAGGTGCAAGTCCACAGCCAACCTCCCAGAGGCCCACGGCTCCTGTGGGAAGACAGAGGTGCAAAGCCTGGAGAGGAGACAGCAGCTTGCGGGCGGCATCCCCAGCTCTCCTGGTAAAGAGGAGAACCAAGGGCTACAGCCGTCCAGTGGGTGTGACCTCCGGCTGCCTGGGGAGCGGTCAGGGTCAGCATCTGAGTCCGAGGACGCTGCTGAGCC
The DNA here is from genome assembly GCF_027409185.1 of Cynocephalus volans. NCBI lineage: Eukaryota > Metazoa > Chordata > Mammalia > Dermoptera > Cynocephalidae > Cynocephalus > Cynocephalus volans. The sequence goes on from NC_084463.1 coordinate 161,162,550, forward strand.
AGAAGGCCCGGGTGCTGAGGAGGATGAGGGTCTGAGCCCTGGGGAACGGCCCCAGCTCCCTAGCACAGGGTCGATCTTGGAGGAGGAGAGGTTCTCAGAAGTGGCAGAGGAGGCCAAAGAGGGGGAGCATGCGGCCCCCCAAAGAAAGAGGGCCAGTTCTCGGAAAAAGGGGCAGGATTCTGTAGAGCAGGCCTCGGATGAGGGGGAGCTCCGGCAAGGGAGTGGCTCCAGCTCCAACAATCTCCGAGAGCCACAGAGGAGGCCATCGAGGACCAGGGAGCTGGAGGGGCCATGGGACCTGGAGAAGTCACACAGGCAGTTGCAGCAAGACTTGGGCTGTGGTGAGTACGGGGCTCAGTGCCTGGGTTCCCCAGCAGCCACATGGGGGGAGAGCAGTCTGGGTGCAGGGGGCCAGAAGAGACGGTGGTCCCTGACTTGGTCCCACCGGGACAGGTCTCCAAAAGCAGCCCTGGAAGGTTTCGCAGGCTGCTGTTCAGGCTTCCAGCCGGAATGGGAAGGCCAATGCCTTGGCGGATGATGAAAGTTTCCCATTTGCCAACTTCCCTAATCGCACCTTCCAAAAACGACAGGAGGCCACCAGGTAAGGGGGCGGAGCAAGAATGATGGGCACCAAGGGCGAGGAGGAGACGAGGAGCAAGTTCTCCAAGAGACACTTAGACGTCCGTACTCTCACTCACTCCTCTGTTTATCCATCCATCAGTCTTTCTGAACATTCAGTCATCCATCTATCCACCATCCATCCACCGACTGATAGCATCCATCCATCCATCCATCCGTCCATCCGTCCATCCATCCATCGTCTCTCTGTCTGACTCCTTGGCCAACCGTCTATTGACACAATCCCACTTTTCATTCATTTACTCTCTTTTCTTCTAGCTGTCCATTAATCTGTTATCTAAGTGGTTAAAGCAACATGTATTGAGTATCTACTCATGAGTCCTCAGGCTATCAGGATAAAAGGACTTGTCCTAGCCTTAGAAGCTCAAGGTTTGGAAAAGGAGACAGACGGACGACTGTGTCAGTTCAGTTAAAGAATTATGGCACCTGGAGCTTGAACAAGGGATGATGGGAGCAGAGGGGAAGACTGGAGGCCACGAGGGGCTGTTGGCAATGGCTAAGTGAGGGATGATAGGTGGCCATGTGGATGGAGAGAGGGGTCCCGTTTAAGAGGTATTTAGAGGCTGGCTCAACAGGCCTGGTGGCTGGTTAGACGTGGCTTGTGGGGGTGGGGAGAATTCATTAGTGTTCTTATAGCACCCCTCAATTCTTTTTTAAAAAATTATCTTATTTTATTGACAGATAAAAATTGCATATACTTATGGTTTACAACATGATGTTCTGAAATAGGTATACTTTGTGGAATGGCTAAATGAAGCTAATTAACATATACATTGCCTCACATACTTATTTTTTTGGACCAGCATCTCCCCAGTCCCACCCGCCCCTGCCTATCCTGACCCTGGTAACCACCATTCTACTCTCTGCTTCAGTGACTTGGGCTTTTTCGGATTCCACACATAAGTGAGATCGTCCAGTATCTGTCTTTCTGTGCCTGGTCTATTTCACTTAGCATAGTGTCCTCCAAGTTCATCCATGTTGTCTAAAATGACAGGATTTCATTATTTTTTAAGGCTGAATAGTATTCTGGGGTGTACACATGCCACATTTTCATTATCCATTCATCTTCTGATGGGCACAGTGTGATTCTGTACTTTGGCATCGTGGATAATGCCGCACGTGAGGGTGCAGATATCTCTTCAACATACGGATCTCATTTCCTTCGGGTATATATTCCCGGTAGTGGATTGCTGGATCATACGGTAGTTCTACTTTCACTTTTTTGAGGAACCTCCGTCGTGTTTTCTATAATGGCTGTACCAACTTACACCCCCACCAACAGCATGCAAGGGCTCCCCTTCCTCCACACCTCCCCCAGCATGTGTTATCTTCTGTCTTTTTGATAGTCATTCTAACAGACGTGAGGTGATATCTCATTGTGATTTAATTCACATTTTCCTCATGATTAGTGATGTTAAATGTTTTTTCATGTACTTGTTGGCCATTTGTATGTCTTCTTTTAAGAAATGTCTACTCAGGTTCTCTGTTTTCTTACTACTGAGTTCTTAGAGTTTCTTATATATTTTGGATATTAACCCCTCATCAGATGTATGCTTTGCAAATATTTTCTCCCATTTTATACTCTTTTGGTTCCTTTGCTGTGCAGAGCTTTTTATTTTGACATAATCCCATTTGTCTATTTTTCCTTTTGTTGCTTGTGCTTTTGGGGTCATATTAAAAAAATCCTTGCCCAGACCAATGTCGTGGAACTTTTCCTCTATGTTTTATTCTAGCAGTTTTAAAGTTTTAGGTCTTTTGTTTGTCTTTAATCCACTTTGAGTTGATTTTTGTATATGGTGTAAGATAAGGATCTAACTTCATCCTTTTACATGTGGATATCCAGTTTTCCCAATACCGTTTATTGAAGAGACTGTCCTTTCCCTATTATGAGTTCTTGGCATCTTTATAAAAAATTAATTGACCATCAATGCATGGATTTATCTGGGCTCACTATTCTTTTCCATTGGCCTATATGTCTGTTTTTATGCCAGTACTATGCTGTTTTGATTACTAAAGCTTTACAGTATATTTCTATGCTTTGTTTGTTTTGTTTTGGCAGCTGGCTTGTACGGGGTTTGAACCCTGGACCTTGGTGCTGTCAGCACAATGCTCTAACCAACTGAGCTAACCGGCCAGCCCTTATAGTATATTTTTAAATCAGGTAGTGTAATGCCTCCAGGTTTTTTGTTTGTTTCTCAAGATTGCTCTGGCTATTCAGAGGTTTTTGTGGTTCTATACAAATTTTAGGATCTTTTTTCCTATTTCTGTGAAAAATGTCATTGATTGGACCTTTGATGGGGATTTGCATATAGATTGCTTGGGGTATAAAATCAACTCAAAATGGATTAAAGAATTAAATATACACCCTGAAACAATAAAACTTCTTAAAGAAAACATAGGAGAAACACTTCAGGAAGTAGGACTGGACACAGACTTCATGAATAAGACCCCAAAAGCACGGGCAACCAAAGGAAAAATAAACAAATGGGATTATATCAAACTAAAAAGCTTCTGCACAGCAAAAGAAACAATTAACAGAGTTAAAAGACAACCAACAGAGTGGGAGAAAATATTTGCAAAATATACATCTGACAAAGGATTAATATCCAGAATATACAAGGAACTCAAACAACTTTACAAGAAAAAAACAAGCAACCCAATTAAAAAATGGGCAAAAGAGCTAAGTAGGCATTTCTCTAAGGAAGATATACAAATGGCCAACAGACATATGAAAAAATGCTCAACATCACTCAGCATCCGGGAAATGCAAATCAAAACCACACTGAGATACCATCTCACCCCAGTTAGGATGGCTAAAATCCAAAAGACTCTGAACGATAAATGCTGGCGAGGTTGCAGAGAAAAAGGAACTCTCATACATTGTTGGTGGGACTGCAAAATGGTGCAGCCTCTATGGAAAATGGTATGGAGGTTCCTCAAACAACTGCAGATAGATCTGCCATATGACCCAGCTATCCCACTGCTGGGAATATACCCAGAGGAATGGAAATCATCAAGTCGAAGGTATACCTGTTCCCCAATGTTCGTCGCAGCACTCTTTATAATAGCCAAGAGTTGGAACCTGCCCAAATGTCCATCATCGGATGAGTGGATACGGAAAATGTGGTACATCTACACAATGGAGTACTACTCAGCTATAAAAACGAATGAAATACTGCCATTTGCAACAACATGGATGGACCTTGAGAGAATTATATTAAGTGAAATAAGTCAGGCACAGAAAGAGAAATACCACATGTTCTCACTTATTGGTGGGAGCTAAAAATTAATATATAAATTCACACACACACACACACACAAAAAAAAAAACCGGGGGTGGGGGAAGAAGATATAACAACCACAATTACTTGAAGTTGATAGAACAAGCAAACAGAAAGGACATTGTTGCGGGGGAGGGAGGAGAAGGAGGAGGGAGGGAGGTTTTGGTAAGGGGCAACAATTATCAACCACAATGTATATCGACAAAATAAAAGTTAAAAAAAAAAAAACATTGCTTGGGGTAGTATAAACATTTTAACAATATTAATTCTTCCAAAGCACCGTTCAGTTCTTACCCTGCCACCCACTGCTTGAAACCCTTCCATGCTTCCCAGTGTCCTTGGAACAAAGCCCAGACTCCTTGGTAAAGAGACTCCTGTCTCCTGCACCAGCTGGTCAGAGTGACTGGAAGGCCCATGCTCTTCCTCCTTCCTGTCCTCGGATGGCCCCTCTTCTCACTCACCCAGCTAAACTGGATGCACATTTCAATGCCCAAGTCAGGCGTCCCTCTAGGGTGGTCTTTTCTGTGCTTGTCTCTGTTACAGCACTTGCCACACTGCATTACACTGGGGTGCTAGACTGTTTGCCCACCCTGGCCCACAGACTGAGGGATCCCTGAGGGCAGGTGCCAGATCTTAGTGATCACAGCCTCCCTGGTGTCCTGCAGAGGACCTGGCACATAGTTGGTGCTCAATAAATATGCACCGAGTGAATGACTGCATCTCCCCCTTTACTTGTCTATCTGGCCACCTTTCTATCTGACCATGATTCAATTATGCATGAATTCACCAAATATTGAGTTTCTTGGGCACTCTTCCAGGTGCTGGGGTTACATTTGTAGTGAGCAGGACAGACAAGGGACCCTGATCTCATGAGGTTTACATTCTACTTGGGAAGAAGAGTAATTAATAAAGAAATGAACAAACTATGTACCTAGAGATGGGAGATACCTGGGAGGCAGTTGGGGTTATCAGGGAAAGTCTCTCGGGAGAGTGACATTTGAGCAAAGACCTGATTGACAAGAAGGAACTGGCCATGAGATCTGGGGAAGAATGTTCCAGGTCTACCTAGCTGCTGTCTGTTTGACCATCCACACCTTTCATCCATCTGTCCTTCCGCCCACTGATCCCTTCACCATTTTACTTCTCTTTCCCATCCACTCATCCATCCATCTGTCTGTCCATCTGTCCAACTTTGCCTCAAATCAATAGGCATTAACCTAGCTCCTACCAGATAAGGGGGTCAGAGAGAAGAACGCGGTCTGGCCCCGTCCTCAGGGAGAGTTGCTTTGCAAGGGGAGGTTGGCAATGCAAGTGGGGTTGCAGGCTGTGTATGCTGAGCTCCACAGGGGCTCCGGAAGCTGGGGCTCACTGCTGGCTAGGGTGTGCAGGAGGCTTCCAGAACAAGCAGGGAAAAGTCTTGAGCTGGCTAGGACTGAGCCCCCATGTGCAGCCTCCATCATGTCAGACTTCATGACAAATCCCTTCCCTCAGGTGCCCACACTCCTCTTCCCCTTGCCCCTGCCCTCCTTGAGGTTCCTGCAGACTTCCCCCATGCCTTGCCCCTCTCTCCACCCAAGAAGCCTGCTGCAGGCCTGGGCACGGCAGCAGCAGGAGGAGCAGCAGCAGGCCGAGCTGCGGCGGGCCCGGGAGCAGCAGGTCCAGCAGCAGGTGGCCCGCTGCCTGGCTGCCTACACGCCCCGAGGAAGCCGGGGGCCCGGGGCTGCGCAGCGCAAGCTGGAGGAACTGAGGTAGGGAATCAGGGCCACAGCGGGCCCCGTGGGCAGAGGGCAGGGAGGCTGTGCTAGGAAGGGGACTGCAGGGCCCAGGAGACCCAGCCCTCTCCTTCCCTGAGGACGGAGCCTCTGGGGCCATTCTTCACAAGGCAGGTTGGCCAGGCCACTTCCCCAAATTTTACAGATGAAGACACTGAGGCACAGGGAGAAGGGGCTGGTTCAAGGCCACCCAGTTAATAATTATGACCCCTGCAGCTGTCGAATGCTCAAGGGTAAAATGTTCTATGTGCACCATCACACTTTCAAGTCTTGTTCTTCTGATTTCCAATGCTCGTTACAAAAATTCAGATATTATAGAATAGTTACGTGGAACAGGAACAGCCCCTATGACCCCACTCCTGGAGTTAACCATAGTTCACGGTCAGGCGAAAAGTCTTCTGTTTTATTCTGTTCCCATATTTTGACCATTTTTCTAAAAAGCCATTTCATGAATCAGGTAAATCTTTTTTTAAGACTCCTAACAGGCCCATAAAGTAGGAAGTATTACCCCATACTTGTGAAGATGGGGAAACTGAGGCTCAGAGAGCTTAAGTAACTTGCCAAAGGCCATGAGTGAGTAGAAGAGCTGGGGTTCCAGCCCAGGCAGCCCTTCAGCACCTGGCTACACTGCCTGTGAGTGCTCAAACACCCACCTGTTAGATAAAGGGCTCCAGCATCTTCCCCCAAGAGCCCTGCCTAGTGAAAACGGACAACAGAAATGAATAGCATTGCTGATGCCACCGCCTGGAGCACCTACTGGGTGCAGCTGGCACAGGACAGCCCTTCCCATGCCTCATCTCCTTTGGTCTATGGTGAGTGGGGTGCCGCAGAGAGGGAAGAGGGAGGGGACTTGGCAGGGCTCCCATCACCTACTTTTTGAGGCTCAGTCTTATCACCCCCAACTTTACAGATGAGAAAACAGAGGCTCTGAGAAGTCAAGTGTGTTTTAGGGGAATCCTTGGCCAATGATTGGGGAGATGTCTTCTGCTTGCCAGGCCTCAAGTTAATTGTTGCTTTTTTAGTAAGGCAGGAAGTGTGAGGTTCAGAATTCCAAGTGCAGATGCAGCAAGAGGAGTGTTTCAAGTTCACCCCTTTTATTTTCTACTTCGGAGGGTGAAGGCATGAACAGATATTGCCCACGTGGTCTCTCAGCCCTTATAGCCCATGAAATTTTCTTCCTGAGTGAACAGGAGATTCTGCCCTGTCCAGCAGACAAAAGAGGTCACCCTGTGGCAGGGAGGGGACACATCTTCCTCTTGTTCTTAGATGCTGGACAGGGCTGACACCCACCAGCACCACTTCCTTTTTCACTTGGGGCTCCAAGATATGGGCTTCCTTCATTTCAAACAGAAATAGCATAAAGTATCCAGCAGGAAAAATGCACACAACATCACAGAAAAGACAGGGACTGAATGCCAGCCCATGCCCTCCTGCCCCTGCTTACAATTGCTGTAAATTCCCTCTTGCATGGTGAAGATCCCTTTCTAAAGTAACTTGTGCTCTAGCCATGGGTCTTCGAGTCCACATCTTTTTCTTTATGGATGAAGGTTCCTTTCCTGGCATACAGTCAAGGGGCCAGCCCAGCCCAGCATTGTTTTTCCATGGGGCCCAGCACACTTGCCAGAGGTGCCAGCACGAGGCCTGGAGTCTTGTCTGCTTCTCCCCTTCCTACCGTTCGTGGGTGCTGCCACCACACCCTCAGTCCTCTCTTATGTGCTTCACAGAAAGATACATGGGTCCCCGGAAGGCCACTCTTGCTGTCTGTTCACAAAAGACAGTGACATTCAGCTTGTTGAGCAAACACACGTCTGACACATGCAGAAACTGGGTTTTTGAAAATGGAAATTGTGCTTTCCCAGCGCAACCCTGATCTTTCCAGGATGAGTTCTTTTATTTGCGACACAATTTTTTAGTTCCTCTGTCCCATTTTCTAAGGTGTCTCCTCATAAGAACCACAGACAATGCTGGCCAGCTTGTCTGATCCCTGCTATAGCACAGCGAAGAAAACTGAGAGCCCAAAGTCACAGACAACAACCACAGCTTCCTCCTCAGAGGTGCAGAGTGAGGCAGGCAGGGGGCGACAGTGCAAGCAGGTGTCCAAGAACTCAGCAGCTAGCACTGGCCCTCTCCCTTTGGGGTGGCAAGGAGGATGGGCAAGCTCTGGCTATGCAGACAGGGGACTTGGGCTCAGTCCCTCGCTTCCCAGCTGCACAACAATGGGCACATCCCTCGACTCTCCTGAGCCATCAGTAAAATGGGGCAAATCATTCCTGTCCTGGCTGCACTCACAAGGAATCCAGGGCCAGGAAGGGAATGAAATGGCTTTGTAGAGGTAAGGGTGGGGAGGACGTAAACATGAAGTCCTCAGTGAGGATGAGTTGGCTCGAGTGGGGATGGCTGGTGTCCATGATTGGCTGCCCGGAGGCCTATCTCCCCTGCAGGCGCCAGGAGCGTCAGCGCTTTGCCGAGTACCAGGCGGAGTTGCAGGGCATCCAGCACAGGGTGCAGGCCCGGCCCTTCCTGTTCCAGCAGGCCATGCAGGTGAGGGCTGACCTAAGAACTGAGCTGGTTGAGCGGGTAGGGAGTGGGCCCCCTCAGATGGGAGCACCCCCAGAAAAGCCCTGGGACGCCCCTCAGTAATCAGAGGCCCACCATGCCCTCAGCAGCCCTGGTGCAGAGCAGAAACCCCTCTTCTCTATCCTCAGGCCAATGCCAGGCTCACTGTGACCCGGCGCTTCTCCCAGGTGCTGTCTGCACTAGGACTGGATGAGGAGCAGCTGCTGGCCAAGGCAGGAAAGAAGGACACAGAAGGCACATCCAGGAGACCCAGGTGAGGCCATCTTGCTGGCCAGGAACTGGCTCTGTCCAGCTGCTGCAGGAAGGGGCACCAACACCAGCACTCCAGGCCCTGCAGAGTCTCCCCCAGGCCCTGTCCTTCATGTCACTCAAGGAAGGTGGGGCCAGGGTTAGTGTTCCCACTTTACGATGAAGATGCTAAGGACCAGAGCAGCAGGGCCTTGCTTAAGGACACAGGGCAAATAAGCAGCAGAACCTTTCTGGGGTTCTGTGGCCATTTGAGTGGCCACCTGAGTGGCCACATAACAAGCCCCCATTAGGGGCTGGTGCCAGCTGGTCACCCTATGTAGACTGCCCTTTATGCCTTAGAATAACCTGGTACAGAGCAGGGATTATGAGGTCCACTTCACAACAAAAAAATTGAGACTCGAGAAGTCACTTGTCCAGGGTCACAAACCAGTATAGGAGATAGATTTGAATCCACATGGTTGGTGATTTACTTGCGTATGGGGTGGGGAGCTGTGGAACCCAGTGGCCTCTCTGTGTCTTTAAGGAGCCACAAGTCAGTGAGAGCAAAAATGGAGCATTCTTCTCAGAGCCCCCCAAGGACGGAACACAACGACAGCCAGGCTGACAGTCTCTCCACCCCCAGTCTGGACCAGGAGTTCAGTCCTCAAGTTAAAAATTAAAGGCTTTATGGAAAATACAGTGTAGGATTTCTGGTGGGATGGGGGGAAGGCTGTGGGTTGGGAGTAGGAGGTGGCAGAGGGGTGGGCAGCATGCTTAGCTGTCTCCACATCCCCAGAAGCTCTGGCTGTCCTGGCTGCCTCCCAGCCAGCACACATTTTAGGTTCTTTTATATGTCTCTAACATATATGCTGGGACCTAGAAATTCAAGAGTTAATAGGAGAGAATGGCTCCTGCCTTTGAGGACTCCCAGTCGAGTGGGGGAGGGGACAGACCTTTAAAGGGGTGCATACAACACACCCTTAACCCATGCTGAGATGTGCCACACAGGAAGTCACAGACTGAGCAACTGCTAGGTAGGTGGTTGTTGGGAAGGATTGTGTGAACAGGGCTTTTAAGTGCCAGCAATTTAAAAAATTTAAGTTAGAGCCCCTTAAGGAAAAAAAAAAAAAAAAACACGCGCACACACACACACACAAGTGCCAAATTTTGCACTCAATTTCAGGGAGTTCAGACACACTGATGCTCATCTGGAGCTCCTTAGCAGATCACGAGGCGCAGGTCTTAAAAAACCCACTCGGGAGACGTGGGAAGGCAGCACTCGCTGATAATACTGGTTATGGGGGGATTGGCAGCTGAACTGTGGAGCTGGGGGTCTCGAGGAGGAAAACCTGCCGCATCGCCCAGCACCCAATGGAGTCACATCCCCAGGGAGTCCACTAGGAGGGCGCCTATTGGAGGGGACGGAGCTGTCCACGGAAGACCTGGAGGCAGTGAGCACCCCGTGGCTGGGGGAGTGCAGGGGAGAGAGGCCGGGGAGGGGCTTCCAGCCCCGGGAATGCAGGCTTAGAAGACCCACACACACACACACACACACACACACACGTATACGGTCCTTATAGTTCTGGCACCACGTCCTCTGCAGGCCAATTCCGCGTTCCACGAGGGGCGCATGCGCATCCGGACCACAAGCGCAAAAACCTCCAGCCGACCCGAGGCGGCCGCGAATGCGCAGTCGGGCTCCGATCCCGGCTTTCCCAGGACCTTGTGGGGCGGGCTCCGAGGCGAACGACGGAAGCAGCGGCTCTTGGTTTCCGGAAACACGACAGGGGCTACCCAGCGACCCGGAAGTGTTCCCATTTTGCGTCGTCGGGGCTCGGCGGCGGCCGGGCGAGGGACGGTCCTACCACCATGGGGTCGTCAAAGAAGCACCGTGGAGAGAAGGAGGCGGCCGGGACGACGGCGGCGGCCGGCACCGGGAGCGCCACCGAGCAGCCGCCGCGGCACCGGGAGCACAAAAAACACAAGCACCGGAGTAGTGGCGGCGGCAGCAGCGGCGGCGAACGACGGAAGCGCAGCCGGGAGCGTGGGGGCGAGCGTGGGGGCGGGCGGCGCGGGGCCGAAGCTGAGGCCCGCAGCGGCGCGCACGGCCGGGAGCGCAGCCAGACGGAGCCCTCGGAGCGGCGCGTGAAGCGGGAGAAGCGCGATGACGGCTACGAGGCTGGTGAGGGGCGGGGCCGGGGCGGGGTCCCGGGGCGCACGGGCCCAGCGTGCAGGGTCCGCGGGGGACGCGCGGCCGAGGCGCCCCGGGCCTTCTTCATGAGCACTTACCGAAGGATCTGCCTACGGTTATTTAGGATTAAGGGTTGACTCCCTCCACTAAGTTCTCCACCAGGACAGAGGTCCTGTGTTTTCCCCAGTTGTCTGGTACGTCACGCATCCTCAGTAAACGTGTTGAACGGATGAATGAAGTGGTGCTCTCTTGTGCAGAGGCGAGAGAAAACCTGGTGTAGGGGTCGTGGTAGAGACATGAGGCAGTAAGACAGGCAAGGATCTGAACACGAAGGACCCTGTACTGTAGGCCCTGTTAAGAAATTTGGAATTTTTCCTGAGGGTACCAGGGAGCCGTGGATTTGAGTTGGGGAGTGAATTGATCATATTCATGTTTTGTAGAGATCACTGCACTGAGAACTTGGTCAGAGGTAGTCATGACCGGAGGTGGGGACATCAAGAGAGTTGTAGACCAGGTGAGGGCTGATGGTGGCCTGCAGCAAGGCAGCAGCAGTGGGATAGAAAGAATTGGACAGGTTGAACAGGTGTTCTGGAGAAGGAATTAACAGAACTTAGTGCTTGGTTGAGGGTGGGGAGAAGGAACACAGAATGACTCCTTGAATTTTGGCTTGAGCAACTAGGTGAGTGGTGGTGGTATTTACTGAAAATTGAGGAGTTTGGAAGAGAAGCAAATGTTGGGGGGAAGATAATTTAGTTTTGGAGAGTGTCGAGGTTGATGTGCATGGAGAAACCCAGGGTTTGGGCCAGGTAGAACAGTTTGGGGGTCATGAGTATTTAAATGGCCAGTGATGCCCCCTGAGAGTGTGGAGGGAGAAGCCAGGGTCAGGAATAGAATGTGAGAAATGCCAAAATTTAGTGGACAGAGGAAGATGCTGCAAAGAAGATGGTAGAGTAGCCAAAAAGGAAAACCAGAGAATCTTGTGTCATGGGGTGTGTGAGAAGAGAGTATTGTCAGATGGAGGGAGTGATCAAACAGAAGCAGAACTGAGAAGAATCCATTGGATTTAGAAATAAGGAAGCTGGTGACCTTGGAGAGAGCTTGGAGAGGTTATGATCCAGAGCCCAGGTGGAGAGAGGAACTTCTGGGATAAAAGAGGAGGAGGTAGTTTGTGGGATGTGCTCAGGGTGACAGGTGGTTGAAGGAGCTCCATCTGATGGTGTCCAACTGCTGTCTGAGGTGTTCAGTGAAGTTATTTCTGTTTGTGAGGGCAGAGGCGGTCCAAAATGGTTATTTATCCATATCCCCAACACCAGCACAGAACAGGCACCAGTAAGTGTTTGTGACTGCTTGACTTGCACAGAGGACACTAATGCTGCTGATACAGTTCCTGTCCTGTGGGGAGAAACGGACCCAGGAATGACTGACTGTGCTGTGGAGTTCAGGGGATAGTGGTTAATTTTGACTAGTTATCGAGCAGGGTTTCATGAAGGAGGTGGTGTTTGGTGTTTACATTTGAATAGAATTTTGTCAATCAGAGCAAGACCAGAGAGGACAGTTTAGGTTGAGGACACAGAATATACAAAAGTGGAGAGGGCAGAGTGAGGGATGTAGACATTGGGATCTCTTGGTTCAGGAAAGGGAGGTATGCAGAAGACTCAGGCCTCTTAGGGACTGGAGTTGGATCCAAGGAGCTGCCGGGGAGCTTGGTGGAGGAAGGCTGCTGTCTGAGTAGGCCCAGCTGCTGGTCAGGGCCCTCATCTTTGCCCTGTGGCTGGAGCCAAGGCTGCTGGCTGCTGGGTCCTGTGTTCAGCTCCTGAGACATGCTTCTTGTTCCAGCTGCCAGCTCCAAAACCAGCTCAGGAGATGCCTCCTCACTCAGCATCGAGGAGACTAAGTAAGTCCCATCTCCCTTGTGTTTCTTCCTTTTTCTTCTGGGATGGGTGGCTTTTGTGGCTGTCACTTGGGGAGGCTTTCTCATACTAAATCATGCTGATTGTAGTTGGAAGGGCTGTATAAGTCATCTTAGCCAACCATTTGAGTTACAGAAAAGGAATCTGAGACGCCAGAGGAAGGATGAAGAGGAAGGATGGCATTCACTAGTTAGGGGCAGGCCAGGCCTAGCTCCCATGGTCCCTGATTTGGAGGCCAGTGCCCTTCCCGGTGCCTTAGGTGGCCTGGGTTAGGCCTTCTGTTTGGGACCCTTAGGACCACTGATTCCCACTGTTTTCACCTCCTGTATCTTTGGAAATGATGCCCCGTTTCTCTGACAGCCCCTAACACTTGTTATCTCTTGTCCTCAGTAAACTCCGGGCCAAGTTGGGGCTGAAACCCTTGGAGGTCACTGCCATCAAAAAGGGTAAGTGTGGGGTTGAGGAGGGGGTTGGGGCGGGGTTGTGGGGAGAGGCCATCTGAAGGGGTCTTTGAAGAAAGTGGGGTTAGAGCGCAGATTCAGCACACATGGTAGTCTTGTGTGCACATGTACTCGCCAGAAGGCACGAGGCCCCTTCTTGCTGTCATAATGGGGCTTTTGCACTCTGCTTGCTCTCTAGGTTTGAACAGTCGGCCATTCCCCTGGCCATGAGGTGGTATTAGGTGGGCTGAGAGATGTGCACAGTTGCTGCAGACATCCGGGCTATGAAGGGGTTGTTTTTTTTTTTAAGCATGATTTGAGGAGCTTTGGAAGGCCTGAAGGGTCCTGTCATGCTGTGTGGGTGACAAAGGAGTGTGGGGATGAAGTGGGAGTAGAGAGGTAAAGGATTCTTCCTGCCTCTCCTGGTCCCTTCTGGCCCCCTAAGCTGGAAGGGGGCAGGGTGAGTGGCTCCCTCCTCTCCCCACCAGCCATGGGCAGGCATAGCCTCACGTCTGGGCCCCCCTTCCAGAGGCGGGCACCAAGGAGGAGCCCGTGGCAGCCGATGTCATCAACCCCATGGCCTTGCGTCAGCGAGAGGAGCTACGGGAGAAGTTGGCGGCTGCCAAGGAAAAGCGCCTGCTGAACCAAAAGCTGGGGTGAGAGATTGCGGCCAGGACTAGCAAAGGAAGGGCTGAGGAGGCTGCCGTCCTTGGCCGCCTCTTGAGTCGAGTGGGGAGCAGGAGCTGGACCCCCTAGAGTGTCATTCTTTTTCTCCTTCAGGAAGATAAAGACTCTGGGGGAGGATGACCCCTGGCTGGATGACACTGCAGCCTGGATTGAGAGGAGCCGGCAGCTACAGAAAGAGAAGGACTTGGCAGAGAAGAGGGTGAGCACTTGGGCAGCTTGGGTGGCTGCCGGCTGCCTGCTGCCTGTGGGACCTGACTGGGCAGTGAGGCTGGGCTCAGCAGGAGGCCCATGGTCAGCAGTCTGCTTTGGATCCCCAGACATTTGCACACCAGGGTGGCCCTTTTTCCACGCCCCCTTGGTAGAGCTTTGGGTGTTTTCTGGTGATGCTGGATGGCCTGAGATCATAGGTCAATCCCCTCTATCCCACAGGCCAAACTGCTAGAGGAGATGGACCAAGAGTTTGGCGTCAGCACTCTGGTGGAGGAGGAGTTTGGGCAGCGGCGGCAGGTGAGGCTGCAGCAGCTGGGAGGGTGGTGGAGCGTGCACAGCTGGCCTTGGTGCTGTGCACCTAGGGCTGGGTGGGGGAGGCTCCTGACTCACCTGAATCTTCCCCCTTAGGACCTGTACAGTGCCCGGGACCTGCAGGGCCTCACTGTGGAGCACGCTATTGATTCCTTCCGAGAAGGGGAGACTGTGATCCTCACCCTCAAGGACAAAGGTGAGGTGGGCTGGGGTGCTCTGGTTTGGGGCACAGGCACTGCTGGGTTGAGGGCAAGCGTGAATAGCTACTGCTTCTGTCCTGTCCCCAGGTGTGCTGCAGGAGGAGGAGGATGTGCTGGTGAACGTGAATCTGGTAGATAAAGAGCGGGCAGAGAAAAACGTGGAGCTGCGGAAGAAGAAGCCCGACTACCTGCCTTATGCAGAGGATGAAAGCGTGGACGACTTGGCACAGGCACAGCCCGGGCAGGGTGGGCGGCTGGGGCAGAGAACATCAGGAGTGGGGGGCTATGAGGAGGTGACAGCGTCGTGGTTTTTCAGGAGCCAGCCTAGGTCCTAACTTACACCTCTTGCCTTGCAGCAAAAACCTCGCTCTATCCTGTCCAAGTATGATGAGGAGCTCGAGGGGGAGCGGCCACAGTCCTTCCGTTTGGAGCAGGGCGGCATGGCCGATGGCCTACGGGAACGGGAGCTGGAAGAGATCCGGGCCAAGCTGCGGCTGCAAGCTCAGTCCCTGAGCACGGCAGGGCCCCGGCTGGCCTCTGAGTACCTCACACCTGAGGAGATGGTGAGCCCCTCCTATGCTTTGGAACTGGGGTGGTGAGTCTCCCTCCCGTGAGGTCACGTGCCGCCAGCACACACAGGGAGGTCGAGTGTTCACGCAGTGCTTGTCCTCATGGGTAAACAGTAAATGGCAGCCCCCGGGGAGGTGCCAAGTGTAGATGGAACAGGGACTGTTGAGTCACATGAGCCTGAGTTTGTGCTCATGCTCTGCTGTGCAGCCAGCTTGTGCCTTGGCTGAATCATTTAACGGTGAACCTTGGGCACCCATCTGAAATGGCGATGGCAGGAGCTGCCTGCTGAGAGGATTAGCCATAACGTGGGTAAATGGCAATTTTCTAGGCATATGTGGATGTTGCACGTGGAGTGACTTCGTGAACGCAGAGGTAGACAGCTGGTGCGGTCATGTCTTGGCTAGGTGGGTGAGGGCAGGATGTTAGAGCTGGACTGTCGAGGCCTGCAGTCCTGGCTCTCTCAGGAGCTGGGTGACCTTGGACAGGGTGCTGAACCTCTCTGTGCCTCAGATCCCTCATCTCACAGGTGGGATGGATAATAGCACCCACCTCACGTGTTGTTGGTGTACGGGAGGTGCTTAGGACAGTGGCTGGCACAGAGTAACAGTACAGAAGCGTTTGCTCTCATGGGCTTGCGGCTGGCCCACTTTCCTCCCTTCCCTTTTCACATCTCTCCTCTGTTTCCCTCAGGTAACTTTTAAAAAGACCAAGCGGAAGGTGAAGAAAATCCGCAAGAAGGAGAAGGAGGTGGTAGTGCGGGCAGATGACTTGCTGCCTCTTGGGGACCAGAGTCAAGATGGGGACTTTGGTTCCAGGTGGGCTCCGACTAGGTGGTGGGGTGTGAGGGCTGGGCTGGCCCAGGGGCCAGTACTCACCAGAGAGGCCTCCTTCCCCCAGATTGCGGGGTCGGGGGCGGCGCCGAGTGCCGGAGGTGGATGAGGAGGCCCAGGAGGAGGAGGAGGAGGAGCCCGTGCCTCAGCCGCCGCCGTCAGATGACACCCGAGTGGAGAACATGGACATCAGCGATGAGGGTGAGGGGCTGGCCAGCAGTGGGTGGGCCGGAGGGCTGGGGACAGGAGTCCCAGGGGCGGGCTGTGGTCTGAGCAGCATCCCCTGTGTTTCCACCAGAGGAGGGTGGAGCTCCACCATCAGGGTCCCCAGAGGTGCTGGAGGAGGATGAGGCGGAGCTGGAGCTGCAGAAGCAGCTGGAGAAGGGGCGCCGGCTGCGGCAGCTGCAGCAGCTCCAGCAGCTACGAGACAGTGGTGAGAAGGTGAGGCTGGCCGCGGGGGTGACTGCTGTGTCTGTGGCACCCTGTCCTCATGAGTATTGCGCTTGTGACGTGACAGTCCCATATGAAGTCTCTTCCGTTTCTGGATTTCTGCCGAGTTTTCATCACAAGGTGCTTGTTGGAGTGCTCGGGTCCTTGCCTCTCTGCTTTCCTCCATGAATGTTTGTCGAGTGCCTCCCGTGAGGAAGGCCTTGTGCTGGGGCTGGGCAGTGCTCACGGGGCTCACTTCCTAATGTGCCGGGGAAATGGCAGTGACCTGTGAACACAGGAGTGCACAGAGTAACTTCTGATGGTGACGCGAGCTGGGCAGACAGCGAAACCAGATGCCATGCAAGAATAGTTGCAGGGTTGGTGTCTTAGATTGGCTGTTCAGGGAAGACCTGGGGTGACATTTGAACTGAGGCTTAACACAAAGGAGCCTACAAAGAGGGTGGAGGCAGGGTGGACAGACGTGCAGTAGTGACATCAGATGTCTTCAGGAGAAATGACCTAAGAGTTCCTGAGGACCAGGTGGGCTGGAGCAGAGGGCCCGGGGGTGGTGGCATGAGCCGAGGTGGACAGGTCAGTGGGGCCAGCTTGTGTGGGGCCATCGCTAGCTCTCCCAGGGCACTTGTGTGTGCCAGGCACTGCTCAAGTGCTTTATGTGTATTGAACACTTAATGCTCACAGCAGCACCCTGTGAGGAAGGTTCCATTATCTCCACTTTATAGATGAGGAAACTGAGGCACAGGCATTAGGCAAGCTGCCCACGTTTCCATGGCTGGTAAGTGGCAGAGCTAGGATTCGAACAGCTTGACTCCGGAGGCCACAATTTTAACCCTTACACTTCCCACTCGGGAAGAGAGAGGGGCTAGAATGAGGAGAGGCTGGAGTGAGCCCGGGTGGCCATGTTGGTGGCGTGAGGCGGGGGCTCCTGCAGGGAGCCGCGGCCCCTGAGGTAGGAGGAAAGCTGCAGGAGTGAGGCCTCATGGAAGCCACGGGAGGGTTCCCAGGTGAGGGCATGAGGGAGCCCTGCAGTGTGAGCCTCCCAGGTGAGGGCGTGAGGGAGCCCCGCAGTGCCACTGAGAGCAGGGTCGGGTCTGGCACAGTGGAGACAGTGCTCGTGCACGCAGGAGGACCGGAAGGATAGGGGAGCTGAGGAAGGGAGGGAGGACTGCAATTTGGGACAATTCCTTAGAGCAGGGTTGGGCGGACTTCTGTTAAAGGGCCAGGTAATAAACATTTGAGGCGTTAGGGAGTGTGGTCTTCGTTGAAGCTACTCAGGTGCTCTGCTGTTACAACAAAAGCAGACACAGCTGATGTGTAAATGAATGAGTGTGGCTGTGTTCCAATAAAACTTTATAAAAACAGGTGGTAAGCCATTTGCCCAGCCCTGCTCTGAAGAGGAGCAGAGAAATGGGCAATAGGCTGAAGGAGGTTTTTCATTTCCATATTCAATAACTAATACCATAAATATTTAAAAGTTAGGGCTGGCTGGTTAGCTCAGTTGGTAGAACACAGCCTTATAACACCAAGGTCACAGGTTTAGATTCCCGTACCAGCCAGCAGCAAAAAAAAAAAAAAATTATACCCAAGAATTATGGACTTTCATGGGTGAAAGGATTATGAAGGTTAGATAGCCAGGGCTAAGGCCTGGCTGTGCATTAGAATCCCCTGGGAAAGTATTGAAACATACGTGAGCTACACCCCATGTCATTTTTATTAAGTGATGGAGACTCTAGAGTATGTTTTATGCAAATGCAGGAAGAGGGAGAAATTAATGATGGAAGAGAAGAGAGATTTGCAGGCAGGGCTGGGACTTGGAGTTCAGTGGAGGGTAGGAAGGAGGGGCTTCGTGGATGCACGCTGACGCCAAGCTGGGTAGGTGATAGGGACGTAAGAGGAGGGAATGATGGGTGTGCGCACGTGGACTGGAGTCTTGATGTGGTTGAACGTTTGTGGAGGGAGGTTAATAGAGTACATGAGCTGGAAAGATGAGGTGTCACAGACACAGAATCCTTGCAATTGAGATTTGGACGGGGGCGTGGCCACGAGTGATGACAAGGGCAGCAGTGTGACCCCGGAAGGGAGGGGCTGAGGAAGTGGCCATTGGAGGCGAGGCGGGCAAGGAACCCATGGGGCAGAGTTGGTGGATGGGTCATTTTGAACACAGAGGTCTTCCAAAAGGGAAGATAGAGAGTTGACATCTTTCATGTAAGAAGGGCTGAGGTGGGGAGTTTGGAAGTGACAGGACTAAGAAGGAATAGCAAGGGACACAGGCTGGTGGCATGACAGGGGGACTGGGACACACACACCCCTGCCGTCCAGTCCCTTGGGTATTTTGGGTATGAGAGGAAAGCAGCCTCTGCTTGAGAAGACTGGGGAGTTGCATCATGAAAGGACAGTGGCCTTCGTGAGGGCACGAAGATGCAGGGAATATGAAGCAAAAAAGCCACTGAAGAGCTCGCCTGTGTGTCGGCTGTTGAGACCTTCCAGCTTTTAGTTTTCGTGGCTGGCATGGTGCCCGGGAGTATCCATGGGTAGAGAGCCTTGTACCTCCATGGAGTCATTTTCCTAGAATAGATTCGTCAGGTTGAAGAGAAGGGACATCTTGAAAACCCACCTTTTCTCCTTCCCTCCTACACTGACCGGTGCCTGCCGCTGCGCTGCTGCTGGCGCTGTCGTGGGGAGTGAGACGGGACCTCACAGCGTTCACAGTGCAGAGTTAAGAGTTCGCAAGCAGCAGGTACTTCCTAAGTGCCCGCCAGACAGCCGTGAGTGCAGCACCAGAAGCAGAGAAGCCTCTGTCCTCAGGGAGCTTCTGTTCTAGTGTGAGGAGACAAAAGGAAGTAAAAAAGTAACGTAACGTCAGGGGGTGATAACCAACGTGAAAATAGATGCCAAAAGGCAAGGCACTCGAGAGTGGTTGGGGGTGAAGGAGCATTCTTAAATAGGGTGGCCAAGAAGGCCTTCCTGAGAAGGTGACATTTGACCCAAGATCCAAATGAAGTGAGCCTCAGTGACACCTGAGGAAGTCATTCCAGGCTGTGGACACCAAGGCCCTGTGGGCTCGGCTTGCTCAGGGAGCATCACCTAGGACCCTCACTCAGTGCAGGAGCAGTGCGAAGGTGAGAGGAACGACATGGCAGATGTCGCTGGAGGCCCGGGCAGGCAGAGTCCTGAGGTGGTGGTAAAGAGTTAGCCACCAGAGTGCTTCAGTCTGGGTGCTTTTTTTCAAAGATCATTCTGGTTGCTATGTTAGAATAAACAGATTACAGATGGAAGGAGGTAGATCAGGTAGAACATTCTTATAGCCGGTCATCCAGTCGAGATGACAGTCTGCTAGGGCCGTAGCCATGGAGATGGTAAGAAGTGGTTGTGTTCGGAATGTATTCCGAGGGTAGCATTGACAGTATAGTCGTCTCTGTGTCTGCAGGGGATTGCTTTCACAGCCCCCGCAGATACCGAAATCCCTGGATGCTCAGGTCAGTAAGTGGGGTTTTGTACAATCAGTTAGTTACCTGTTTGTGGGAGAAGAGGTCATTAGGTTCGTACCTCACACCTAACAGGTAGATTGAGAACTTCGAAGTAAAAACATTTCAGAACAAAATTAAGGAAATTATGTTTATGACTTTGCGGTAGAAAAAGATTTCTTAAGATATAGAGCGTAAACCGTGAAGGAAAAACTTTTAACTACATAGAAATTAAGAACTTACTTTTTTTAAAAAAAGTAACACGAAGAATGTAAAAAGTCCATATAATTGCCCATGTACACAGTCAGCAATGGGTTGATGTCAAGAATAATGAGCAAAAAAAAAAAGAAAAAGAAAAGTAGGCAGGAGACCCGAATAGGCAGTTCTCAGAAGAGGAAGGATAAATGGCCAGTAAAATGCCCAGTGAGGCTCCCCTTCATCACTGGTCAC
Organism: Cynocephalus volans; assembly: GCF_027409185.1. Classification (NCBI taxonomy): domain Eukaryota; kingdom Metazoa; phylum Chordata; class Mammalia; order Dermoptera; family Cynocephalidae; genus Cynocephalus; species Cynocephalus volans. The sequence goes on from NC_084463.1 coordinate 161,182,758, forward strand.
ACAAGTTGAGTTAAAACAGTGACGTACCATGTCCCACCTGCACAATTTGGCAAAAATGGGGAAGTCTGGCAATATCAAGTGTGAGTGAGGACGCGGAGTGACCGGCTTTCTATACTACGCGGCCATGTGAGCGAGTCTCATTAGATTGGGGGATGGTGCGTGACTCAGTAGAGCCACAGCCGTGTGTGCCCAGGGCCTGGCCCTGACATCCCACTCCCAAGTGGGTAGCCCAGAGAAGCGTCTGCATGTGCACCAGAAAACAAGCATCAGATCACTGTAGCATTGTTATTTATGGTAACAGAAAAAGTCCATCCTCAGTGGGCTAGATGGAGGTTTATTCTTATCATAGGATGTGCTTCTGTAGTGACAAGCCAATGAGCTACAGCCACTCACGTCAAGAATCATCTCAAGGGACCAGCTCATGGCTCACTCGGGAGACTGTGGTGCTGATAACCCCAAGGCCATGGGTTCGGATCCCATATAGGGATGGCCGGTTAGTTCACTGGGTGAGCGTGGTGCTGACAACACCAAGTCAGGGGTTAAGATCCCCTACCAGTCATCTTTAAAAAAAAAAAAAAAAAAGAATCATCTCAAAATGTATACTTTTTACAAAGCAAATCACAGAAGAATCAATATAGTGTGGTTTAGATTACGTAGCATTTTTTAAATGCACAACAAAACAACTCGTTGTTCAGGGACAGGTCCTCATGTGGTAAAACCCGTAAAGAAGCCGGTGAATCATGACCGCAGGGGGAGGAGGCGCCAGGGCTCGAAAGGGTGTTAATGGTGTTTCTCCGCCCGGGTCATGGGTACATATGTGTTTGCTTGGTTGTTATTTTAGAAACATGCATGTGTTAGACTCCTTTTAGGTTTATGATGAAGTTCATTAAAAATAAGTGTAATATAATGGAAGGAAGAGGGTGCAGAAGTGGATGTGGTGACTAGAAACTTCTCTGAGGTGTTTGCTGTCATGAGGGCTGCAAAGTTGAGGGAGGATTTTTTAAAATACTAGATAATCCTCGTGTGCGTGGCCAGGCATCTGCTTCGACAGGAGGGAAGGCAGTGGGCGTGGATGCCTGTGTGTGGGTCGCCAGACTCAGTGCTAGAAGCATGTAGACGTTCTCAGGGTGCCGCTTTCTCCACGAAGCAGGAAGTGAGAAGCTGGACTGTAGGAAGTCAAAAGAGTGGGCCATCTGACTGCCCTTCGGCCTCAGGGAAGGGGTTCTGGAAGAAGTGCTGTCCACACTGAGTCCTGACACAGGAGTTTTTGGGGAGGAGCAGGTGGCAGGAGGGGCCCTGGAGGAAGGTGCATGAGGGGCTTCAGAGAGGGGTCTGCACGGGCCTGGTCAGGAAGGGCCTGATGTGTAGCAGGTGGGATTTTGGATGTTAATTCAAAGGGCAGTCAGGAGCCACTGGTGGATTTGGAGCAGAGGAGTGACCTGGTGAGATAGGTGCAGAGTGGAGACAGCCTGGGGCAGTCAGAGGGGAAGTGGAGACCGGTGGGAGGTTCCGTGTGGGCTACAGCAATGGCTTATCTTGCTGCCACCTGGGAGGATCCTTGGGTTCCTGGGTCTCAGCGGCATCACCCCAGAAATGTCCGGGTTTGCCCACAGCTGCTCCCTCCCCCAGGTGGTGGAGATTGTGAAGAAGCTGGAGTCTCGGCAGCGGGGCTGGGAGGAGGATGAGGATCCCGAGCGGAAGGGGGCCATCGTGTTCAACGCCACGTCGGAGTTCTGCCGCACCTTGGGGGAGATCCCCACCTACGGGCTGGCCGGCAACCGGGAGGAGCAGGAAGAGCTCATGGTGGGTCTCGGCAGCAGCCCCCCACCCCCGCACGTCCCCGGCCTGCACTGCTTTTAGCTGGGGGCTGCTGGTCCTCGGTGACAAGCCTCAGTGCCCTGGTGGGGTGGGCTGGCTGGGGCTGCATGGCTGACCCCACTCTTCTGTCCCCCAGGACTTTGAGCGGGATGAGGAACGCTCAGCCAATGGCGGCTCCGAGTCTGACGGGGAGGAGAACATCGGCTGGAGCACAGTCAACCTGGATGAGGAGAAGCAGCAGCAGGATGTGAGGGGCGCGGGGCCGGGGGTGGGGGCCGGGCTTGGGCTTGGGACGGAACATGCGGGCTCAGCCCAGCCCTTCCCTTCCTAGCTATGGACCCTGGGTAGGTCGCTCGGTGTCTCCGAGCCTCGGTCTCCTTGGTCTGCCCATCTGTGGGATGGGCTCAACAAGCCTCCAAGGGTTAGCTGAGGACTAGGTGAGGCCTGTTGTATAGGGCCTGGCACCTGGTGGGGGGTGACGTGGGTATTGGGGGTGAGAAGAGCCCATGTGTCCTGCTGACCACCCCCACTGTGTGCTGTCCCCCAGTTCTCTGCCTCCTCCACTACAATTCTGGACGAGGAGCCTATTGTGAATAGAGGGCTGGCAGCCGCCCTGCTCCTGTGTCAGAACAAAGGTAAGGGACACAGCAGTGTGAGCATTGGCAGGAAGAGGGCTGGTGGTCCCCTCTGTCACCTCTTTCTGTCAGTCCCGATGCTCTGAGCTGCTCCTTTTACTGACCCTGGTTTTGGGCAGCCACAGAAGCATCCCTTCTGCTCTGCCTTCCAGGCTTCATACCTCCTCCTGGAAGGAGTCTTGGCTTTGGCGCAGGGGGACCCTGATGTTAGGATCCCAGCTCTGCCGTTCACTTGGCCAGTGGCCCTTGGCAAGAACTTGATTTCTCTGAATCTGTTTTCTGCATCTGCAAACGGGCCTGATGGCTTCCCTTCCCACAGCATGGCCGCGAGGGCCCGGGGTGGCTGCTGTGCTGCGGGGGCACAGCTTGCTCTGCCCTCAGGCTGCCCTGCAGCTGTGCCTGTCTGAGGGGCCAGGCAGCCTAAGTCTTACCCCCCCTCTGTCCGCAGGGCTGCTGGAGACCACAGTGCAGAAGGTGGCCCGGGTAAAGGCCCCCAACAAGTCCCTGCCCTCAGCCGTGTACTGCATCGAGGACAAGATGTGAGTATGGCAGGGACATGTGGGGGACCATGGGGCTGTGGCCAGCTTGGGGCTGCTGGGCCACAGGCAGTTGGGTGGCAACTCACACTCAGGTCCCTGTATCTTGGGCCAGGGCCATTGATGACAAGTACAGCCGACGGGAGGAGTACCGAGGCTTCACCCAGGACTTCAAGGAGAAGGACGGCTATAAGCCTGATGTGAAGATCGAGTACGTGGATGAGACAGGCCGGAAACTCACACCCAAGGAGGTGAGCAGGGCCCTTTGCAGATGCGTGGCTGAGGGTGACCAGGCTAGGCAGAGCCCATGGAGGCAGCACAGCGCTGCAGGGTCCTGGCTCAGCCAGGGAGCCTGGTGAAGTGTCAGAACCTCTGTGTCTCCCCTCAGAGGTGTGGCAGGAAGTCAGGCCCCGAGGTACCTCCTCCCGCCTGCTACGTAGCACAAGCCCCTTCAGTGGCTTTCCCTGTCCTCAGGGCCACCATTCTGATGGGTAGTGTCCAAGCTCTTCCTCTCTCATAGCCGTCCCAGCTCCAGCTGGAGGCCTCGCGAGCTGGTGACCCTCCTGCTCCCCGCACTCTGCCTGGCTTTGCCTCCCTCTGGCCCAGCTCTGAGCTCCCCCATCGCAGCACATCCATCTCCTGAGCAAGTGCCTGCCTCTACCGCAGGCCCTGGAAGGTGCTGGGGGTAGTGTCCCTTCTCACCCACCCCCCGGGCCTAGCTGGGTTGGGTGAATCAACATCCCCCAACCCTGTTGTGAAGCCCTGGCCTCACCTGGGGTCCCTGTGGTTCTGGTTCATGCACCGTGTCCCCAGGCTTTCCGGCAGCTGTCCCATCGCTTCCATGGGAAGGGCTCAGGCAAGATGAAGACAGAGCGGCGGATGAAGAAGTTGGACGAGGAGGCGGTGGGTACTCAGGGAGGTGGGTGTCTGTGTCTGCTAGTGCTGGGGCCTCTCCTGCCCCTGCCGTGCTCACTAGCCCCGACCCCGCAGCTCCTGAAGAAGATGAGCTCCAGCGACACGCCCCTGGGCACCGTGGCTTTGCTCCAGGAGAAGCAGAAGGCCCAGAAGACTCCATACATCGTGCTCAGTGGCAGCGGAAAGAGCATGAACGCGTAAGTGGGGGCGCGAGTGGCAGGGGCGGGTGGCGGCCTTGTGGGGCCTGGGGGTGGGATGGGAGGCCCGTGCTGGCTTCTCTCCAGCCTCACAGCCCTCTTCTCTCTGCAGGAACACCATCACCAAGTGAGGCGGCCTCCCTCCCCCCTCCCCTCCCCAACTTTAATATTAAATAAAGTTCCCTCCTTATTTTTTCCTCCCTGGTCATGGTGCAAATTCCAGGGTTAGACCTGGGAGGAGGGGCAGGCGGTGCCCTCAGGCAGGCTGGGCCCCACCAGTCACAGTCAGCTGTATGACCTCAGGCAAGTCACTGAACCTCTCTGAGCCTGAGTTCTGCCATCTGTACAGTCACAACACCTCTGCTTCATGGGATGTTGTGTGAGGATTCGATGAACTCATTCATTTATTCACTCATTCACTCATTCATCTGGAATCCAGATGTGAGCAAGATGGGACAGATCTCTGAACATGTGGAGCTTAAGTTCTGGCCTCTGCTAGAGGAGAACCGGCCATCAAGTGACATGAATAACTAAATTAGATGAAGGGAGAGAATTGGTCTGGATCCTCTAAGCCGGTCCTCCACCCAACCCTGACCCCAGCCAGCCACAGAGAAGCCCTTGGTTTATTTTCTCCCCAAGTTCTCTACCGCTGCCACCTAGCACAGGTCCTGGCTGTCGAAGCATCAGTCATGCCTTCTCTTCTGCAGGGGCTGCTTTCTGATAAGTGAAAGGTGTTTTTAGAGACGTCACTCTGGTCTCTCCTGGCCTCCGAGGTGCACATCAGTGTCCTGTAATCTCTCCCAGTCAGAGAGTCCACAGGTTGGCCCAGGACTGCCCAGCTTGGCATGGCCAGGACGGACAGAGGTCACCCCCTGTCCTCTGTCTCCTGTACTGCCTTGGCCTGTGTTGAGAACGGTGATGACTGTCCTCAGGGCTGCATCTTGCCCAGGATCGGGCTGGGAGTTCCTTAGAGTGTGCTGCGAGGGGAAGCCTGGGCCAGTGTCTCCCGGGAGACTCGTCCCATGCACGGTTACATCAGGAAAGACAGATCCCTGGGAGTGAGCTCCATGAAGGAGGCTTGAATGAGCTGCTGGGGACACGCAGGATCCCTGAATTGACAGGAAGACAAGTGGCTGCCTCGGGGGTCGAGGAAACTGGCCTTCTGCCGCCTGCCACCCCTCCACCTCCCGCACACCCAGATACGTCCAGATGGTTCCCAGATTTTAAGATAGAAAAAGTGAAACCAAAAAATAAATTGGAAACTGTGAATTGTTAAAAGTAATCTTGGGGTGAGAAAAATAAGCAAGGGATGAAACCCAGTTGCCTTAAAGGAGGGGTGTGTGACGGCGTAACTTCCGCATGGCCAGAGCCAGAGGCAAAGTCACGTCACCTTCTTGAGCTCTGCGTCTCCACTTTTGACATCTACTTCGGACTTAATTTTCAATTTGGTTACTTCCTTGGCTTCCTCAGGAAGGCACCTGCCTTGGGGTGCACTTGGTGTGTCTGGGCTGGTCCAGGACGGAGTCACAGTCCGCTCCTCAGAAGCCTGTGAGGTGCTTCCGGTGTCGTGGATGGGTGGTTGGCATTGCTGGCCTGGAGCGCGGGCCATGGTGGGGTTTCAAGGCTCACGCCTTGTCTGCAGGAAACGTCCCATCAGGAGGCTGTTGCTGCCACTGTCGCAGCCAGAGGCAATGAGACCTGGTCCCAGGCCAAGGTGGACCACGTAGAACTAACCAGGTTTGGACAAGGAGGCCTGCTAACTTTCTGGCCCTAGTGTCTGGGCAGACTAAATTGTGAACCAGAGGATAGAAGGGGCTTCCTCCAGGAAGTCTTCCAGGTGGTGTCTTCTGCTTGCTTCCTCTCTGCATCCTTTGGCTCTTGGTCCCCAGTCTGGGGGCTTGCACTTTGCACTGATGTACCCACCCTAGCCCACTCCCCGGGCTGAGCCCTGCCCGCATGCTCGGGGCAGGAGGAATGGGAACCACCAAGTCCCCTGGAGACCTGAGTGCCCAGGGCAGGCAGAACTCAAGAAGGGCTGGTCCCAGCCTTGCTCCTCAGTAGGTGGCCAACGCCGGCCATATTCCCCTGGCCCTCAGGGAGCTGGGAGCAGTGATGCCTCCTCAAGGCTTGGTCCGAGGGCTGGTGAGCCCTGAGCCAGGGGCTGGAGGATGAGCCAGGTGGGGCACTAACTCACCCATCCAGAGCGCTGCTCGCGTCTGCTTCTGCTGCCTGGCCTCAGGCAAGCTACCTCACAGACTCCTGGGGCTGGTGTAGGCATAGTTGAGAACTTCTGTCCTTTCACTGCTTTGACAGGTATTTACTGAGCATTAGCTAGTGCCAGCTGGAGAGTACAGAGGAGCACAGCCAGATGGCTGGCTGGGGCCTGACAGGTGAGCAGCCGCTGGACCAGCCACAGCTGGCTGCAGATGGGAGCAGAGCCAGCCGCTGCCCCTCCGTGTGGCCTTGCTGAGAAGGCACCAGGGCCTGCCCCATCCGGCCGCTCAGCATCCCCTGCCTCAGCCCTCGGGCAGGCTACTCCACAGGGTGGGCCTTCTGGCTGTGGTGGCGGGAACCCTGGCCCACAGGCCAGACTGTTCTACACCAGTGTGGTCTTGGCTCTGAGCAAGGGCGTGGGGTCCTCCTCTCCTCACTCTGGGGTCCTGCTCCCTCCAGCTGTGCCCACCCCCTGCTCAGGTCCTCCAGACAGCTCCTTCAGGCCCCCGTGGCCACATCCTACCCTGTGGGCCAAGCTGTTAGCTAATGGCCTGTTTCTGTGTCCCCTCACAGTGGGGCGGGGTCTGTGGAGCCCACAGCACGAGGAACCTGCCCCCCTCCCAGCCCCATGCAGGGTCCTGCCTCTTCCTCTCACCAGTCTATATATGCTTCTGAGCGCCCAGGCAGGGCCTGCCAGCTAGGTACCCACGAGCAACTGGAAAACGGTGCCCCCCGAGCAGCTGGACCCAAGCTCTTGGGAACACTGCCTGGTGGGCTAGATTTGCACCCACTCATTCCCGCAGTGTGATCCTTGGTGCCCCTCAGTGCCAAGCCCATGATTGCTCCTGGGACCTCGGCTCCCTGCCCCACCTCCCCAGCTGGTCCTGCCATCCTTTGGTGTCCTCAAGGGCTTGGTCCAGGGGCAGCTGGGCAGTGGCTGAAGGAGTCGAGCAGGATGAAGGCTTCTGGGGCGTCAATGTCCTGTGCAGGGACGGGCAGTTGTTCCCAGAGGAGGGGGATGCGCTCACACTCCCCTTTCCTCCTTGCTCACTGTGCTGGGTGTCCCCCAACTCACCATCTACACGATCCTGGGAGCATTCCCTAACTTCGCTGAGCCCCGCTTCCGGCTCCCAGATGGTGAGAAAACCCCCCCTCCTAGCGGTGCTGGGAGATTCTCTGAATAGAAGCTTCTCTGCAGCATGAGAAGCCCGACCAGCCCCACTCCTTCCCTGGCGCCGATGCAACATGGCAGAATGTCCAACCCCAGGAGGGCCAGGGTCGGGCTTCCTCGATCCTGTGGCACCATCGGTGGCTCCTGTGGACCATAGGCCAGATTTGTCCTCAGAGCTGGACTGGCTCTTTTCATCCCCTGGAACTTGGCCAGGCATTGGAACTGAGTGTCTCCAAGGAGCAGCAAGAGATGCTGGTGCTTCTGGAGGCCAGTCCAGGGTGCCACTTATCCACTACGTTCTCGCCCCGAGGCACCAGAGCCTGAGCCCCGTTCCCCACCTTCCCCAGCCCCACCGTGGCGCTGACTCCTCACCTGTTCATGTTGGTTTCGGGTCCCTTCAGCGAAGGCCTCAGGCTAGGCCAAGAGCAAAGGAAAGGTGAGAGGAACAGAGCGACTCTCCACAAAGGGGCTGCACACAGTCCCGCCCGCCCGTCACCCTGGGGGCCGGGGACCTTCCTTGCCAGGGCTCCTCCTTCCACACGAGAAACGTCTCCTTCCAGAGCGCAGGTTGGCCCCGACTCCACCTCCCGGTCCCGAGACGAGCCTGGCGGGGCGCGGCCCCGTGCACCAAGGGGCTGGGGTCACCCTGCTCACAGCCGCAGGTCCGGCTGCGGGACAGGGTCCTTTTCCCTTGCGCGTCTATGCTTCTTTACAAGTTCTGTGTTCTGAACAGGGTCTCTTTGTTCATTTTAAAAATACTTGACGTTACCCCGTGAAGAGCCCTGCTCCAGGTCTTGCCCCCCGCCCGCAAGGATAACGCTCCCTAACGATTTCATGGGTGTCCTCCCAGTGTTGCTTCACGCACATGACAGCTTCGGATGTATCATCTTACGCCCCCCCACCCCCCATTCTACACAGAGGGACAGGCTGGTCACACTGCTCTCTCTCCCAGGCACAGGGTGGCCGCCTTTCTTACGGCTGCAGCGTTCCCCTGTGGTTTCCAGTCCTTTTGCTGTTACAAACATCTGTCCGAGTATATTTGCAGGATTTCAGGGAAGGTGACAGGAATCACGACAGGTCTTGCTCCATCGTCCCTCCTATAGGCTGTGCCACAGTACCTGTCCCCACAGCTCGCCAGCCCTCTCCCTCTTCCTCGGAACTGCTGCTCTGGGCTCTCTGCCTCGTGCACCTGTTCTCAGGGGAGCCGAGGACCTGCGCAGGATGCAGGGAGGGAGGTCCCCAAAACAGAAGCCTTCTGTGCCACCCCTCTCTCCAACGCCCCCCCTCCATTGGCTGAGTGGCCAGAATTGGGCAGTGCCCTTTACCACGTGCCACTGTTCAAAGACGCTTCACCCACTTCCCGCACCACCCCGACCTCCGGCTCGTGTGTTTTCTCTGGCCCTGAAGGGAGGGACTTAGCGGAGGGGACAGCTGGGGACCCAGGTTCCTGGACCCTGACTCATCAGCCCTGTCTCTTCTGAAGCCCAAGGAGGTGCTGTGTGGGGGAAAGGCGGGATTCATTGGCTGGAGTTTGAGAAGGATCCACCGGGCAGCGGTGTGGACACCGGAGAGCGGGCAGGATGGGGGGCTCCAGCAACGCTGAGGCTCCTGACAAGATTTTTAAAACTTCAATGCAATAGAAAAAGTTGCAAGAACAATACAAAGAACTTCCCCTGGACATTTGAGAATAAGTGGATGACGTGTTTCCCTCTTGCCCCTAAGTAATAGTGTGCATGTCCTACAGACAAGGACATTGTCCCACATAATGCGACCAAGGAGATCGGGAAAATCAGCATGGATATATCACTTCCATTTCATCTTTAGACCCCAATTGTCCTAATAAAGCTCTTAAAAAAAAAAAAGTCATGACCTTATTTATTTACAAGCAAAGGATGAGTCCCTAACTGTCCCCAAGACAGAGCAATCCGACCCAGCCCAGTTACACACAGCAGTGGGGGTGGGAGGATGCTTGGGAGGAGGAATTAAGGGGCGTACAGGACTGGGGGCACATAGCCCCACCAAACGGTCATATGCACATCAGTCCCTGTGATTCTGTGCAGAACAGCGGCCGACACCCCCTCCTCCTCTGAGGACGCGGATTGTGGGGAGCGGAGACGGGCGGCATCGTGCCCAGAGCCGGCCAACGAGGGGCGATAGTGGCAGCCGGGTCCCAGAGGTGCATGATAGGGAGGAGAGGCCCCAAGGCCACCCAGCCCACCCTGCCCCGGGGCCTGTGAGGGACCCAAATGGATCTCAGGGAGCATGCAGGAAGGACAAGGCTAGAAGCGTCTTTTAGGACCAGATTTAGGGACATTTCCTGCCTTACCCTAAACACAGCAACCCTGGAAGGGAAGCAGATGGCGACAAGGGCCTTATCTGCCCCTCCCAACCTAAGCGAGAGCCCGGGTCCTCCCACCTCTCCAGGGAAGAGGAAGGCAGCCTCTTGGCTCCCCAGCTCTCTTTGGAGTGTCACTGTCCTCCCGGGGAGGGGCCAGCACAGTCTGTGGGTCATCGTGGAGCTCAGGAGTAGTTCTGGACAGGGTGTCTGACCTTCATACAGGTCCAAACGCAGCACAGCCAACAGGACCATAAATGCCCAGGATGGACAGATGCCTCCAGGTCGCAGTGCAGCTTCCGTGTGCCAAAAGCAAGGCCAGCGACAGTGACCACCACGAGTAAACCAAGAAGCAGCAGCAGATCCACCCCTTTCGCAGATATCTGCACCCCTCACAGGGCACTTTTCTGCAGTGCAGACAATGTGCAAACTCTGTCCCTGGAAAAGTACTCCTGCAGTGCCCACAGATGACCCTGACACCCGAGGGTAGCTGCAGACTCAGAGGTCCCAGATGCACAGGCCCCAGGGTGATGATTCCTTGCAGTAGGGCTGATGACAGGCCATCTTCTGGGAAGTCACTAGCAGATGAGGAGTTATGGGGCATCGGACATATTTTTCCCTGGGGGTGCATCCTCGACTGGAGTGGCTGTTGCAGACACCGACTTTGACTGCATGCTCGCCTTCCGCCTTGATGAGAGATGCAGACGTGGCAGGTGACCATGGGGGCACTTCCACTGTCTGGCTGCTCAGGGGTGAGTATGGCACTGGCTGCCCCTCATGGAACAGGGAGCGTGCCTGGGGTGGGGTGTGTCTGACGGCTCCATGGGGTGGTGCAGAGGGGGCCAGGCCTCCCCTGGGCCCACCCCACCACCCAGTAAACCGTCGCTGCAGGCGCCACCCATCCAAGTCCCATCGCTGCAGACTTGGACACAATGGGAAGGCTCTTCATCTGCCACCATGGCTGCCACTACCGCTACCAGATCCTCAGCCTAATAATGTCCTTTTTAGCAAAACTACAGTCGTTGCCTTGACTTGTCAGGTCTCCTTAGTCTCTTTCAGTTTGGACAGTTCCTTAGATTTTCCTTGACTTTCATGACCTTGGCGCTTTTGAAGATTATAAGCCAGTTATTTTGTAGAAAGTCCCTGAGTTTGGGTTTGCTGTTCTGCACGATTAGAGTCAGGCTGTGCAGCTCCAGTGAGGCTGTGCTCTTCTCTGTCCTTCACCTGCCCCAGGAATGGTGACATGTGCTGCGACCACTTGCTGGAGGCGTGTCTGCCGGGCTCCCCGTGGGACAGCTGCACCCGTCCCTCTTTGCACTCACTGCTCTTAGTGTTTTGTGAGGAGGTATTTTGAAAGGATGCAAACAGCCCACTTATCAAATTTTCCATTTATTCATTAATTTATTTATATCAGTATGGACTCATGGATTCCTATTTTATTCGGGAGGTTATAATCCAGTACAATTATTATTTATTTTGGTGTGTGAGCTGTCCCAAGTTTCAGCAGTGGAAGCCCCTAGAAGCTGGCTTCTATGTCCTTTCGACAGGTCTCCATCGTTCTTTGAGCACTTCCCTACTTTCTGCTAAAACCACCACCACAAAAACAGTGTTCTAGGCTCATCTTGTACGTTCCCTGCCCTGGTCCTAGAATCAGCCATTTCCCCAAATATCCCTTTTCCCAAATAGCATCCTTTTAGTGAGGGATAGTGTTAAAAACCAAGAATTGGACATTCCACTTGCTCATTATTACTGGGGTGTCACCGCTCTTGGGCCATCTCAGTGAACAGAGCTAGGAAATAAATACATCACATTTAAATCTATATTCATCCCTTTGTCTGTATCTATTGAGAACCATGAGTTACACCAATAACTCCAATTCCAATCCAACACCACAGCGTTCATTCCAGTTTTCTCCCTTTTCATATAGTGAAGGCTGGCTCCCTTTTTTCTCAAGCTATTCACTTCTCAGATCAATTTCCAGTCCCCTGTCACATCCTGGCTGGGTTACCGATGTCACCACTGCTCCCCTGTGCAGACACCTTTCTCACTCCATGGGGTGGGGTGGGGACATCCCCCGTGACACCAGTGTGAGTTGCTCAGGCTCTGACCCTCCCTCTGAGCTGCAGAGACGCCCCCTCACCCCCCCATCGTGCCACTGATGTCCCTGCCTCCCCTGACGAGGAACTGCAGCAGCCCTCACCATCCCAACCGGGCCTCGGACATGCCCCTCCAGGCTGCGCCTGCCCCACCCCCACCAAGCACAGAGACCCATCTAGCTTGGCTCCACTCAAGGCTTTGAGTTTCAGAAGTTAGCCTGTTAAAAGAGATTTTATAGAACTACCACATGATCCAGCAATCCCACTACTGGGTATATACATAAAGGAAAAGAAATCAGTATGTCAAAGAGATACTTGCACCGCCACGTTTATTGCAGCACAATTGACAATAGTCATGATATAGAATCAACCTAAATGTCCATCAGTGGGTAAGTGGATAAAGAAAATGTGGTATATATACCCAAAGGAATACTATTCAGCCGTAAAAAAGAATGAAATCCTGTCATTTGAGGCAACATGGAAAACCTGGAGGACATTATGTTAAGTGAAATAAGCCAGGCACAGAAAGACAAGTACTGCATGTTCTCACTCATACATGGGAACTAAAAGTTATCTCACAGAAGTGAAGAGTAGAATAGTGGTTACTAGAAATTGGTAAGGGCAGGGAAAGGGAGGAGGAGGGAAGGGGTGGTTAACAGATGCAAAATCACAGCCAGGCAGGAGGAATAAGTCCTCACGTTCTCTAGCACCCTAGGGTGACTATAGTTAATAATTTATTGTATATTTTCAAGTAGCTAGAAGAGGGGATTTTGAATGTTCCCAATACAAAGAAATGATAAATGTTTGAGGTGATGGATATGCTAATTACTCTGATCATTGTACATTGTACACATGTATCAAAATATCACACTGTACCCCATATATATGTACAATTATTGTGTGTCGATTAAAAAATAATAAAAGAGCTCTTTTATTTTCCAGTGGTTTTCTGTACAAAGATGTACTTGTTCCTTGCAGAATTCTAACAGAGAGTAAAAGCTTGAAGAATCGAGACTGTGCTCAAGCTGGACTGGCCTCTGAACTTTGGGGTGAGGAAAGGAGGAATATTAATATATACAAATAAGCTTATATTTTCCAAGATAACCAATGGATGAATAAACTGAAATTAATGAAAATTATGCTAATGCAAATGGTTATTTAGAGGGAGAGAGGGAACAGAGTGGAGGGAACGGGTGGATTCTGGATTTCCCTGAATGTGCCTTGTTTTACAATTTTGACTTGGGACCCATGTAAATATTTTACATTACTTAAAAAATATAAAATCAAAAAGCAATTCCTAAAAATCTAAATAAACAAATGAAACTAATTTTATGTCAAGTTGGTGGCACAGGGAAGAATTAAGTGATTTTAAAATGTATTATTTTGAGGATTGGCCCGTGACTCACTTAGGAGAGTGTGTTGCTGACAACACCAAGTCAAGGGTTAAGATCCCCTTATCGGTCACATTTAAAACACACACACACACACACACACACACACACACACACACACACACACACACACACACACACACACACACACACACACACACACACACACACACACACACACACATTATTTTGACCTTACACTCCTAGTCGGATATCTATTAAGAATAAAAAGAACCATGATAAAATCTTAAATGCATTCGATCATCTTAATTGTTCGTAATGATGGTGGTATTGTTATTTTCAAATGTGTTCATATAGATAATAAATAATTATATTAGTGTCATTAAGAACCAACAATAGAGATACAAATTTAAAAATATGTCAAATCCTGTCATCTTACACTTGAATTACGAATATCAGCATGAAATAACTTTTTCTTTCTAAAAAAATACATTTTTCTTAGCTCTGTCTGCCAAAAAAGACCCAGAGGCAATGACTGCTCAGTCTCAATGAGCACCACTCAGGTTTTGGTCCCTAAATACCACCACCCTGAGGAGCCTCTGGAGAAAGGCTGACTCCAGGTCTGGGGCAGGAAACATGCAGGATGCCCCTGAAATAGCTTGGCATGCTAGATAGGAAAGAAGCCATGAGACACTATGGGGGTCCTGTCAAATTGACACAGGAGCCACCTTTAAGGTACTGCCACTAGCCAGAGATAGAACAATTTAATCATCAAAAATATTAATATATAAGGAATACATGGATTCAAACACATTTAAGTATGTAAAAAAATCATGGGTTCAAAATGATACTTTAAAAAATGGGTCAATTTTAGAGGTTGCTAGGGCATAATGTTGGTTACTAACGTGTCGATGTACCCATCCACTAATTCTCTGTTTTCAGAGGGAGCTACAGGTGCTGTCACCCACTATAGGCCTCCCAGCTCCTACCGGTTTCTAAACTTTGATAATCCCAAACTGTGCCCTTTATTCCCTCAGCTCTAGGGGTGGGCGCTGCTTCCTCCAGGTGCTCAGCGATACTTTCATGTTTACGTTTTACCTCTTCAGTTCTCAAAGACCTCGTTACCAATTCTTTAGATAAAATTCTGTTAAAGTACCTGGTTTAGTTTGAGTCTTCTGGCAGGACTCTGACAGATAGAAGCACCGAATCTTTTTAAAAATTTATTTAAATTTTTTGACAGCTGGTTGGTCTGGGGATCTGAACCTGTGACCTTGGGGTTATAAGGCTGTGCTCTGTCTAACCAACTGAGCTAATTGTCCAGCCCCGCACCAAATCTTTATGCTGAAATTAGTTTTTAAAAAAAAAAAAACAATTTTCCTGCCTTTCCTGTGCTGATTGTATTTCAGGGGAACCAAATAGCTGACAATGGAAAGCTTTTCCTTGTAGAAAAACTCCAGCTGGGAATACAGAACTAATCATATAATTATAAAATCACCATTTAGCACGGCCTAATTAAAAGGATGTAGGCAACGATGGTCAGGTGAGAGGCTGACAGGGAACTTTATAACAGTGCATTATGCAGACAACACCTGAGTCCACGAATCAATTTTTATCATTAAAAGCAGCACATGCCTCTTGAGGTGACGCAGCAGCACCTGTGAAGAATTCTTTCCCAAATAATAGCCTCCACATCTACTTACCAGTTTAGGAGAAGAGGGGGGAGGGGCGTGGGGCAGAGGAACATGTTAACGTCACCGCTAGGGTTCAGTCAACCAAGCCACACGTATGGGAAATCCTGTGGGCAAATGAACTGGTTTCATCAATGAATGAAGGCCTGGGAAAAGGGGAAGAGGGGATGTTGCAGATTTAAAAGACGCAAGAGACACCCAAAGGAATGCACCATGTAGATCTTGCTTGGATACTGATTCAAACAAACTGTAAAAAGACATTTTGGAGATAATCAGAGAAATTTGATCATAGACTGGGTATTAAATGACATTGAGGAATTATTAATTTTGTTGGGTATGATACTTACTGGTATGGTGGTTATATTAAGAAAAAGAAATCCTTATCTGTTAAGAGATACTTATAATATATACAAATAAAAGACTGTGATGCTCTCTGGGATTTACTAGGTTACTCCTGCATGAATAAACATATAAATGGATAAGAAAAATTCAGGGAAGTGGGGATATATGAGGCAGGACTAGCAAGATGTTGACAGTTACTGAAGCTGGGTGACAGGTACAAGAGGGGGTTTGTTATTCCATTCCATATGCTTTTGAGTATGTTTGAAATTTTCCACAACAAAACTTTGTTCAAAAACATGTTGGCTTAGCAACAGAAAAGTGTGCATATGTTCAGCTAAAGACATGAACAGGAATGTTCACAACAGCACTATTTATAACCGTCCCAAACTGGAAACCACCCAAATATCCATCACCAGAAAAATGGAGAAGCAAATGGTGGGTATTTAAGTAACAGAATGAATAACATGGATGAATTTTACAGACATAAAAAGAAGGTAAAGAAGCCAGACATAAAATTGTACACACTGTCTGCTACCATTTAATGTTAACATAGGCAAAAGTAATCATGCTGTTAGAGGTCGGGATAGTGGTTTGGGGGTAGAGACTGCAAAGCAGCAAGAAGGGGCTTCCGGGGGCTGATATTCTGTCGTGAGCTGGCTGCTGGGTGCACCAATGTTTGCTCACTTTGTGAAAATGGACTGAGCTGCACCCCTGTTATCTGTGCACTTACTTGTACGCACATCAGTCTTTAGTAAAAAGTTTACTTAACGCTATATAAACTTAGGGAAGGGGAAGGATATATTATCAAAGATCCAGAAGGAATCAAAGTGATCACAAGAAAATGTTTTTAGAAAAAGGATGACAACAAATTGGAAAATTCAGAGCAAATAATTTCCTAGCATAAAATAAAATACTAAGACTTACCCTGGAAAAATTAGAATTCATAAACAGACCAGTTACCAAATAAGAGATTGAAAAAGTGACGAAAGATGGCGAAAGCAAAAAGGACAAGGCTCCTTGTTTTGAACACCAGCTCCCTTGCTGGGGTTGTAAGTTGCCTTGCCAGCTACAGTTGTTAGGCCAAAATAAATCGCTATTACTGATTATTTTGTCTTCTTCTCTTATGAAATAAATACTGTGTTCGTGTTAAGATATGTCAAGCATTATTTTAGATAATTACATAAGTAATGAAAATGGCTCACATGAGAAAGTTCACAAACTCTTCCTATGGTGACTCACTTAAAGCACAAAGATCTAGTGAAAGGCTCATTAGTTTTGCTTTCTCCTTTCTCTCTTCTCTAAGGGTCTGTCATTTCCCAGGCCTGTCACTTGCTGTCTCCTGCTACAGTAGCTTTTAATAAAGAGTTACTATTAGTTTTCCAAATCTAAACACAACGGAAATCTTTGTTGTGGTTATTCTTTGGCACATCAAAAAAGGCACCAGGCCCAGATGTTTCTATGTTACCTTTAAATGATAGATCATTTATCCCCGTACTGCTATTTAAACTATTCCAGATCAGAGAAAAAGATGATAAGCTCTTTAACATATTTTCTGATGTTGTTAAAACATTAATAGCCAAATCTGATAAAGATACTACAAAAACTAATCTTGCTTATAAATGTAGATACAAACTCTCTAAATAAAATACCAAATTGAATCCAGAAGTTTATCAGAAGAAAAACAGATCATGAGGTTTATTCTAGAAATGTAAGGATGATTCTTAAATAAGAAAACCACACAACTATATCCATTATATTTGAGAAAATATAATACACCATGAATGTATACACCATTCATTTAAAATGAAAACTCTAAGTAAACTAGTGGGAACGATGCTGAAAGTAAGTGTTAACACTGACTGCACTTCCAGAGGAAACAGCACTGGGGCGTCCCTGCTGCTGTCCCAGGCCAGCCCAAGCGAGCTGTCCCAGAATCAGCTCTTGCCCACTGTGGCCTTCGCAGTGTCGATCTGGTGTTTCTCACTGGGTAACCTCTGAGACTGGGTCTCTGACTCTCCTGAGATGCCCCAAGTGACCTCAAATAGTCTAGAACATTCATTTTCTGCTTAACAAAAACCCAGCCATTTCTGTTACATACAACTAACAATTGCTATTTGTCTAGCTACTGTTTTTCTCCTTCCTTGCTTTCTTTTTGAATGAGTTTTTGTTTTTTTCTTTATTTATTGAATCAAAATTGATTATACATATTTGGGGTTCAGCATTAAGATATGTTGATCAAATCAATATTACTAGCATATATATTGTTACAAATCGTACTTTTTATGCCCCTTGTCCAATCTCTCCCCATCCCCCTCTCCTTCCCCCTCCCACCTCTAGTTACCCTAGATTTCTTCTCTCTTTCTGAAAGAATAATGGTTACTCTGATTTGTTGCCTAGATGATCTGTCCAATGCTGAGAGGTGTGATCAGGTCCCCCAATATTATCATAGAGCAGATGCTTCTTCTGTCACTCTGGAATGGGCTTTGTAGAGAGAGACGTCCTCTTCTTTTCTTTATCTCTGCTGGTGACTCTCCTTGTGTCAATGCACTCCAGTGGCTGGCTGACCATCTGCGTGGTGGTTGTGGTGTCGAGCCGTTTTCATGGCAGCCATGGTTATTGCAGTGGCTGTGGTGGGCCACCCACATGGAGGTGATGTTTTGGGCATGCTCCTTGATGCTGGCGGTATGCCTGGTTGTGGGGTGTGTCTGGCCCCCGCCTTCATGCCTCAGGTCCCCTGGCAGGCCCCAAGGCACTGGAGTGGCGTGCCTGGTTGTGGGGGGGGGGGTTCTGGTCCTCAGATCCATGCCCTGGGCCCCTGGGCAGGCACCCAGGCACTGGCACAGTGTGCCTGGATGTGGGAGTGGGGTCCGGTCCCTGGCTCCAGCCTCTTGTTCCCAGACAGACCTCAAGGCACTGGTGGTGTGCCTGGGCCAGAACTAATTTTTTGTCCTTTGCTTACTTCTAAAGCGGGGGAACTTCCTGTGAGAAACAGTACTTTAGCTGTGTGGTTGAGCTAAATTGCTTGCTGCTGTTTCCCTAGGGAAGGCTTTTTGTGCAACTCAGGGTTTAATGATTGACCTTATAGGTACTTCCAGCTCTCCAGAGACCTGGTGGATCTGGGTTGTGTAGAAACTCTAATCTGGGCCTGAGTTTTTTCATCAAACTGCACCCCATGCGATTCTGCATTCCTTACCACTCTCCTCTGGTGGTCCTATGCTGATTGGGGGGCAGGTCAGCTGTCCTTGCTGTGTCCCAGTGGGCCCGTCTCCCCCACTGCCCATGCTCCAGGCACTTCCCATTGGACGGGTCCTGTGCCACTCCCTTGCAATGACTTACCAGCCTCTGAATGGCTCCCCTTTTTCAGTGGCTCTGGCTCCTTGCTCTTGCGTGGGTCCACAGGAACCCTATTAGTGGTCTTGCTGTCCTGGGGGCCACCAAGGCCCTCTTCTCCCCTGCCTCCTCCAGTAACTCCATCTGAAGGGCACCGCTGCAGCTTCTGCTGGCTCCTGCTCCATGTGCTCAGCAGCTCCAGCCTTAAAGTGGCTGTGGCCCAAAATGCTCAGAGCAGTTTTTTCTTTCTCTCATTATGGTTTCTCCCACTTTCATGAACTCCGTAGGTCTCTCCTCCTCTTTCCCTGAGCTCCAGCTTCCCCAGCTTGGCTGATGTTATATTTTTATAGTTGTAAATTAGTTGATTTGTGGGAGAGAGTGATGCTGGGGACAATCTATTCTGCCATCTTGACCAGAACTCCCTTTAATGATTGAGTTTTTAATGCCTTTTTCTTTTTACTGGCTTGGAAGTTATGTATTCTATGTCTATTCTTTTGGAGGTTACCCTTAACATTTTAACATGTACAAATATACTTGTATTTTAACAAAGTCTAAACTTGGTCAATAGCTCTAGATCTCTTTCAAACTATTCAAAGCCTTCAGAACCCTTTAGTTATAATTGCCACCTTCAGGCTGGCTGGTTAGCTCAGTTAGTTAAGAGTGTAGCAATGATAACACCAAGGTCAAGGGTTCGGATCCCAGTACTGGCCAGCTGCAAAAAAAAAAAAAAAATTGCCACCTTCTAGTATTATGTAGTTTTGTTCGCCAGTACTTTATCTTGGCTCTTAAAACTACTGCCACAATTACACATCACCACCATCATCATCATCATCAGTTAATTAATTTGCTTATCGTGACTTCTTGCCTCTCAGACCACTCCTCTGTGGTCATTTTCATTCTTTCTGAAGCTCATCTTCTAGAAGTTCCTTCTGTCTGTTGGTAATAAACTCCCATATTCTGTTGGTCTGAATGCCTTTGCCTTGGTGTGTGGGGTGGGGATGGCTGTCCTGGCTCATGGGGTGGTGGTGAGGATTGAAGCCCCTCCCCCATGGGTATTTCTCTGAGGCCCAAACACCCTGGGAAGATGGAGTTGGCCTCGCTAAGGGTCTCTATTCCAGCCAAGCTGGGTCCCAGCCCTTCCTGAAACACCTGCTTCCCTTCCCTGAACTCTTGACGCACCTGATGCTGCCAGCTCGTGCAGACTCCGGAAACCCCTTGCCTGGCATCCCAGGCCCAGAACCTTTTAGCCTCAACACGCCTTTCCAGTTTCCTTCCACCCCACCCCTACCCTTCTTCAGACCCCAGAACTTTCCCTCTTCTGGGTTCCTGTTCTGAGGGACACCAAGAAAAGCAAAACAACACTTCTGAGCCAATATATGCTCCACCTTGGGGGTGGTGGGAGGAGACAAGAAGAGGGATCCCTAACACTGACTGATTCATCAGCCCTGGACAAAATGAAAGGGGGGACCAAGAAAGGGGAGGACAGATGGGCAGGACCCCCTGCTGAGTCTCCTCTTACAAAGTTGTGTGGCCATAGATTGTAAATAGAATCAATAAGACAGACCTTGACTACCAAATGCCAAATTACGGCAGACATGAGGTGGCTGAGGACCCATGTGAAAGAGGAAGAGGGGTGGCAAGGAAAACAGGAGTTTGAAAGCTTCAGCAGTCGTTAAAAGAAGGGGACAATTGAAATAGTGCAATGAGGAGGTCCCTGGGGAGAGGAGCCCTTTAGAGATCGAAGTTCTTGGGCCTCACTCCCTCTACCCACCCTACAAGGTCTCACGGCCCACTGAGTCCTCAGAGCACAGGTTTCTGGAGGGGACACACATAGCTGAAGATACTGTATGAGTCCCCCTGCAGCCCAGTTTGGGTAATTTCAAACTGAAAGCACACCAGGGCAGTTCCCTACCAAGTGCTGGCGACCATATACTCGTTTGCAAATGCTGGAGGGGAGGTCCCAGACATTTCTGATGACGGCTTGGCAGATGAATTCCTGTTGGGGTGTGGAATGTGTGTTACCCATGGCCCACCAGAGTCCCAATTGCTGTTGGGCATTTGGATCCTTTGATTGGACTGAGATTGCTGTTCCCTTATGGGATTGTATAACTGGGTTAGAAGTTTCAGGATTCAGCCAAGGGCGAGTTGCTGACTTGTTGGTTGGATGTGCTTATTGTGACCCCTGCTGGTGGCTTCTATAAATGTAGGCTGAATACACAGCCAGGAACTGCTTGTGCCTCCTTACATTAGCCAAGGTCATGCACTTGGAACCATGTTGCATATCAGAAGGAGGAAAAGAGAGCACATTCTCATACAAGAATCATTAGAACAAAGTGGTACCCAATACTGTCCAAGTATTAACAACCTGGACTGGTTAGTAACATGTTTCTGGTGCTTGGAAACTCATGGTGCACTAGCAAGCTACAATAATGAGGCGGGTATTTCAGCATCATCAGAATCTATCCTAACAATTGAAAGAATTGCTGCCACTTGGTATGCAGCCTTGGACATTGCTAATGCTTTATTCCTTGATGTCACCAGGCGAGGCATGCAAGGCGACTTTATGCCCTCCCTAGGGACTTTGGTCTTTCCAGCAATATATCATCAGTGGATCAAACTTGAGCACAACATGAGCCATTGACAGTGTCCTGACTTTTCATTACACTAATGACATTCTGATAGTGGCTCCTACACAGGAAATTGTACTCCTTTGCATGCACCTCAGATACAGGTCAAGAGAGATGGTTGTGCCTTCAATAAAGACAAAATCCAGGGTCCCATAATCTAAGTAACTTTCTTGGGGGACACCCAGGCAATTCTAAGGATAAAGTGCTGGCCTTATGCCTCTAACTACAAAGAAAGGCCCTATACCAGTTTGGTTTCTTTGGATACTGAAGCCAGCATAGTCCACATTTAAGAATTTTGCTAAAGCCTTGTTATTGGGCCACCAGACAAAAAGCCAAGTCTAAACAGGCCGTGCAAGAGGAAGTCTTGGAAGGTCAAGAGGCTGTAAACCAAGGCCTGCCATTGAGCCCCATGGTGTTACCATCTCAGCTGACTGGAGTCTGGAAATTATATTTGATCAGTACTCACTGGCCCCAGGCTTTTGAACTTACAGACTTCCTCTGCTGCTGAGAAGACACACTCTTTTTAGAAGAATCCCACACATATGCCCTCAGCACTAACAGATTCATGTGCTGGCACCTGCAACCCTTTCCTGAGGACTTCCCCTGGCCTCTGAAACCTCCTGATGTGCCCACACATGAGCAGGCTGTACTATCACCCCCAGGAGCAGCCTCCCATGATAACTGATGGGCGTCACGGGAACACATCCCTGCCACCTTGCCTCTCTGGGGCTATCCCTGGAGGATGTTCTGCACTGGCTCTCAGACTTCTCTACCAAGGAAATTTCCAGTGTGGTTACCTGTAGTTTATTTATTTATTTTTTTTATTTATATTTTTTTTAAAGATGACCGGTAAGGGGATCTTAACCCTTGACTTGGTGTTGTGAGCACCACGCTCAGCCAGTGAGCGAACCGGCCATCCGTATATGGGATCCGAACCCGGGGCCTTGGTGTTCTCAGCACCACACTTTCCCGAGTGAGCCACGGGCCGGCCCGGTTACCTGTAGTTTAAACCTGCTAGAGGACTCAACTTAAGCTGAAATAAAGAACACAATAGACAGGACACACAACAGAAGAGATATAGTTTAGGAATGCAACAGTGAATGAAAACAGACTGAGAAAATCTTTGAAGAGGAAGGACTGAAAAAACAAAATATAAAAGCTACAAAGCTAAGAGATATTAAAGACAGAAGTAAAGGTGCTGATATCCAAATAAAAGAAATTCTAGAGAGAAAAAGAAACTTAGAAGGAGAAAATATTTGAAGAAATAATGGAGACAAATTTCCTGGAATAAATACAAACATGAAGCACCTTGGATCATAAAGCCAGAAAGAGTGCCAAAAAAGGAAAATAAAAGGTATAGCCCACACTTCCATATATCATACAGAATGTTAGGAATATCAGGTATAAAGTTTATATGAAGAACTTACCACATAAAAAGAATGAAAGTAAGACTGACAGCAGATTTTCAACAGCAACACTAGATGCAGGAAGACAATGGCATAGCATTTTCAAAGTATGAAGGAAAGACTTTAGAATTTTATATGCATCCAAACTATCCTTCAAATATGACAGATGGATCCCAATATACCAATTATTACAATAAATTAAATGGACTAAACTCATCAGTTAAAAAGATAAGTAGTGATTCAATTTTTTAAAATCCAGATATACCTTGATACATCTCAAGCATGGGGACATGCAAAGATGGAAAGTAAAAGGATGGACAAAGACATAGTACACAAAAATACTAACTGGAAGAAACCTGGGGTAACTGTACTAACATCAGATGAAATAAACTAAGAAAAAAGATTGCATAGGGATGGAAAGGGTCACTCGATAATAATAAAGGGTTTCATTAACAAAAAGAGACAGCAATTTTAGATGGTTACACTTAATAAAATAGATTCAAAATATATTAAGCAAAAACCGACAGACTATTGGAAGAAATAATTAAATCCACTACAGAGACCCACTGCTAGCAAGTGTGGAGCAGTGCAACCACTTTGGAGAACATTTGGCGCTACTGCCGAAACTTGTAACACATCCATTCCACTACTAGAAATCGTCCCAAGAGAAACCCTCCCACAAATACAAAGAGATATGTACAAGAACGTTTATAACAGCAAAAAAATGGGAAGAATCCAAAGACCTCAGCAGACCAGTGAATGGATAAATTATGATAATGTCCCACAAGGTAATATTGTTGTGAGGCTCCTTCCCACAAGAAATGCACTTACACGCCACTCGTGCAGAAAAGGGCAGGTTATTCACTCCAGCTGGCCAGCAACTGTCTCCCAAGGAGCAACCAAGAAAGAGCAGCCTCGGGCTTTGGTCCTGTAGGGTTTCTAAAGGCAAAAACTACATCCCATTGGCACAGGGGTTTGTCCAGGTGCACAAAGCAAGCTGGGGAGCTCGGTCACAGAGGCCGAGAATGAGCCGCTCGAGCAATCAAGCATAGTTTTCATTGTGTGTGGTTCCTGTTCCCATGTAATAGTTCACTGTGTGTGGCTCCTGTTTCTATGCAATGGTTTTTGTTTCTATGAGAAGATCAACGGTTTCTCATGCAGAAGGCGGGAGGTAGTCTGCAGGTCAGACGGGGCAAAATGGAGTTACTTAGGTTAAGCAAGCAATTCTACAGAAGCAGAGAGCGCACGTTATGAGGGTGTAGGGAGCTCTATTTCATTCCCAACTCCTCTTTAGGAAGGAATCAAATCATTGATTCATCGGTACTTAATTTGTTGTATTTAGTATGTAAAACAAGGAGTTTGACTGATTGTTTGTTAACCAAGGTGACCAGGAAAAAAGATTTTTAAACCAATTCTTATAATAACTATATGACTTTTTTCTTTTTTTAATGTGTTTTCTGACTAATGCAAGGCTGGCTTTAATAACACCTGAATGGTTGGTATAGAAACAACAGGTTTCCCTAGAGACATATATAATCCACCTTGTTAGTCTGATTGTGTGGATTATATATGGGTGCAGCTCCTGCTGTGCATTCAGATAGGTCCAGCCTCTGTATACGACACAATGACCACAGCAAAGAGGAAAAAATTAACTTTTCACAACATTGTCAGATTGACTACTTGGTGTAAATTTTTTTATCAAAGCACTTTATATTTTAAAATTGTTATTTAATTGGAAAAACTTAATAAACTAAGAATAGAAAGCACCTTTCTTAATCTAATAAAGTGCATTTACAAAAAGCCCACAGCTAACGTCATACTTAATGGTGAAAAACTGGGTGCTTTTCCCATAAACTGAGGAATAGGGCAAGCATGCCCATTCTTGCCATTTTTATGCAGCATCGTATGGGGCCAGCATTGTATGCTAGTCTGTCTGCTCATGACAAAGAAGGAGGTCCAGATTGGAAAGGAACAAGTAAAACTGTCTTTATCCATAGATGGTAGGTCCCGTGTGTAGAAAATACTGAGGAATCCATACAAAAAGCTACTAGAACTAAATGTGTTTGGCAAGTTTGAGGACCTGAGATTAAAATGAAAAAAGCAATTGTACTTTTAAATACTAGCAATGAACAGTCTGAAAGTGAACTTAACAATTTCATTTACAATAGCATTGAAGAGAATAAAATGTTTAGGAACAAATTTAACAAAAGCATGCAAGACTTGTCTGTTGAAAACTACAAAATACTGCTAATAGAAATTAAAGACAATCTAAATAAATGCCCAGACATTTCATGTTCATGGACTAGAAGACAATATTGTTAAGATGTCAATTCTTCCCAAATTGATCGACAGATTCAATGTCACCCCTCTTAAATTCCAGGAGGCCTTTTTGTAGAACTGACCAATTGCTTTTGTCAGTGGGTAGGCCTCTCTGACCAAGGGGTGAATCTGGTGTATTATCTGTTGGAGGGCCTGAAGAGACTGGTTAGTGATTTCAGCAAGTTTATCATCTTTGAGGCAGGGCAACAGAGAGGGTGTAATTCCTTGTATGTAGGGGGTGCATTTAGCCCTTAGGAGGGCAAAGGGAAGGAGACTCCCCCAGTTCTCCCCAGTCTCTAGTTTTAATTTGGTAAGTGTTTCTTTTAAAGTCTGATTCATTTGTTCTACCTGTCCTGAACTTTGTGGCCTATAAATATAATGTAAAATCCAATTTATTTTTAGTGTTTTAGCTAATAATTGGGAAATTTGGGCTGTGAAATCTGGGCCATTGTCAGACCCCAAGATTACAGGTAAGCCAAATCTGGGGACAATTTCTTGTGTTATCTGAGCAGTTTCAGTTTTGGTAGGAAAGGTTTCTACCCATCTAGAAAAAGTGTCTATGAACACCAAAAGGTAGCAATACCCATATTGTCCAGATTTTACCTCGGTGAAGTCAATTTCCCAGTGTTTGCCAGGATTGGTTCCTTGCATTCTGGTTCCAATGGGCAGCCTTGATTTGGGCCCTGGATTTACTTGTGAACAAATTTCATATCTGGTAACAATGTCTTTTGTTATTTTGTCAAGATCTTGGATGAAATAATATTTTTTAAAAGTTCAGTTAATTTTGTGGATCCAAGATGTGTTCCTCGATGTATCTGTTTAATCAGCAACTGCTAGAGCCTGTGGCAAATAAATCCTGTGGTCTGGAAGAATTTTCTAATTCATGGCATTGTTGGAGGCTTCTAAGACCTTAGCATGTTTTACTTCTTCTTTAGTATAATGGGGAGTTGGCGGCAACTGAGGTGCCAGAACGACTATTAAAGAGTCAAATGGCCCCACTGGTTTTAATGTGGCCTCTTTGGCAGTCAAATCTGTAGCAGCGTTGCCTTGGGTCTCAAACGAGTTATCTTTCTGGTGCCCCGGACAACATATGATGGCCACTCTTTTTGGCCTCAAGGAGGGCTAGTATTTTTGCTTTATTATTTATTTATTTTCTGATGTTAATAGTCCTTTTTGTTTGTATAAGGGCCCGTGAACAAGGCAGTGGCAAAAGCATATCTGTTGTCAGTATATGTTAACAGTTTTATCTTTTCCATGCTTTAAAGCTTGTGTTAGGGCTATGAGTTCAGCCTTTTGAGCAGATGTTCTTTGGCTTAAGGGTTGAGCCCACATGACCCGGTCTAAAGTTACCCTGGCTGTCCCGGCATACCTGATTCCATTGGAGATGAAACTGCTTTCATCAGTGAACAGCATTTCATTAGGCTCTGTCCAGGGCACATCAGTCAGGTCCAGCCGGAGGCCTTGGAGAGTCTCGACTGTTTCGAGGCAGTCATGGGCAGGCTCGGTTGGGTTGTCATCTGGGAGGAGGGTAGCTGGATTTAGAGCCGTGGTTTTTAGGAGCTGATCTAGAAGTAAAGCCTGATACTGGGTGAAGCAGGAATCGGTGAGCCAATGTTCAGGTGCACTTTGTAAGAGAGTCTGTACAGAGTGGGGGGCCACTAAGCATATGTCTTGTTAGCCTCTTTTACTAGTAAAACAGTTGCCATTATGGCTCAGAGACAGGTTTGTGATCCTGTGGCTACACTGTTCAACCTCTTGCAGAGGTAGGTGATAGGCCTCTTCCATGGTCCCAGGGCTTAGGTGAGCACCCCCTTGGCAATGCCTCACATCTCAGCAACAAACAGGCTGAAGGGCTTCATCAAATAAGGTTAGGAACTTTTTAAATCCTTGGGGGAGGTGAGTTCAAGTTAATTGTCCTGAGTATCCTCCCCCAGGGTCAGTCCATTCAAAGGCAAAGAGAGGCTGGCTTACTTTGGCCAGTGGGAGGCTGAAGAAGGCATCCTTAAGATCTAGCTTTTTGGTTTGTTTCTCTTCTGGCCTATCTGTCATTAAAGACCTTCTGGGCAATTTCACAGTTTCAACCAGCTCAGATAACAATTTTCCTTTAAATCCTTCCTGTCTTTGAAGCTTTCTCCTAATGTCTGGGGCTGACTGGGTAACAAAGACAATATTTATTGCCTGCCAATTTTCTGGGGTCTCAGGGTCCATAGGAATATAGGTCCTGTAAGCCTCCATAAGGTGTTCCAGGAAAGCAGCAGGGGATTTGTTTAGTCCCTGAATAGTTTCACTTACTTTTGATAGGTTAGTGGGCTTCCGGGCTGCTGTGTGGAGTCCCCTAAGGAGAGTCTGGTGATACAGGTCAAGAGCTCCCTTACCTTGGTCCGTGTTTGGGTCCCGCCCATGTCTGTTAGAGGGGAACATGCATTTGAGGCAAACGGGATCATCAGAGGGTCAGCCATCATGACCGGTAACAGTTTTCAGGGCCTCCCTCTGGATCCACTTGCATTCTTCTGACATGAAGAGAGTCTGCAGGAGCTGCTGACAATCATCCCATGTAGGCTGGTGGGTAACAAAAAACAGTCTCCAGGAGAGAGAGGAGGCTCTGAGATTTTTCTAAGAAGGATTTTGATTTTTCCAGTTGTAAACCATGAAGGGAGCCTGGTCTTGAGGAGTTCTGGGAGGCAAGGGAACCTGTAGGAGTGGGACGGGGGTTTGGAGGAACAGCAGGGAGAGGACTGATATGCAGTGCCACTCTGAGTATGCAGAGGAAGAGGAAAAGATCAGGTGGGGGAGCGAGAGGGGGGTTTGGAGGAACGGCAGGGAGAGGCAGTGCTGCTCCAATATGGGAAACAGGGAAAGCAAGTCCAGAAATACACCATAGTTCTGGTCAACTGGTTTTTAACAAAGTTGCCAGAGCAATTCTTTAGGAAAAAGCTATGTGTATGCCCTGAAAACTATTTACACTACCATTTTAATATTTTATTTAT
Source organism: Cynocephalus volans (assembly GCF_027409185.1). Lineage (NCBI taxonomy): Eukaryota > Metazoa > Chordata > Mammalia > Dermoptera > Cynocephalidae > Cynocephalus > Cynocephalus volans. Next base: position 161,210,726 of record NC_084463.1, read on the forward strand.
ATCTACCTAAATGTTGACTCTGACAATTGTTACACTGTGGAGTTAATAAGGCTGTATTTTTTTTCAAAGTAATGAACAAAGTATGTTTTCTTAGCTGCCTAATTTACATTTTTTAGAGGTGTTTTGTCAGTTAATACTTTCAACCAACTTAAAAGTAATGTTTTCCCCATTTTCTCCATGTGTGCAAAGAATGCAAACAAACCTGTGTTTAACAATAAGGTCAGCATGACATAAAGTAACAAAAGCCAATAAATCGAAAATGAGGTTGACATTCTGGGACTAATCTAGCAGTCCTACAACAGTTTTTCAAATTCTTTTCTTTGGTTACAGTATATTCAGAGATTAAATCATTGCTATTATGAACTACTGCTGTTTAACTTATCATCAACCTTCCCCAAACTTTTAAATCTTCTCCAGTGAAGAGAGAAGAAATTATTAAGGGAAATCCTCTTAGCTTATTTTCAATTTTTAAAGCCACCTCAGGTCTTCACAGGCATCAGAGAGTACGGGAGGTGTTGTGGGAATTGAAGCCTTCTTCGGAGAAGCTGGAAGAGAAGGCTTAGTTAAAAGCACAGATGGTGTTCTATTTCCATTCACCTTGGGACATTTTTTTAAGGCATCTTTTTAGTCACGATGGCTTGTCAGAGATTATATCAATCCAAACCTGTATTCCTCCCACAGACCTGTTTGGAGGAATTTTGTCCCATTTGTTTTATAAGACCACAGTTAATGACACACAAAAACACACAACTGGCAACACACAAAAGACAGACAAGTGGCCATGTCCAAAATTACTCTAAGATATCCACAGACACAATAATCACAACGACAAAGATGAACAAGAAACACGGAAACACAATTCCTATTGACTTGCAAGTCCCAAACCCAAATCCAAATTAAAAACAGTTCCTATTGACTTGCAAGTCCCAAACCCAAATTGACTTGCAAGTCCCAAATCCAAATCCAAATTACCCTTGGCCCAGTGATGTCTCGGGAGCCCAAGGATTAGGGAAGTTAATACTGCATCTACCCTCCCACTAAGTCCACCAATTGGTGCACCGTCCCTTACTGAGATCTCACCTACCTGGGGAGATAGTAAAGTGCCCCGTCTGCTTCCAGGGAGGAGAAACAGCTTCTCTATCTTCTCCTAGGAGATAAGTGCAGGGAGGGATACACTCACGAGAGAAAGTATCTCGCTGGGGCCTCCAAAATGTTGTGAGGCACCCTCCCACAAGAAATACACTTACATGCCACTCGTGCAGAAAAGGGCAGTTTATTCACTCCAGGTGGCCAGCGACCGTCTCCCAAGGAGCAACCAAGGAAGAGCAGCCTCGAGCCTTGGTCTTACAGGGTTTTTAAAGGCAAAAACTGCATCCTGTTGGCACACGAGTTTGTCCAGATGCACAAAGCAAGCTGGAGAGCTTGGTCACCGAGGCCGAGAATCAGCTGTTCGAGCAGTCAAGCGTACAAGTTTTCATTGTGTGTGGTTCCTGTTCCCAGGTAATAGTTCACTGTGTATGGCTCCTGTTTCTATGCAATGGTTTTTGTTTCTATGAGAAGGTCAACGTTTTCTCATGCAAAGGGGGGAGGTAGTCTGCAGGTGAGACAGGGGGCAAAATGGAGTTACTGAGGTTAAGCAAGCAATTCTACAGAAGCAGAGAGCTCACGTTATGAGGGTGTAGGGAGCTCTATTTCAATATTATCCAGTCAAAATGAACTACAGCAATATACAGACTCACAGCAGTGTAATATTAAATATGTCAGCCCCCAAATAAGACATACAGCACATTATCCTTTTTATAAAATTAAATACCACTTTTAAAAACATTTTAAGAATACACATAGGTACAAGAAAACCATATAAGAAAGCAAGGATACGTGGAATTCAAGATGGTTACCTTGGGTGGGAGAATAGAGAACAGGACGGGCGAGGCAGGGTGGAGGCACATGTTGCTTGTATTACTGTTAAGATTCTAGCTTTAATTTTGTGGTGGTGGATTTGAAAGTACTTATGAACTTTTTAAAAGTTAACTTTTAAGTAAATATTTAAATATAATTTATGGGCCACACGGTGCTGATAACACCAAGGTCAAGGGTTCAGATCCCTATACCAGTCAGTAGCCAAAAAAAAGGGGGGGGACACCAAAGGAATCATAATGGTAATTAGAAACACTCAAAACAAACTATAATTAAAATACTAGATAATTCACACTCATCAGGATGGCTACTATCAAAACAAAACAAAAACCAAAAACCAAAAATACCAAGTGTTGGCAAGAATGTGGAGAAACTGGAAACCTTGTGCACTGTTCATCGGAATGTACGGAAAACAGTATGGCGATTCCTCAAAAAATTAAAAATAGAATTACTGTATGATCCAGCAATTCCACCTCTGGGTATATATCCAAAAGAATTGAAAGCAGGGTCTCAAAGAGATATTTGTACATCCTTGTTCACTGCAGCATTATTCACAATAGCTAAAAGATGGAAGCAACCTAAATATCCATCAATGGATGAAAAGGGAAAAAAATGTGTGTATAGACTCAATGGAGTATCATTCAGCCTCAAAAAGAAATTCTGACACATGCTGTAGTGTGGATGAAGCTTGAGGACATTATGCTAAGTGAAATGAGCCAGTCACAAAAAGACAAATACCACACGTGCCACTTGTCTGAGATACCTGGAGTAGTCAGACTCAGAAATAGAAGGTAGAACAGTGGGTGCCAGAGGCTGGGGAGAGGGCAAATGAGTTGTTAAAGGACATGAAAATGTTCTGAAGGTTGGTTGCACAAAAATGTGAATATATTTAACACGACTCAACTGTGTGCTTAAAAGTGATTAAGATGGTAAATTTTGTTATGTGTATTTTACTACAATTTTAAAAAATCCACTAGATGTTAACACAGAGCTGCATCAAGGGATATTTTAGCATTTTATTTACCTTAAAAGGTAAGACTGCTCCACAGATTAACTATTAATTATAAAAGGAAAATAGTACTTTATAGGAAAACAATCTAGAAGCCATCTTCTTATTTAGGTGATCAAAATAAGCATCAACAGTCTGGCTAATCAGCTCAGTTGGTTAGAGCATAGCCTTGTAACACCAGGGTCACAGGTTTGGATCCCCATACTGGCTGGCCACCAGAAAACAACAACAACAACAAGAAATCAGCATGACCAATGGTTAGACATCTGGTCATTGTGTGCCTCCTGACATGCACTAAGTACACAGTGCAGTAAGCACACAGGCGGCGCAATAAGAACACACCTCCTCCATGCTGTTGGTGCTAAAGCTGTTTAACCTGTATCTAAAGGTACAAAAATGATCACACAAATCCAACACAGGCATTTTTGTAAGATGACTGGCCTGAGCTCACCAAAAAAGACAATTTTATGAAGGACATACAGTAAGGAGTTCTATTCTAAATTAAAAGTTGCTAAAGAGATGTAACAAATGTAAAAACTGTGTGTATGTGCAAAGAAATAGAGAATGTGGCAAAATGTGATAAATTGGTAACTTGTTGATGGGGGTACGTCACGTATTTTGCATTTCTTTAGGTTTAAAAATTCCCTATGGCTGGCCGGTTAGCTCAGGGGGTAGAGCACAGCGTTGACAATACCAAAGTCAAGGGTTTGGATCCCCAGACAAGCCAGCCTCAAAAAAAAAAAAAAAAAAAAAAAAAGAAAAGATAAAAATTCCCTAAATATTTTGGGATGGTGGAGGGAGTAAAGAAGAAAATTAATGAGCTAAGTATCCAACCAAAAGGATTAGAAAAAGAACCACGGAATAAACCCAAAAAGAGTATCAGTAGGTGGGAAATATGGTGGTAAAAGGAGAAATTAATGAAATAGAAAAAAGCTACCAATGAAGGGCAATGACGACAAAAAGCTGGTGCTCCAGAAGGACTAGCAATGAAGCTCCCCTGAGACTGACGGGGGACAGCAGAGAAAACACCAACAATATCAGATATAAAAGAGGGGACATAACTTCAGGTACAGTCAAGATCACAAACATAAGGCAATTCTACAACTAACTTTGTGCCAGAAATTTGATACCACAGTTAAAATGAGAAAACATGAAAATATTCTTTCCTTGAAATATAACTGACTCAAGAACAGAAAACCTGATTAATCTATTACCACTAAAAATCTACTTCAAAACATACCCCCGGGACCCCTCCAAGAAAGGCCAGACATGGTTGATTTTACAGCAAGTTTTACCCAAAAATTTAGAAATGCAAAATTCCAATCTTATATAAACTCTTGTAATGAAAATAAAGAGAACGCTCTCCAATTCATTTTATGAAGTTAGCATAACTTTTATACAAAAACCAGACAAGGACAGCATAGGAAATAAAAAGGTTAAATAAACCACCTCACTTATGAATCTGGATGCCAAACCCCCCCCCAAATATCAGAAAACCAAATCAAGCAATGTAATGAAAAATACATCATGTCTGTTTTACTCCAGAAATGCAGGAATGTTTTAACATGAGAAAATGTGAAGATGTTTTACCACATTTACAGATAAAGAAGAAAACCCATGTGGTTAGCTCAGATTGCCATTTGTGCTCCTTAGTACATGTATAAGGGTGACTGGACGAAAGTGAGCTGGGCTGTGTGGGGAAGCCTTACTGGAAAGGACCTGGCTGTAAATGTTGGTCCTAAAGTGATAGAGGTGTAGAGTCTGAAGGGCCACACAGTCTCAAATGTAACTGCAGGAGGGGTCAGGACCATGAGACAACCAATCACATGGACTGGTCACAGCATGAGAGATAAAGGGCTCTCAGAACAGTCAGCTCAGCCTGGGTAACCTATTCATACATAGTTGGATCCCACCACCAAGATGGGAGAATAGAAGTAGAATTCAGCTTCAGAAAATGACAAAGGGCAGAAGTATGCAGAGCCCTATCTCCATCAAAATTCTTAGCTACAATCCACAGAAGCTAAATGGCTGATAAGAAATGGAAAAGTGAAGATTTAAAAATCTTGGGGGGGGGGGTGTTATTGGGTAGAATCACTGAGAGAGGTGGATAAAAACATAAGACTAAGCTTACAGATACAATGCCCCCCTAAGAAACCCCAAAACAAAAACCTCCCACAAACACACACGATAAAGTCAGGAACAGTAAAAGAAGTACTTAGAGGAAAATGAATAGCCCTAAATATATTAGAAAATGACTGAAATTAAAGTAACTAAGCATACGACTCAAAAAGCTAGAAATGAGCACATAAACCCAAAGAAACAGAAGGAAAAGGCCCAGAAAGAAGACAGACCTAGCTGTTGCCAAGCTAGCCAAAGAACACGAAATACACAGAATATAGGACATGTTTGTTGGTCTTATCTGCCCTCACACCTGGCCCTGCTTTTTTGTGGTAATAGAACCTCTCTACCTGATGGGAAACACATGTCATGTGGATCAGGTGTCACTCATCCTGTCTCTCCCAAGTCATCCATTCCTCCGGCCCCCAACCCTGGCCACAGTGACGGCTCAGGACAGGGCAAGTGATCTGAGCAAGATCAATTGGTCTTCCCTGAAACACAGGGATCCTTAAGAAGAAACTCTTTGTCTATAAGGACTACGTATAAACTAGCGTTGCCTGCAGGAAACACCTGAAGGAGGAAAAGGGATCAATCAACCAGGAGCAGAGACAACCAAGACAAACGAGGAGAGCGTCCTGAGGAATCGTGCTGGCCTTGGATCAGCTCTGCCTGAAGTGCCACTCTTAGACCTCAGGCCAATGGGTCCTTGCTTGAGTCTGCTAATTTGAGTTCAATTTTGTTGCTTATAAAGAAAGTCCCAAATAACAAATATTAAGCATAACTTTTTTGCCTAAAAAGTTTAAATATACATGAGATATATGACTCTACAATGATATAAATTACCAAAACTGACTCAAAGATAGAAAACTTCAGAGACAGAATGCCACAGAAGAAACTAAAAGTCAGTTAAAGATCTTTCTTTAAAAAAGACACCAAGCATGGATGTTTTTTAAATAACTTCTACTAAATTTTGAAGAAACAAATTCCTGTTCTATATACTATTTGAGCCTGAAGAAGATTAAACATCTTCAAACCCATTCTGTATGGCCAGCATAATATTAATATCAACATAGAACAGGGAGATTATTAAAAAAAAAAAAGTGAAATTGGCCCAGGAATAAACATAAAAATCCTAAATAACACACTGTAAAACTAAGCAGGATTTATATCAGAATGCAAGGTTGGTTCAACATTAGGAAAATGATTAATGTAATTCAGTACAATAATAAAACAAAATATTTTTATTATCTCAATAGATGTCAGCATTCATCACTCCAAATCAAACTATTTAAAACCATGCCAATGAAAATCCCAACAGCACTTTTAGATGAAAATTGACAAGTCCATTCTGAAGTTCTTATGTAACAGAAAATATGAAAACATGAAATGGCCACAGAATGGTAGGGTGGGGGTGGAGGAGCGGCCTAGCAAGTATCAATCAGACTATAAAATATGGTACAGACACAAAGACCAACGGGGTTAGATTAGAAATTCCAAAAAGAGATCCACATACAAGTGTGTACAGGAATTTAGTTTATTTTTTGAAAAGTATTTCCAGTGAGAAAAGAATGAACCTTCAATAAATGGTATAGGGACAAATGACTCTCTTTAGGGAAAAAAAGATAAAGATAAATATACACACACATACATATCTTTAACTCATCTGGTTTTTGTATATATACATACATAACACTTTATACACGTGTAGATGCACATACATATATACGCACATATTTAAAGCTACACTAAGCAAACAAGAGAAAGTGAATGAAAATCAGATAAATGAAGCGGTAGCTGGAGAGGATGTGGGGATCAATACAGGTTTTCCTGATTGTTTCAGAAACGAGATTCTATAGCACATTTGATGCTAAGCTAACACATATAGTAGAGAGAATGATAAACAAAAAACCAGCAACAACAAAAAAACCCCAACAAAGTCCTTACAAAAAAAAGAGAAGAAACAGCCTCCAAAGCACAAGAGGAAAGGCTTAAGTGCCATCGGCTTACAACAGGAAGAAAAAAAACAGGGAGGTGCACAAGCACATTTGCAGACTTGGTAATGAGGTGCGAGTTCCCTCCAATGGCTACTAATTCTTAATGAAGTATGAGCTGTGGTCGGTAATTACCACGGGAACGGAGAACTGGTAGATGAAATAGAAGTTTTGAAAGAGACATCCCAGAGTAGATCAGCTGGGCAGTGCTGAGCGTCCACTTGAGGTTTGTAATTATGAATTTAGGGTACAACTGGTGAGCCAGGTTGGCTGTTTTCTAGCGTGATAATAGTGACTCGGGTTCAGGCAGAGATGAATGATTGGGTTCACCCAGGTTTAGGGTTTTACTAGATGAACAGAATGGAGTAAGACGGGAGTGGAAGGTATGGACCATGGGACTGATGCTGCTCACTGAGGGAAGTGAAGACAGGAGGGGTGGTGAGAATGTCAGGGCTGACTTGGAGGACGAGGATAAAAAAATTTTGCAGAGGAGGTACTCGAATAAGGAAGCAAGAAAGCCAGAAGGTGGTGAATGTACAAGTATTTAAATTCAAAAGGTGCTGCAATTCCTAGTGATGTCAAGGGTCAAGGGAGTGACTAGGGATATATATTGCGGGCCAGAAAAGAAGACAAAGGCATTAGTGGTGGGGACATCAAGGAACTTGGGAGCCATAGGGTTGAACAGCTCCATCCATGTGATATAGAAAATAATGAAGCGGAAGACTAAATCAGTAGGACGTAAACTCTTCTATGACTGAGCAGTGACAAGGTCAATGCCAGTGTTGAAGAGGGAGAGCATACAGCCAGAGGCAAAAGGTTCAAAGAAGTGGGATGACATGGTTTGCAAGAGGGGTGGTGGAGACTGATGGTCTGAGTAGCCACAAGGAGGCCACCAACCCTACCTTCTCATACTGAGGCACAAAAGGTGAGGGTAAAAAAGTCGCCTCCATTTAAAACGTTACTGAACAACCAGGTTTCCAATAAAATCAAGAGATGGACGAACCATTCAAAACAAGGCTAAATATATACAGAGGTTTGCTGACCACATAGCATATAATCTGCAAGTGACAGATAAGAATGGGAGAGCTGGGGTCCAACCAGGGGACGTACACAGCAGCATGGAGGTGAGCACTCCCATAGTAACAGATGACTAAAGGCAGGGAAAGCAGCTCACCAGGCACCATGGGATTTGTCCTGAGTGTCTTTTAGAGGCAGGTGGGCACTATGTCCTAGGGCTGTAATCCTGAATGTTTGAATCCATATAAACTCCAAGCAAGCAATGAAGTGGGACTGCTCCCACTTGTTAAACACATACAAGGAGACATCGCACAGGGCCTGACACTTTCTAACTGCCCAATGAGAGAGAAAGAGAACAAACTACCTCAGAAAGATTCCAGCCATTACCCATTTACTTCCCATTCAGCCCACTGGCCCACCAAGCCGCCACACCAAGGAGCAGTTTTGTACATAACCACAAGTCCCCCTCCCCACAGAGAGCCACTCAGACACCAGTACAAGTCACTACCCACTAGGGATTTAATTTTCCAGGCCAGAAGGTCAGTTCAGACAGGGGCCCTGCCTTGTCCCCATCCCAGGGTGAAGATCTGCAGAGCACTATGGGAATGTCCAAGCCCAGAGTTGCTAGGGACTAGTCCCTGAGCAAGTAGAGAAGTGGGTCCCAGGACCTCAGGCTGCCTCCTCCTCTTCACTCTCCTCTTCACTCTCGTGATACTGTCTGCGGTTGGTGTTAACAAAGAGATCAGAATCATCTCCAGAGCTGGACTTTTCTCCCGATGACTGTGGTTCGGCTGGGAGTTCTGGTTGAGTCTGTCTGTGTGGAGGAGGAGCAGAGTTAGCCCGACACCTTCTGGGAAAACCAGATTTGCAATTAAGGAGTCCCAAAAAGGAGGACCATTTGGCCAAGCTGTCAGGGCTCCAAAGGCCTGCCAAAATGCAGCACCCCCTTAAAGACTAAAAGAAGGGATAGAATCAGAGCAAACAGTGAAAAAATGGCCAAAGAAATAGGTAAATGCCCCTCCCCCCGACCCCAAAAGTTTGCTATAGCCATTGGTTTCAGTTAGGAATACTAACAGTGGACCCATATTATATGCCAGGTACTGTACTAAGCAATTTTACAAGCATTGTATCCTTTAATCTTCACAGAACTCCCATTTTATAGATGAGGAAATAGAGTCTTAAAAGACTAACTTGTTTAAAGTTGCTGAGCTATAAGTGGCAAAGCCAGAATTTTAACACAGGGCATCTGACTTTGAAGCCATACTCATAACCACATATTGTAGCACATATTTAGGAGCCATCACCATGTACTCGATGTAGGGAGAAAAGAAGGCTCTATTTTTCCTTCAAGACACCAAGACATGAACCCGTATTTTCTGTCTTCTCTACCCCAAGGTTTGTTCCTCACCTGTTCCTGTTGCTGTTGCGTTTCTCAGCCACTTCAGAGAAGGCCTCAGGCCTGTGCCAAGAGAAGAGCCAGGATCAGAGAGGACAAAGACACCTTTCAGCAAAAAGCTTGTTCCAGCTGTCCATGCCTGGGATGCCATAATCTCCCCTCCCCTGATTCCCTAGCTAGGAAGTCAATCCCCCCAGAAGCAAGCACGCCAGTGATTGAGGGGACCATCCTACCAGAGCCCCTCCTTCTGTAGAGAGCGCACATGGTCCTTGCACAGCACAAAGGAGATCTCGGCCTTCACTTTTTCTCCCTCTTCAATGGGGTCAACAATGAGAAAGTCCCCTGTAGTGAGAAGAGAAAAAGCAAAGTCAGGACTGCTTGCAATGCGGAAAGCTAAGGCCACAGGAAATGGTTCTGTCTCCTAGAGGGTTGCCTCTCTCACCTCTCTTGATCCAGATGTTCTTACGGTATTTGGATGGCATGCTCACCAGGAAGTGCTGCCCTTGGGCTGTCTCCACCTCATGCAGATTGTTCCCTGGGGTCCTGAGTACCTGGTCCAGGAGAGACCAAGAATCAGCCAGCCTCATCAGTCAGATCAAACACTATCTGGGCTGCACTGAACCCTACCCCCACCCCAGGAGCCCAGAAGGAGTGGAAGGGTTGGAGGCAGAGCAGCTTGTGTCCAGTGCACTCACCCTCACAATCTGCTGCTGGTCGGAGGGCACCATGTGCTCCCCCAGCACCTCCTTCACCACATGCTTCCTCTTGGTGGCCTGAGACATGCTGGGTCCTGTCCCAGGGTGGTTTGGGATGAAGAGACTGTCAACTCCTCCTCCTGAGTTCCTTGGATGGCAGGCTCAGAACCCAGGACTGTTCTGAAGATGAGGAGGGGCCTTTTACTGAGGAGTGACACAGTGCCCTGGTAAGAACATGGGCCTTGAAGTCTAAGAGCCTGGATTCAAATCCTGCTCTGGCTGTTTCCCAACTTTTCAATTTCTCTAGGCCCAAGAGAAAATAGCTAACTCAACACTGTTATAAGATAAGTACTTAACATAACCTACGTCATATAAAAATAACTCCTGTTACCATAAGTTCTGGTGTGATCATAAAACTGTACATGTGTTTCAGAAAAATCATTCTGACAACCTCTCCAGAAGGCATTTGAGATAAACTATCTTTCTTTCTTTTTTTTTTTTTTTAAATTTATTTTGTCGATATACATTGTGGCTGATTATTGCTCCCCATCACCAAAACCTCCCTCCCTCCTCCCTCCCCCCCAACAATGTCGTTTCCGTTTGCTTGTCGTATCAACTTCAAGTAATTGTGGTTGTAATATCTTCTTCCCCCTCCCCCCGGTTTTTTTTTTTTTTGTGTGTGTGTGTGTGTGTGTGTGTGTGTGAATTTATATATTAATTTTTAGCTCCCACCAATAAGTGAGAACATGTGGTATTTCTCTTTCTGTGCCTGACTCGTTTCACTTAATATAATTCTCTCAAGGTCCATCCATGTTGTTGCAAATGGCAGTATTTCGAGATAAACTATCTTTCTAAACATGCCTGTACATCCCACGTCTGGAACTACACAACACAGATACTCAATCTCTCAACACACTACAGGCAGAGAACAATTAGGTGACCTCCGCGATGGTCCAAGCCAGGAACGAGTTACTTAAAGGTCGAGGTAAGGATTGGTCTGCGGCATTTGCCGTATTTCTTTCTTTTTTATTTTTTTTAAAGATGACCGGTAAGGGGATCTTAACCCTTGATTTGGTGTTGTCAGCACCACGCTCACTCAATGAGCTAACCGGCCATCCCTATATGGGATCCGAACCCACGGCCTTGGTGTTGTCAGCACCACACTCTCCCGAGTGAGCCACGGGCCGGCCCCATTTGCCGTATTTCTGACTTAGGTACGTAGAAGACGAAAGTCGGTACCACCAAGAGTGATGATTTCCAAAGCAAACTCCGACGTGTCATCTCTCGTTGCCGTCTCCTGCCTCCCTCCCTCCCTCCCTCCCTGCCTCTGAAGAAAAACCCTCAGGAAAGACACACTTACTCTGGCTCTCGGCTCCCACTGGCAACCTCGTTTTCCAGGATGGACTCTGAGAGTGGCTCGTCCTCGACTCACTTCAAGACTGAGCCAACGAAAGCACAGAAAAGGGACTTGCCGGCGGTGACGATGGTAGCGCCAGCTTGCACTCAGGTCGCCGGCGTCCCCGGTTCCCACCAGCCGAGAGCGACGCGAGCCTGAGACGGACCCTTCTGAGCACTGTACTTCCGGTGCTCTCTCGGAAGCCTCCTGGCCATTCTTCCCCTCTCTTGTCCGTTCATCTAACTCTTCCCACCGCCAGGTCGGCCAAGCCGAGGTCCTTGAGTTCCGGGCGCCGGGCACCAGGGGACGGAAGTTTTCTTCTCAGACCTTCTCTCCCTCAAACCGGAAGAGCTTCCAGAGAAACTAGGTCATAGAAGGCGGTTCGGCTTCCCGCGTAGGACCGGGAAGGAGGCTGTGGAGGCCTTAAGGGCCTCAACTCTATGGCTCTACGTGGCTAGAAGTGCCCAACTTGGATTTTTTTTTTTTTAAGGCGGTTCTTGAGGCGACCCGGAAGCGGAAACCGAAGAAAGTTCTAGTGGATTGAGGTATCGGCGGGAGCGGCCGGTTGGCGCGAGGAGCCGTTACAGGAACCGGAGCTGCCGGTGAGCGCGAGCTGCGGAGCGGTGCCCTAGCTGGAGGCTAGAGGAGGCGCGGGGCAGAGGGGAGGAAAGGGCCGAAACGCTGTGGCGGGCAGGAGGATGCACCGTCGGAGAGGGCTTGGCCGCGCCGCGGCGAGGGCGGGACGCGGCGCGGCGCGTGGGAGCGGGGCCGCGGGAGGGGGCGGGGCGGCGCGCGCTGGGGGCGGGGTCGCGGGAGGGAGCGCGGCGTGGAGCCCCCGGGGCTGCGGGAGCTGGCGTGCGGCGCTCTGGGCCTGCGCCTAGGAGGGCGGGGGAGGCACGAAGACCCTGCCTTTGCTTTTCCCACCAGGTGGTGGTTCCAGGCAGAGTCTGTGCCTTCTTTGCCCAGCCAAGGTCACAGGGGAAGCGACAAGTTCAGGGCGGGCCCTGGCTACTGAACTCTGGGAATCTTTTCACTGCCCCGCGTGCGCCAGCTGTTAGCGTAGGAAAGTATTTCCTCTGGGGCAGTCCCAAGACTCAGGTCCCGCGGGACGTAGAAGAGACTTCTCTTCTGTACAGTGACTTCCCCCGGACCCCGGTTGTCTCGTCTGTGAAATGAAGGGGATCGAGCAAGCCATCATATTTGTTGTCTAGCTTCCGCTTAGTTTGAGATTGCTAGTGGGCCTTGGCGAGGTCCAGGTCTTCAGCCCTAACCTGCGTTTTCTTGAGATTCCCAGATTGAGCCTGATCAAGATGACAACCTCCCAAAAGCACCGAGACTTCGTGGCAGAGCCCATGGGGGAAAAGCCAGTGGGGAGCCTGGCCGGGATTGGTGAAGTCCTGGGCAAGAAGCTGGAGGAAAGGGGCTTTGACAAGGTGTGGGGTGGCTGCGTGTACTGAGGAGGGCTGGGGATGGGAGACTACAGATTGGGAGCGAGGAAAAGTGAGCCTGTTTGTTGTGGGGTGGAGAGTGGTGTATAATCTGAGGAGGCAGCTAGAGCCTGGCCACTTGGAGGAAATGAGGTGCGGACAGAAGCTGCCCTGCCTCCCAGGCTTGTGTGCTTTGAATGCCACAGAAGTGGCTACCTTGCTCTTAGCCCCCGGAGAGCACTTAGTGGTGTGCCCTTTGTTTTGCAGGCCTATGTGGTCCTTGGCCAGTTTCTGGTGCTAAAGAAAGATGAAGACCTCTTCCGGGAGTGGCTGAAGGACACATGTGGCGCTAATGCCAAGCAGTCCCGGGACTGCTTTGGTTGCCTCCGAGAGTGGTGTGATGCCTTCTTGTGATGCTGTCTGGGGTGCCGTCAATCCCCAGCCCCAGCATTGAGTCTTCTGAGTTTGCAGTTGAGTGGGGGGGACTCCTTCCCTGTCCTCTACAAAGGAAAAGATTGCTGTTGTTGTACTCACCTTCTACGTACTCCAGGGTCTTTTGGGAGTTCTCTCCCATTGCCATTTCAACTTTTTTGGAATTCTCACACTTGCATGCATCTCCCTTCCTTCTCCTTACCCTGCCAGTTCTTGGTGACAATTACCAGCTTTCCTGAGTGAATTACTGGCCCTTCCTTCACCCCCATCCTCATCTCTGGTCTGTTTGGTGCCATTTGGCTCCTTTTTGGCAGAACAGTCGTCCTTGTAAAGTTTTTTAGATTAATAAAGTCAGTGGCCTTCATGACTGACTGGGCTTTGTGTTGAAAAGCAAGTGGGCTGGAAGTTGCCACTTCCCCAGGGGCTGACCAGGTCTGGCGCAGTCCTTATCAGTAGAGACCGAAACTAGCAGCTCCCCTTCCTGCTCCTGTAGGGCAGCCACCCTAGCCCCGTGGGCCTTGGGCAGATGCCTTGGAGTGTCTCAATCCCTGAGTAATGTGGGAGAGAATGTGGGTTGATCTCTTCCTGGGAACCAAATGGCTATGGTGTTCCAGAAGTCTCTCAAGTCAACAGCTGGGCAATGCTGCACCTGGTGGAAAAGTCAGTGGGAGTCAGAGGTACCAGGAAGAGGGTGGGCCGGAAGTGGGTAAGAGTTCACCTGTCAGGTACGACTTCATCTGCTCTCCTGGCCTCTGGAAGGGGTGGGCGGGGCTCTTGCCATTTGCCCTGCTCTCTTCTATTCAGTACATTTTAGTTTTGTTCTTTCCTGAACACTTAATATGAACTAGTCCTGAAGCTAAGATCTTTGCAAATGTATTTTTCTTCCACTATAATAGTCATTGTTTTTCTTTTACAGGTGTAGAAACTTGGGACTCAGAGAGACTAAGTATTTTCCCTTTAGACTTGCTGTTGGGAAGTAGCCAGACTAGAACTTAAACTGTAACTTGGAAATACCTGGGAGCCCATGTTCCTTGGTTATGTCACTCAGTCGCTCTGAGCCCCAGTTTCCCCACTTGGATAATGAGGTTGTTGTAGGGACCAGATGAAAGTATAAACAAGACAGAATTTTCCTCATAAGGTTTATTGTCTGGTGAGGTAAGAATGACAGATACTAAAACCCAAATACAAAAATTGGTATAAGAGAAGATTTTCATGATCTCAGGGTAGAGAAAAATTAAGAAGAGAAAATCATCAAATTATTAATATTACAAACTTCTCTTTGTCTAAAGATACCATAAAGAGAATGAAGTGACAAAACCAGAGTGGGAAAGTATATTTGCAACAATATAAACAAAGAACTGTATTCAGAGCACACAGACGTGCAGTCAGGAAAAAAGCAGAGGACATGATAGAAAAACGGGTAAAAGACCTGAAAGGCCATCCGCAAAGAAGGTAGCCTAAAAGTCGACAAGCATTGAAAATGTGTTCAACTTCAGTAGTCAGAAATGCAAGTACCATTAACACCCACCCATTGGCAAAAATTGTTAAAGTTGAACACTACCTGGTGTTGATGAGCACATGGAGCAACAGGAACTGATAACCAGGTGGTGGGAGTGTAAATTGGTATGAACACTTCAGGAAAACAGTTGGGGGTTATTTAGTAAAACTGACACACCCTGTGACCCAGCAATTCCACTCAGGACTGCCTCGAAGAAGCTCCTGGGCACCTGCACCAAGACCTGCGTGAGCAGTCACAGCTGCATTGTTTACATAGCCCCCAGCTGGGAACAGCTCTAACAGCTGTCAGTACTGGAGGAGGGAAGTTGTGGCACATTCACATCTTAGAACTGCACAGCCGTGGAAGTGAGCAATGTCTGTGCTGTGGATGAATCATAGTATGGAGTGAATGAAGCAAAACAAAATAGTGTAAAGTTGGAAAGTAAGTTTTTACTTAGGGATTCTTGCCATGGATGGTAAAACTAGAAAGAAAACCAAGGGAATGCTTATTGCAAAAGCCAACCTTATTGCAAAAGACTACTTTTGGGAGAGGAAGGGAGCATGGTGAGTGGGAGGGTGTGGGGGTAGGAGTGCAGTTTCTGTTTCTCGACCTGTGGGGCATAGTACATTGAGTCTGTACTTGTTAAAACTGAGCGAGTGTGGGGCTGTGCCCTTTTCTGTGTATTAGCTACATCTCAGAGTAATAGAAGGAAGAGGGTCACCACAGATAAAGCCCTGGGGATGGAACAATTATGTGGTAGGTCAGGAAACTGTTGTTAGCAGGGGTGATGGTTCAGCGCAAGGATGGACCTGGGAAGGGTGAGTGACACACCGTGGTAGTCGCCAGGTGCCATAGCAGGTCCCAGCTTGCACTACAGGCCACTTTGGAAGGGGGCTAGTTTGAAGCCCAGACTGAGGTGGAAATGAGGGTTCTCCCTGGATTTTCAGACCATACTGCTTCTGATGTTTTCCTGGATGGGTCCAGGGTCACCCAGAGTCCCCTCAGCCTCGACCTTTGTGCTGTGATGCCATCACAGGCCTGGTGTGTTGGGCCGGCCCGTGGCTCACTCGGTAGAGTGTGGTGCTGATAGCGCCAAGGCCCCGGGTTCGGATCCCATATACGGATGGCCGGTTTGCTCACTGGCTGAGCGTGGTGCTGACACAGGCCTGGTGTGCTTAGGTGGGGGTGTGGTGGGGCCATGGCCTCCCCGCACCTGAGCTCTGATGCTGCCAGACTGTTGCTAGGGCTCTATGAGGTAATGGAGACTCCTCCAGGAAGCCCTTCCCGTGGCTCCCTCCCATGCTGGTTGCTGGATTTGCCTCCCCTGGCTCCGGCACTGGGCCCCTGGTGGAAGCCTGCCAGTTGCACTGTCTGCTCAGTTTCCTTATTTGCCTTTCCCTGGCTCACCCACAGGCTTTGATTCTGACAGGGCTTTCTCGCCTCTCCCTTAGGGCCTAGGCAGTGCCCATGACAGGTTGGCAGTCCACAAACCCTATCTGGGCTTCATATTGCATCCCACACAAGTTCCTGGATCAGTCCTGGGGCAGCAGGGGACATAGAGCATGGGGAATGTATCTTGTGACAGCCAGCAGGACAAAGGGACCAGGGTTTGGAATGCTGGAGGAGAAGGCAGACCTGGGTGGTGAGGGGTGGGAGTCAGGTTATCTAAGTGTCAGCCCACCATGCCCAACAAGACGTGCCTGGCCACCCTTTAGCCTGGGGGAATAAGTGGGCCTGGAAGTCAGCATTATTGACCCAGTCCCTGCCTCCCCCTCTCCACCTCTGCACTTAACCACCAGCCAGAGCTTGACTCCCTCAGGCAGTCTAGTCATGACTGCTCAGATCGGCCTGGAGCTTGGGGTGAACCCAACCCATGCACTCCAGGGTCCTGAAGGGCTCCTGCTGTCCCTGGGAAGAAAGTAGGGGAGGCTACCTGGACAAACAATGCTGAGACACCTTCCCCAGCCTGCGCAGTGGTGTGAAGACTCATAGTAGGTGCTTGTTACTGTCAGCCCCTTCCAGATTGCTCCCTCCCTGCAGGAATCAGGGCTCCCTTTACTGTCACTCCCATCTTTGACTGGTAGCCTTGAAGAGCCAGCCAGTCCCACTTCTGGGCACAGATCCTCCTTTACTCACCATATGATCTGGAGCAAGTTGCTTCATTGCTCTGAGCATCAGTTTCCTCCTCTGTCTGCTAGTGCAGGGTTGCAAAGATGCCACCAGTTAATGAGCCTAAAGCCCTTGACACTGAGGAGCATTCTGTCATGGAGGGGAGCTTTAGTCACTGCTGGACCACAGGGTGCCTTGCTGTAAGGCCTCCTTTCCAGGATGTGATGTGACAGGAAAAGGGGAGCAGAGCCTGGGAGAGAAAATATACGCCCAGGCAAGGTTTAAGGAAGAGGGTTCTAGGGGCAGCAAGAAGGCCCTGGAGGGCCTGATCCCAGAGGGAAGGAGATGTCAGGAGCCTACGCTGGTCATCAAGACCCATCAGGCCAGGGACAAGTGACAGGTGCTGTGGACAACCTGGGTTGGGATGCCTAAGCCTCAGCAAAACTGGAGGCTGTGCCCTGTGGCCAGTGGGTATAGTCAACCTCAAGCTCAGGAATGGCCCAAGCCTTCCTCTGAAAGCTGGAGTGGTCCAGACAGGATAGAGTCCAGCTCTGAAACATCCTCCCAGGGACACCCCACATGCAGGGAGCACCCCCCTGCACAGCAGCCCTCAGGTCCTGCCTTGGGTTGAATGTCCCCCCAAAACTTAGTCCCCACTGTGACAGTGTAAAAGAGGGTGGGAAAATCCTATTATGGTAATTGCAGGTGATTAGATTGTAGGACTGCTGTATTGAATGGATTAATAATGGTGGTCAGGGGCAAGGTTCTGAGGACTTTAAAAGGAGAGTGAATGAGGAGGTTGGGCTCTGCTCTTTGACCACCATACTGTTTTCCACCACCAAAGCTCTCACCAGATGTGCTCCCTGGACTTTGGACTTCTTAGCCTCAGAAACTGTAAGCAATAAATTTTGTTTTCTTTATAATTCACCCAGTTCCATGTATTTTGTTATAAGCAACAGAAACAGACTAATACATATCCCTATGGAGCAGCCAGAACTCACACACCAGGATGTCACTGGCACATGGGTGCCACTCCAGGCCCCACCACTGACCTTCCCCTCTGACCTCCCATTTCCTCCCTGTAGAAAGAGGCAATATTCACTGCTTCTGCAGAACCATTATGAGATTGGCAGAACATATGCTGAATCCCTGGTGCAAGGCCTGGCACAAAGCAAGAGCCCAGTGATTAATTTCCCTTCCCCCTCCCTCTTCTCTCAGCAAGACACCACTTCTAGCTGTGTGACCTTCGACAAGTCTCCTCACCTTCCTGATTGACTTTTTTCACCTGCAAAATGAGGATAATGCTTACTAGCTAATGGTGCTTGTGTTAAGTGGCCAGTGGGTGAAAGGCTGTTGGAAATTGTTAGGTTGTGGTGCAAAAGACTCATCGGCACCAGCACGAAGCAGTGACCCTTCACCCACTGGCCCTTGGTGAGTGGGAAACAGGGCCTTGGCTAGTTTTTCAGGGAGCTGTTGGAGGTAAGTGTTGTTGCTGAGCTCCCAGCGATGGGAGAGCAGACCTGTGGGAGCCCTAGGAGGCTCCCTGGCCCCTTGGGGCTGCCTCTCCCCTCTTTCCCCTGTGTGTTGTCCTGGGCCTCTTACTCTATCCCCTCCCACTTTTCTCAGTTCAAGGTCCCTGCCTGGCCTTGGCCTCACCGAGCCAAGCTTTGGCCAGCTCTCCCACAATCTGGAGTCTGTCCCTTTAAAGCAGACACCTGAGCAACAAACTTGTGACTGTTCCTTGGAATCCCAGGGAGGTGCAGAGCTTGTTTTTCACAGCTGGGCTGAGGGGGCTGGGAAGCAGGCTGGCAGCTGCATTGGGCAGTGACCACACTCTGGTTTGAGTGTCCACGTCAGAAATCACCTCCTTTTCGTGGTCCTGGCTTTCTGAGAAGCCCCAAATTGGAGGCGGGGGAAGATATGCTGAATGTGTACTTATTTATCACAGTAACAGCTACCACTTATTAAGTGCCAAGTGATTGTCAGGTCCTGTAAAACACCACCTCTTCCAAGCCCAGTTAAGACCCTTGAAGGCTCTAAGCACTGACAAGATCTTAGTATCCCAAGGACAATAAGCCACCTCCATCCCTAGCAACGTGTGATTAAAAGTACAAACTGTGCTGAACTCTAAAAAATTCATGGGGTCCCTATTTTGTTGATCCATCTAGCACATGCCCAGTGTACCTAGTGGTGACCCAGTCTTGAGCCATCCATGTCAGAACAACCTTAGAAAATAAGGGTTGTCACCTTTTTTCAAATGAGCACACTGAGGCTCTGGAAGGTCGAGGGACTTGTTCAAAGTCACACAATCAGTAAGATGGCAGAGCCCCTTCCCTCGCCCCCCCACTTTCTGGCCAATTCTTATCCATTTTACAGGGAAAGAAACTGAGTCAGTGAGAAGTCAAGTAACTTCTCCGAGGTCGCACAGGTAGGAAACGGTGGCAAGAGTAAGAGCTTGATCATAGCTGCTCTTGGCAGCTCATATTAACAGCTGTCCTGTGAACTGACCCTATGGTGGCACTTGTTGCTGGATATCTTTGCTGTCCTTCCCCCCCCACCCCAGACTCCGTGTGTCCTAGAGGGCAGGGCAGCATCTAGGCACACAAAGGTCCTCGTGCCTGTGTGCTGCCCCTTACCTCCCAGTACGTGGGGCGTTCGGAAGGCACAGGGAAGCCACAGGCTTCTGGGTGACCTCCAGGCTGCCTCCCCCAGCACCTGTCGCGGGGGCGCACTGAAGGCGGAGGGCGGGGCCAGCGGCACGTAGATCTCGTAAAAGCGGTGCAGGGCTGCGGCTCAGCACTGACAACCATGGCACGTCTGAACTTCAAGCTGGCACTGGGTCTGACCCTGCTTGCACTCTGCCTCCTGGCGCTACCCCGCGACACTGGGGCCTGGACAGGGGAGCGCATGCTAGGAGAACGCCAGGACCTGTCCCCCAGCGACCCGCAGGTGCAGAAGGCGACACAGGCGGCCGTGGCCAGCTACAACATGGGCAGCAACAGCCTCTACTACTTCCGAGACACGCACATCCTCAAGGCACAGAGCCAGGTGTGGCGGGGCGAGGGACAGGGGCCAGGGTGAGGCAGGCGAGGACAGACAGACGCTGCCCGGGCGCAGGGGGTTCCAGGACCCACAATGAACGAAATATGTAAACTTCAAAGAAAGACAGGATCCAACCCAGTGTTGGGCAACTCGCCTCCACTTGCCTCCCTGAGTCCTGCCCTGACGGGGTGGACTGGGGAGGGGAGTGCAGATAGGGCAATGGGGAGCCTGCGGTGGCGGTGGCAGGTCTGCGCAGGCGCGGGCAGGTGTGCCCATGGGGACTCAGCCTCCTGAGTGCTGCTGAGCCTCCCGCGTCCTGCAGGCTGCAGGCCTGCGCCCCTCTTCCCAGGGATTCCCACCAGGGTGAGGAACGTGCCCCTGCGCAATTGGAGAACGTGGAGGGAGGCAATAGGTCAGGATCTGGGATGACTGTTGGCATCCCTGACCTGTCCCTGCCGTCATGGTCCCCAGCTGGTGGCTGGCATCAAGTACTACCTGACAGTGGAGATGGGGAGCACGGCCTGCCGGAAGAATGCTGGAGACGGCATCAACCTCACCACCTGCCCCCTGGCTGCTGGGGCAAAGGAGGAGGTAACAGCCCTGTCCCCTGATCCCCGAACCCCACAGAGGCCGCAGCCCTCAGCTGTGTGGACTGAACGGGTCCGGCTGGCCAGGCGGACGCTGGCTGAACCTGTCTGCCTTCTGGATGACTCAGCCACCACACCTGCAGGAAGGAGGAGGCTGGGGCTTCCCTGGGCAGTGAAGGACTGGCTGGTGGGATCTGGAATCTAGCCCCGGCCACCTGACTCGATGTCCCTCAGGCCAGTGCCTGCCCCTCTCTCGCCCCAGGGCGTCTGGGCAGGCTGGGCACTGGCTGTTGGCAGGAGGCTGGCCAGCCGGCTCACCCGTCCTTCTCCCCCGTGCTGTCTCCACAGAAGCTGCGCTGCGACTTTGAGATGCTGGTGGTTCCCTGGCAGAACTCCACTCAGCTGCTAAAGCACCACTGTGTGCAGCTGTAACAGGCCCTCAGGACGGCGCGGGCGGGGCTGGCGGCCCTTGGGCCACATCCCTTGCAATAAATCGCCAGCTCTGCTCTTGCATAGGTGCCTTGTGAGTGCTTCACTCCCCCTGCCCCACTCCCACTCAGCTGACAGGGCACCCACAACACTCCCAGCCGAGCATCTGCCCTCCCAGCCCGGATAACGCTGGGGGTACAAGGTTCAGTCCCCAGTCCTAGAGTCCCCCAAACACCCCCGCATCACGGACATAGAGAAGCAAACCTCCAGAGTCCCCAATCGCAGCCAGAAGCTCACAGTATTCTCAGAGATAAGGGGCAGGAGAAAAAGCCACACAAGAGAGTAGAACAGGGACCGTGTCTGTGAATACTTTGGGAGGCACCTGTGCTCTGTCCCTCTCAGCACCCAGAAGGGGTTCAGGGTGGCCCGGGGTGGGTTCAGCCAGACAGGCCCCAGCACACTGAGCCACCGACCTCTGAAGATCCCTGTCCTTGCATGTGGCCCCGGGACGGCAGAGTCCCTGCAGGCCAAGACACCATGAGGGCTAGGACAGTGCCTCTCAAGTCCACAGCATGACCACATGCCAGATGGGCTCCCCCAGTGCCCTGCCCTGGGCAAGACCCTAGGATGGGACTGGACAGGAAGCCCCAGAGGGACCAAGCTCAAATCTACTACCCACAGGAGGGATGCAGGGATGGATTCCATTTAACGCCATTTAAAGGAAACCGAGCTGCAGCATGTTTGGCACACCAGCATTTCAGGCTGCAGTTCACATTGACTGCACACACACAACCCTAGGACACACCAGACATACATGCACAGAAACCCTCAACACACACTCAGATGCTCCCAGAGCCACATACCCAGCAAATACAACCACACACCACCTAGCAACGCAGAAGCACCAGCAAAAACACACACAAGCGGCACACCCCAGAGAAACCACCCGGAGATGTACACACAGACCCCAAACACGCAACCCAGAGTCCCACATGCCACACCCAGAGGTGTCCCTCAGACACACAACCACACAGCCACACCTGGGACGGGACAGGAAGTAACTGGGACACCGTCAGGCCCAGGCAGGTGGCTGTGGACGGCACCCGGCAGCCCCTCCTTCCATGCAAGGCCCCACAGCCCACTGGTGCCTGCCTGGTCACCTGCCCGAGGCTGGGCCTCAGAAGGAGCAGCCCAGGTACAGTCCCTGCCCTCTGTCCCCATGCCCACATTAGGGTGGAGCTGGGGAGGTGGGACATAAACACTGACTCCATCTGGGAGTCTGAGGGACTGCATTTGACAGGTGTTAGGGACACAGGGACAAATTCCAGCCCTGCTTCTGCTCAAGCCTATCACATGTGGCAGCTAAGACAGCCTGGGCTGGGGGTGGGTGTTGCTTGGACGAGCTCCCAGGTGCCCTCAAGCACGAGCACGAGGCCCAGCATGGGGGTGGCCCAGGGTAGGTGGCAGGAAACGTCTGCTTGTTGAATGAATGTGTGAGGTGGTGGGGAGGAGGTCCCGAGACGTCTGCCAGGTGGCCTCTCCACCCCTGGAATCTGCCCAAATCCCAGGTGGCATTTCCTCTGCACGGTCCATTCCTGGGCCCTGAGACAGGCGGCGCCCAGGGGAGGTGCTGCTTCTGTCCTGCGGCCCTGAGGCTCCTCCACTGTCTGGTCCAGCCCGGAGGTGGGGGTGGGGGGTGGCAAAACCTTGTGTGGGCCTCAGCCTCCACTCGGGAGTGTCACCAAGACTGCCTCCAGCCTGCGCTACACCCGGGACAGCCTCCACTAGAGGTGAGGGGGCTGTTGAAGACAGTGACACCCCCACCCCACCGTGGATGGGGAGCCCCAGGCCACAGCTGGGCCGGAGCTGGACTCAGTGCTAGGTGTCCAGCTCCCAGCACAGGCCAGTGCCCCCGTGACACCCCAGTGGGGACGTGGGCTCTGGCCATCCTGCCCAGGCTCCGGCTGTACGTAGGGGACTCATCTAAGCCCTAACCAGGCAGGGTGGGGGCAGCCCTCAGCCTCGTTGTCTTGCTTCCCCCCCAGCAGAGGGACACTGGCCACACACACCACGGCTCCACCCCGCCCTGAGCCCACGAGCACCCGAGCAGCGTCCACGCTCCCTCCCCACACTGAGCCTCTGCAGTCTGACCCCAGGAAGCGCAGGCTATGGCAATGACCTCTCACCTCTGGGTTCATGACATCTCCATGGTACTGGCACCATTACACCGGATGCTGAGGGTCCTGGTAGGCCTGAGCCCCTACTCCTGTAGTCCCCTGGTGTCCCAGGCCCTCACACCTCCAGGTTCTTCCAGCCTGTTCTTCTCCTGACTCCTGGGCCAGGCAGACCCTCTTTCCCAAGCAGGGTCACTGCCCACTCTGTCCCCTCCTGCCACAGCCAGCACCTGAGCCTGGTCCCTTTCTGCGTCACCCCTCTGGCTGCTGCCAATGCGGTGGTGGGCCGAGTAGGCTGCCGGGCACTGGTGGGCCGGAGAAGACCCCAGACAGCCCCCTTCACGTGCCACACTCACGTGCACGCACACAAGTTCCCGACCCTGTGCCTCGGGCCGGCCAGTGAGGACACGGAGCCATCTGGGGTTTTAAAACTCTCTTGGGGCCCCAACCCTGCAGGGCCAGGACAATCACTACAGCAGATGTGGGGACTTGTCCCAACCCACCCCTGTGGACAGCTTGTCAGACGCTGAAGTCTCTCTGGTATCCCTCTCCAGGGGTCACTTCCTGAAGTCCTCTTCCCCAGCCTGCAGGGTGGCACGGGAGGGTGAATGAGCCGGTGCCAGCCTCTGCCCTCCCCAATGCCCGGGGAACTTCCCCACGGCCACTTCTGGGCACGAGTGCCCAGAGGTCCCCAGCCTCGTGCATCGCCCCTCCCCCCATCCTGCCTGGTCACCTCGAATGCGGTGTCCACAATCTCATCGATGACCGATGCCTGGGAGCGGAACTTCTGTTGCTGATGCTCCACCGCGGCCACCAGCTGCAGGAAGTGGAACAGCTGCTCCTGCTGCCTGGGGGCGATGGCAGAGGCAAGGGCCAGGCTGACCTGCCTGCTGGGCCTTCTGCGCCTCCAGCGCCACCTACATGGCTCTTCTTGCCTGCCTCCCCCTCCCCCGGAAACTCACGTCACCCTAGATCACTATTTCTGGAGTGTCTCCTTTTCCACACCTAACAGCGCCCCCACGTCTGCTGGTACCACGGAGGCTTCTGAGTATCACTGTGAGAAGCGTCCGTCCCCATTACCCACCCATCTACCCACCTGCTTGGCCCTTCATCTGCCCCATACCTCTCCAGGTACCCATTCAACCATCTGCCCGTCCATCCCCCCATCTACCTGTCCATTCCCTCACCATCCAGCCAGTCCACCTGTCCACACTCACCTGTCCCTCCATCCACCTGCTCTTCCTGCATAAACCCACCCGCCCAGCTACACCTTCAACATGCTGTGCAGTCGTGCCCCTGACCACTCGCCCACCCACTCATTCACCCACCCAAATAGGCAGTCACCTATCCAGCCATTCACTCGTCACCCACCCGTCTTACCAACCCATCCATCAAATAACACCGACGACCACGAACACTGCAAGGTGCTCAGTGGATAGACAGATGAATCAGAAACGGCCTTTCTCTCGGAGACAGACAACAAGGAACACATGGTGGTTGGTGTAAACTTGGGGTGCAGAGGGGCCCAGAGGAGGGAAACTCAGCCAGTGTGGGCATCTGGAAAGGCTTCCGGGGGAAGCATAATGGAGCTGAATTTGAGGGTTTGGCAGCCTTGGGCAGGGTCCCTGGGGCTCCAAGGTGTGAGAACAGCAGGGAGCATAACCGGGGGCCTGGGGGCAGGATTCAGAGAAGGCTGTTTCAGGGGCTGGGTGAATTGAAGGTGGAGACTCCAGGCAAGGTCAAAGCAAGCAGCCTGGGCCGTATCATGAGGGGGCCAGGAGCCATGGAGGGGCTTAGCCTCAGGGGAGGAGGGAAAAGTCAGGTCGCACTTGAGAGAGACCACTCTCACTAGGGACGGACTAGTGGGGGTGACTTTGGAGGCCAAGAAATGCCCAAGGAAAGCATGGCAGCAATGCACCAGAAACGTACACTGGGGAAAAGACAGCCTCTTCAATAAACGGTGCTGAGAAAATTGGACATCCGTATGTAGAAGAATAAAACTAACCTGGACATCTCGCCAAAATCAACTCAAAATGGATTAAAAATTAAATACACATTCTGACACTATACAACTCCTAAAAGAAAACACAGGGGAAACACTTCAGGAAGTAGGACCATGCAAAGACTTATGAATATGACCCCGAAAGCACAGGCAAGAAAAGGAAAAATAAGCAAATAGTTATCAAACTAAAAATCTTTTGCACAGCAAATGAAACAATCAAAAGTGGGAAAAGATAACCTACAGAGTGGGAGAAAATATTTGCAAACTCTGCATCTGACAAAGGATTAGTAACCGGAATATACAAGGGACTCAAACTCAAGTAAAAAAACAAGTTATCTGATTAAAAAATGGGCAAAGGAGTTGAACAGGCACTTCTCAAGGGAAGATATACTAATGGCCAACAGACACATGAAAAAATGCTCAACATCACTCAGCATCCGGGAAATGTAAATCAAAACCACAGTGAGATACCATCTCATTCCAGTTAGATTGGCTATTATCAAAAAACCAGAATAAAAAATGCTGGCAAGGATGTGGAGAAAGGGGAACCGTCCTACATTGTTGCTGGGGCTGTAAAATGGTGCAGCCTCTATGGAAAATGGTATGGAGGTTCCTCAAACAACGGCAGATAGAACTGCCATAGGACCCAGCAGTCCCACTGCTGGGAATATACCCAGAGGAATGGAAATCATCCTGTCGAAGGGACACCGGCACTCCCATGCTTACTGCAACTCTATTTAACAATAGCCAAGAGTTCGAACCAACCTAAAGGTCCATCATCAGATGACTGGAGAGGAACATGTGGTATATTTACACACTGGAATACCACTCTGCCATTAAAAAAGAATGAAATTCTCACACACACACACACAAAAAATGAAATTCTGCCATTTGCAGCAACCTGGATGAACTTAGAGAAAATTATGTTAAGTGAAATAGGCCAGGCACTAAAAGAGAAATACCCCATGTCCTCACTTATATGTGGAAGCTAATAAAAAATAAGTAAATAAACAAATAGATAAATAAAAGATACAACAATCACAACAGTACATTGAACTTTTAAGAGAACAGAACTGAGACTACCAGAGATGGGAAAGGGGAAGAGAAAGGGGGGGAAAGGGAGAAATTGGTAAAGGGCCACGAAAATCGATTACATTGTATAATGAAGAATATACTAATTATCCTGATTTGATCATAACACATTGCACACGGGTATTGATATCCAATGCTGTACCCTACAGATATGCACAATCAACTAGGTTCCAATACATAAATAAATAAAAGTCTGGCAGCAGTGCCAAGAGCCCAGACCAGGGCGGTGACCAAGCAGCTGGAATATGGAGGATGGTCAGGGGAGTGACGCAGGAGGTGAAGCGAGCCGGGGTTGGAGCTCAGCTCTGCCAGCTCTCAGTCGCCTGAGCCCGGCATCAGCACCCAGAGCACACCCAGGCAGAGGGCACAGCGCAGGAGGCCTGGAGGAGAGAGGAATGTGCCGTGCTCGTCCGACAGTGCAGCTGAGGCAAGGAGGTACCAAGGGTGGCTGCAATGACCTGAGGGAGGTTGGCGCAGGACTGATCACCGATGGCGCCGAGGATGCCAGCGGTCAGGCCCACCCTGTCCCCTGGTGTGGAGCCAGTCTGGACAGGATGGAACAGGGCCCAGCTTTCCGAGAGAAGGATCTGTGGGGAGCCAGGTCTGAAAGCCAGGAAGCAGGAGCCTGTGGCAAGGACCCCAGGTAGGAGCAAGAGTCCCCAGCCACGAGTCCCCAGCTGTCCTGGCTCAGCTGGTCACTATGTGGACAAGGACGGAGGGTGGCCTCGGGCCTCCAGGCCATACCCAAGCTGTTCCCTCACCCCACCGCCTCCTCCCTCCACCTGCTGACGTCTCCCCTTCCTCCATGACCCAGAACACGTCTGTAGGGGTGGGGCCCTCATGGGCAGACCGTGAGTCTGTGTCCTCTTTGGGTCCCTAGAGTGCTCCCAGGGCTGGCCTTGACAAGGTTTGGGGATGTTTCTTGAGTAAAGAGACGAGTGGAATCCCTGCTGGTGGCATTGTCCGGGTGGTCCAGGGTAATTTGAGCCAATTAATTTCCTTTTTTGCTTAAGCTCTTTTGCACTGAGTGTCGGTTCCTGTTGGAGAGCACAGGTGAGGGACTAGGTAACCTCTGAGGACCCTTGATCCTCTGGTGTTGTTTATAAGAGTGAGATTCTGGAGCTCAGAATCTAAGGTTCTGAGGATCTTTAAGCAGGAAGCAAACCAGCTGGCTCAAAATCAATGCACTGGGAAAGTCGGGGCTGTGAAATGAACATGTATAGTGATAACACGGAAATCTGCTCTGACCAGGTGGCTAAACTGTAGTGCCTTGGGAGATGTGGGACAAGTCATAGTCCCATCTGCATGTCCTGGAAAACATTCTCATAAGACCATTTTTACTTAGAAGCAGACTTTTAGGTTTACAACAAGTTTAAATCCTTTGTATGTTGAAATTGCCTACTTTCAATCCCCTGCGGGACTTGCAAAAGAGGCACTTCAGCCTGTGGTCTGATGGTTAGGATCCCATACTTCCACCCAGCTGCCTGGTTAGGGAATCAGTCCCTTGGAGATACGAAGCCCTTTGGAATGTCAGCAGGAAGTTACCGAAACAGCCTTTTGAGCAGAGATTGTTTTTGAAACGGAGTTAAAGTTCTTTAGACCTGCCACGAAATTCTTTTAACTCTGGAAAGAAACATTTATAAAAATCAGTTAAAATTGTTGTTTAAAGAGTAAGACTCAACCCTTTGGGGTTTACATTTGTGATCCTTCTATGCCCGTAGACAGCTTTCGATCTCCTTCTTATCTTACCCATGGTTTTAATTTTCTGTCTAGAGGGACCAACAGTCAGCTAAGAAGCTGAGATCCTAGAAAATACAGCCTGGAAAAATGTGGGTTATGCTCATATATGGCTAGAAAATTTTCTAAACTTTCCTCTTTCTTGTTCTGCTTGTTTTTTGACATCCACACCTCTTTTGCTGGGTGGCATGGGCCTGGGGGTGGTTGGGGCCCCCTCTGCTCTCTGAGTCCTGCAGCTTCGTCGTCGCAGCTCGCGGGCCTGGAGCAGGGCTCGATGCTATGCTCGGGGTCCAGGAGGCGTCATCTGCCCCGCTGTGGTGGGGGCTGGGGCCGGGCCATTTGGCTGGTGAAGCCCCCCTCATGCGATGTGCAGTCATCCAGGACTTGCTTGTCCTCGCACGGCCGCTGCTCATCCGGAGGCACCTTGAGGGTGTCTTCGAGGATGCGCTTCAGCCCCAACACGGTGTGGACCGTGAACTTGGTGGCCTTGTGGCCCCGATCACGAGGGACATGTCCATCCCAGCGGCTTCCTGTCCCCTCCACACACTGGTGGCCTGCCCCATCTCAGCTTGTCTCTTTCAGTTGTGGTGGGAAAGAGTATAGATCGTAAAAAACCTCTTTGGTTTTGTTTCAGTCACTTGGTAGCTACCTAAAAGTTTAAAAACCAGGTATATTGGCGGTTTGTTCTGGCTAAAATCTGATAATAATAGATTAGAAAGGACCTTTTTTCTTAGAGCTCTACAGTCAAAATGTGGCTTCAAGCCCTATTTTAAAAAGTGTCTCTATTTCTCTCTGTTCGTTTTTTTCCCCTCCCCATGGGAACTTGTCACTTGAGTGAACCCCTCCTTTTTTTTCTTTTCCTTTGGCCCTATTTGTTAATGGGCTTCGCTGTTAGCTCAGTAATCCAGTTAAGGAACAGAAATAATATTGAAAACGTCACCTAACTACATTGATTTCCAAAGATAGGATTCTGGCATTCAATTGGTTACTCTGAACAAACTTCTTTATTTTCTGTGTATTTCTTTGAAAATCCTATAGGGAATTCCTATAATTTTATGTTATCTGGACATCTATTTTTAAATTCTCCTCTGTGTCATACCTAAGTGACATACCTAAACCTAATTCTGCCCCTATCAGGGCTCTCCTAGAAAATATCTAAACCTGTCAGCCAGAACTAGAGTTTATAGTCACTTTCTAGAGAGAAGTCTCAAGACCAAATTAGAAAAAAAAAAGGCAACAAATTCCGTTTTATTAGGAGTGGATATTTTATCTACCCAGTTGAGCTTCGGAAACATTCAGACCTAACAGGGAATATGTTTGAAGCTCTTTTTTTTTTGATGACCGGTAAGGGGATCTTAACCCTTGACTTGGTGTTGTCAGCACCATGCTCACCCAGTGAGCTAACCGGCCATCCCTATATGGGATCCGAACCTGTGGCCTTGGTGTTATCAGCACCGCACTCTCGCGAGTGAGCCACGGGCCGGCCCTGAAGCTCTTTCTTAGAAAAACTTACATTCCTTCTCTGTGCCTTGAGATATAGATCTTCTGCCTTGTTTCACTCAGGAATCATCCCTTACGAAGTACAAATTCAGGGCTGTCTAGCTAACCATTGCTTAGGGCTATGAAACAGGTAATCAAACATTGATAGTTGGAGAGAAAAAGAAAAACTCTTTAAGAACTAACAAATGTTATAACACCAATTCAAGGGTTCAGATCCCCATACTGGCAGCTGCCAAAAAAAAAGAACAAATGAAAAATCTAAATGATCTGATCTTTATGGAGTCTTTATTTGTTTCTGTGTTTTTGTGTATGTTTACATACAAGCTGATGGTACCTTATTATTATTATCTCTTATATTATTATATTATTTTCTTATATTACCTATTATTATCATATGTTATAGAGTTGGCAAAAGGACAGATTTATTTCTGTCAACAAATCCCCATCGAATATTCCCAGTAACCCATCTGATGATGCGATCATGTAATAAAATAATAGCTGATATTTACTAAGCACTTGCAATATTCCATCTCATTAAATAAGATGCAAATTCCACTGTGGAAACTGGAATCTTCATCAGGACCCAGATCTGTATGTGTTTCTATGTATGCGCATCTGTGTATGTTTGTGGTGTTTTGTGTCTACATGTCTATACCTATACTTGTGTTTGTCTACTGTCATGGTATCAAATTGGCTTATAAATACTGTGCACACTCATAAATTAAGTCCAAATGCTTTTAAGTTCATGTGACTTTAGCAATCTTTGGTAAAGAAAACTAGTTTAAAAATTATCGGTAAAATAAAGGCCGGCCTGTGGCTCACTTGGGAGAGCGTGGTGCTGACAACACCAAGTCAAGGGTTAAGATCCCCTCACCGGTCATTTAAAAAAAAAAAAAATTATTGGTAGAATAAAATAGAAATGTTTTCAAATTTTAATCAGACATTTTTGCCTAGGTCAATTTGTCAGACTAATTTATTCTGTCTCTTCTAGATGTTTTAAGATCATGGGAGCTGGCTGGTAGCTCACTTGGTTACAGCATGGTGATGATAACACCAAAGTCCGGGGTTCAGATCCTCGCACCAGCCAGCTGCCAAAAATTAAAAATATAAAAAATCATGAAATGTTACTTCCATGATATTTTTGATACTCACTTGATTAATTTGTAAGTTAAAGCTGTGAGAGCTGGCTGCTGGGCCATGCTGGAAGATCTCAAGTCCTCCAGACATGGCCTTTGTAGCTTTGTCCTCTGTACTGGGCTCTACCCTGGGTATGTAAATCCAGGACCAAGATGGGCCCTGACATTCATAGTCACCCTGGATGCCACGTGAGTATTTGGGACCCAGGATGGCTAAGGGGGAAAACTTTGAAAAGGGTAACTATGTTCAGTATCTTAAAGGTTTTGGTTAAGGGGAGACTGGTTGATGTGAATTTGCTTTTCTGAAAGAAAGAAAAATAAAAATTTAACTGAAATGGCTAGCTTTGTTTTCCAAAAGCAATTTAAAATAACTGTTTAAAATGAGTAAATTAGGTAAATGGGATTAGAATAAACGTTTATGCATAGATTTATCTGAGTCTGAAAAAAATCTTTTCAATAATTTAAAATCTAAGTCATGTTAAGTAATAGTAATCATAAGATATCTGACATTTCTAAATTAAAATATTGAAATATTCATTCTTAAACATAATCTTGATCATAAATATTAATTATTAAGCATTTCTCAATTAAAATATTGAAATATTAATTATTAAACATAATCATAACCTTCAATTATTAAACACAAACTTTGACATATTATTTATATGGTATAAAAAGCTAAATATATTTGGATCTGTGAATGAAAATTTTGAGGAAACCTATCTTTCTGGAGATTATAAAATGGTTTCATCGACAGGTACTGATATAAAACAGTTACTGCTTGATCACTGGACACTTGGGTCACTGACAGTTAAAACTGTAGTTAATATACGTAATTAAAACTACTGAGAAGGAACGATTCTATATAGAGAATGTATAAGGAAAGTAAAATGTGGTTTTGGTAAAAAAGATTATAAAAAAGGCGTGAGGATGTGGTTTGTCTCTTTTTTAAAGAGGCACTTTTGTCCAAGCTTGAAGACATTTGAGGGTTGCTTCGAAATGAAGAGGAATGTTACAGATAGAACTACGTCGATATAAAAAGTTGAAAAAAGGAAGAAAAAAATTAGGTTTTTGTTATAAAGAATTTATAAAAATCTTATGTGGTCAAAGCTGCGTAAGATTGGATAAATTGGTTTAAAAGATTTTTTTTTAACAACATTAGCTTTAGAATTAATAATATGTGAGCTCTGTCCATTATTGTTATTTTTTCTTTCTTTCTTTTCTTTTCTTTTTTTTTTTTTTTTTTTGAGTCTTTGTTATCTGGACCGAATTCTGAATTTTATCAAGTATTCCTCCTGGGAGCTCCCTGTGGGCTCCACCGTGAGGGAGAGACGCGTTGCACTGGTCAAGTCTTTCCATCTAATCACGAAGCGTGGCCAAAGGCTCTTGCCTCGGTTGCCCACCTTGCGCTTTGGAGAGCAGCAGTGTCTCCCTTTGAAATAATAGCAGGTGGACCTCCCCCCCCACGTGAAGGACTTCATGAAGCAACTCTTCTAAAACCTGAGATTCTTCATCACCCCAAGGCCTTAGAAAGCTCCCTCCAAAAATTCTAAATTAATAAAGGATTCCCTCCACAGCGAGCTGCTGGAAGACAAAGACATCAAAGACCATGATCTACAGTCCAGAGATTTTGTTTATTGAAAACATCATCAAATAAAAGGACTCCCTTCCAAGCCACGTTGGAAGGGACCGTAGCAGGTATTGTTAAACAATCCCCACGCGGCTCAGCTTAAAGACATTGACTCATAGATTCATGTTTCTCATATATATATATATATATATATATATATATATATATATATATATATATATATATATATATATTTGTCTTTTCCATGACTAGCACTCAGCCAGTGAGTGAACCCGCCAGTCCTATATAGGATCCGAACCTGCGATGGGAGCGTCGCTGCGCTCCCAGCGCTGCACTCTCCCGAGTGCACCACGGGCTCGGCCCGTGTTTCTCCTTTTGAAAATGCAGATATGCCTGAGTGGACCTCCTTTGTTGCTGGAGATACTCAACTGAAACTAACCCACAGCCAAATGCCTCAACCTTCCGGCCAGAAGAAGACGGCACCTGAGCAGACAGCGGTTACCTAAGATCCTGCACCTGACCCAACGACAACTCCGTGATCAGCGTTGCTGAAACATTTGGACTTTTACTTTTACGCCGGGGAATTCTGCCAGTCTCAGGCCTTTGTCAGACTGTGGGTCACATCTCTTGGTTCACATTCTGAACAGGCCATATGCCTCAAGATTACTTACAAAGTTACACTCTTGCTTCATTATTTCTTTTCCCAGGCTTATGGAAGGTTAAACTTACTACCTAAGTTGTGAAAATGCCCTTAGTTTTTCTTTTGCAGTTTTTCACCAACCAGCCCACTAAAACTTTTGAAGGCAAACTATTTCCACAATGGATATGTTGCTTTGCCTCTAATGGATTTGACACCCCTTTTCCCCTGGGTGACGGAGCCACCAAAGATTACTCAAAGCCAATCTCTTCTGAGCAGTGAGAAGCCCCAAAAAGCGGTTAATCTCCAAGAACCCTCAAGATAGAGGTGTTCCTTCCATTTGGGAAATTAACCATGAATTGGTGTTCTCTTCCTGCATTTATCCTTCAGACCAGGAAGTTCCAGGAAGAGAACATAGGTGGGATTTTATCTAAATACAGTTTAACAAGTTTAACAACAGAAGCTGGTAACATTTACTAAGAAAGAAAGGTGACATTCTATAATGCAATTAAGTTGATCCACTAACAAAAGCTTGATTTTAGCAAACATTCTCTTCTAACAGCAATTTCCCAGTATCTTTACATATCAATCAGTAACCTGTCTGTCTTTGAACCAGCAGCCTTGCTGTGTTACGATTTTTTATCTTACAACAGAGACTATATAGCCTGGGGAAAATTTCCTGTCCTTTGCAAGGTCAATATTTGAAACTGCAAGGCTTTGGAAAAGCAGGCCCTGTGAAGTACATTTGTTTTATTCATAGTTCACATGGACACAATATTTGGCCTGAGGCCACAACTTATCCTCCTGTCAAATATGTGACAAATGTCCCTATCCAGGTTTTTGAGTATTACGAAGAATTGAACAATCTATCTTTCCATCCCAACTCTCATATTGTTTAAAATTCAACGGAGACCTAGAGCCCAGAGACTAGTTTCTTTCCCACTTAGTTATGACAAGACTTTTTCCAGGGATGAGACTTCCCAGCCATGAGGGACAAAAAAGTCTATCTGAGTTGATTATCAGTGCTTTTAGATGAGCGATTTTTTTTTTAAAGATGACCAGTAAGGGGATCTTAACCCTTGACTTAGTGTTGTCAGCACCATGCTCTCCAAAGTGAGCGAACCAGCCATCCCTATATAGGGATCCAAACCCATGGCCTTGGTGTTATCAGCACCACACTCTCCCAAGTGAGCCAACCGGCCATCCCTGTATAGGGATCCGAACCTGTGGCCTTGGTGTTATCAGCACCACATTCTCCCAAGTGAGCCATGGGCCAGTCCTAGATGAGTGATTTTTTTTATCAAAATGGGAAAATAACATGAAAATTTGCTCTGCCCAGGTCAGCGAAACTGTAGTGCCTTGGGAGATGTGGGACAAATCAGTAGTCCCATCTGCATGTCCTGGAAATGATCTCATAAGACCATTTTTACTTAGAAGAAGACTAGATAGCACCAGAAAGTCATCAAATAACCTAGCATGCTTCTTGTATCCCTCACCCTAGATGCCTGCATGTAGGATGTAACCTAGTAATCATCCCAAGCCTATACCGCATGTACAACCAATAGAAAACTGACTAAGTGATAAGGCGGGGCTGTCCTTGTCTCTCTCTCCTTTGATTCTTCCCCCTTCCTTTGTTTATGAAATGCTAAGCTCTGCTGGCCTCTTCGCAGCGTATTTCTCAGGGCGACCTGACCTATGTGTTTCCCCAAATGCGATCGTCACACTGGCTCAATAACTCCTATGCTTTATATGTTCAGCCTCAGTTCCTTTTAGGTCAACAATAAAAAACTTCATTTTTGTAGATTCTCAATCCACGTCGAGTGGCTCTGGACAAGTGTGTATAATCTTGACGAAACCCACAAAGGCAGCTGAAACCATCCCATGGAAGACCAAGTGCCATGAACTTTATAAGTGATTAACAGAAATGGGGGGGTTGGTGAATCACAATTTGGCTAATTAGCCTTTTAGCAAGTGGGTCTTTCAAGAATTAACTCTGAGTTTAATTGTCTTTTGGAGGATTGTCCTAGAGCCCTTTGGACCAAAGTTCTACACTGTGAAAATCTCTATGCCTCAGTTTTCTTGTCTCTAAAATGGAGATAATAAAAGCCTGCTGGATAGAGTTGTCATGAGCATTAAATGCATTTAACACAGTAAAGTGCTTGGAATAGAGCCTGAAACAGCATGTGGCTGGTCCTTTCCTTCACCCTGTTCCACGGGGTTTAGGAGCCAGCCTGTGCAGGCTTTCCATTGTCACCCCATCCAAGGCCTCCTCCTCAGAGTCTCCTGACCCCTGCAGCAGACCCTGGGAGCTGGGGACCCTTCCCGCCCAAAGCAGCAACTGTATTTGGACACGTGCGCCGCCTGGTGGCCGTAGCTGCGAACAGCACAGCGTCCAGCGTGGCGGGTCTTTCCGTGGCTGGCCGGGTGGCCACCTCAGCAATGTCTTTCTGAGCCGCCTCTCTAAGACTGGGCAACGTCATCCACGTCCCAGGGCTGCAGATCAAGTGAGCCAAGTTGTGTGAGGCACTGGGTCAGGCCCACAGGAGGCCCTGGAACAGCATCAGAGGCCTTCCCCACGGGAGCAGGGTTCCCTGGCTCTTACCGCCCCAGACCTCGACCTCAGCAAAGGTCTGGGCCACAAGCATGACGGTGTTGAGGCAGACGATGAGGAAGATGAAGGCTTCAAAGGCCAGGGACTCAGTCAGTTTCCAGATCATTCTTCTGAAGCCCTGAGTGAAGTTAATTTTTTTTTAATTGAATCATAATTGATTATACATATTTTGGGGATTCAATATTGACATATGTTGATCAAATCGTTATTACTAGTTTGTATATCGTTACAAATTGTACTTATTCTTTATGCCCCTTGTCCAATCTCTCCCCACGCCCCTCTCCCTGCCTCTTCCCACCACTGATAACCCTAGATTTCTTCTCTCCTTCTGAAAGAATAATGGTTACTCTGTTGATGTGTTGCCTAGTTGATCTGTCCAATGCTGAGAGGTGTGTTCAGGTCCCCAATATTACCATGGAGCGGATGCTTCCTCTGTCACTCTGGAATGGGCTTTGTTTAGAGAGACATCCTCTTCTTTTCTTTAGTCTCTGCTGGTGACTCTCCTTGTGTCGATGCACTCCAGTGGCAGGTGGACCATCTGCGTGGTGGTTGTGATGTCTAGCCACTTTTGTGGCAGCTGTGGTTAATGTGGTTGCTGTGGTCGGCCACCCACATGGAGGTGATGTTTTTTTTTTTTAAAAGATGACCGGTAAGGGGATCTTAACCCTTGGCTTGGTGTTGTCAGCACCACGCTCAGCCAGTGAGCTAACCAGCCATCCCTATATGGGATCCAAACCCGTGGCCTTGGTGTTATCAGCACCACACTCTCCCGAGTGAGCCACAGGCTGGCCCTGGAGGTGATGTTTTTCACATGCTCCTTGGAGCTGGTGGTGTGACTGGCTGTGGGTTGGGGGTCCAGTCCCTGCTCCATACCCTGGGTCCCTGTGCAGGGCCCTGAGGCACTGGCAGTGTGCCTGGGTGTGGGAGTGGGGTCTGGTCCCCAGCTTCAAGCCTCAGGTTCCGAGGCTGTCCCCAAGGCACCGGCAGTCTGCATGGTTACGGGTGGGGCATTTGGTCCCCACTCCATGCCAGCCCTGAGATGCTGGTGCTATACCTGGGCCAGAACTAATATTTTATCCTTTGCTTACTTCTAAAATGGGGGATCTTCCTGTGGGGAACAGTACTTGAGCTCTATGGTTGAGCCAAATTGCTGCTTTGCTGCTGTTTCCCTAGGGAAGGCTTTTTGTGCATCTCAGGGTTTAATGGCTGACCATATAGGTACTTCCAGCTCTCCAGAGACTTGGTGCACCTGGGTTGTGTAGAATCTCTGAACTGGGCCTGAGTTTTTTCATTGAACTGCACCCCATGCAATTCTGCATTCCCGACCAGTCTCCTCTCAGTGACCCTGTGCTGATTGGGGAGTGGATTGACTGTCCTTGCTGTGTCCCAGTGTTCTCCCAGTGGGCCCGTCTCCCCCACTGCCTGTACTGCAAACACTTCCCATGGGATGGTCCATGCTCCAGTCTCTTGCAGTGACTCACCAGCCTCTGAGTGGCTCCTTTTTTCAGTTGTTCTGGCTCCTTGCTCCTGCATGGGTCCATGGGAACCCTGTTAGTGGTCTTGCTGGCCTGGGGGACACCGAGGCCCTCTTCTCCCCTGCTGCCTCCAAGCAATTCCATCTGAAGGGCACAGCCGCGGCTTCTGCTGGCTCCTGCTCCGTGAGCTCAGCAGCCCCAGCCTTAAAGTGGCCATGGCCTGAAATGCTCAGAGCAGTTTTTTCTTTCTCTCCTCATGGCTTCTCCCGCCTTCATGGACTCGGTAGGTCTCCACCTCTTCCCCTGAGCTCTAGCGGCCCCAGCTTGGCTGTGGTTACATTTTTATACTTGTAAATTGGTTGATTTGTGGGAGAGAGTGAGGATGGGGACCGTCTATTCCGACATCTTGACTGGAACCAAAGTAGCTTAATTTTTTCCACAGCCAGCGGAAGAAGTTCATTGTGTGCTGCTTCTTGTGGGTCCGCTGGGTTCTGCCGGCTAGAAGGGGGCCAGAAATTCGGGGCTGTGCAAGTGGGGGGACCCAGGCACTCTCCCAATCTGGGTCAGGGTCATTGTCATCCCTACATGCTCACCTGTCACCCACTCCTAAGGTGCCTCCAGGCCAGCCCTGTGCTGGTATTGGGGCCACAGGCCTGAGCCCTTCCAGGGCCTGTTGGAAATTCAGAGTCAGCTGGAGTGGATCCTGAGGGCACCTGCTCCTGCACCTGCACGTCTTTCTTAGCTCACGTGGTAACTCATACATAGAAAACCCGGCCTTCCTCATCACCCCGTCCTCGTGGTAAACTCTCCCTCTCCCTTTAAGATCCTACTGGAACATCCCCTCCCCTTGGCTGCCTTTCACGTCTCCATCCAGTAAGACACTCACCTCTCTCTGCTTGTTGGAGAGACATTTGCTATGTTCACTGAACTACTAGGAACCAGGTCTGGGGGATCGGAAGTTAAAAGCGAGGGTCCCTCCCTGCCCTCCAATAAGGCCATCATTCAGGTGCTGGTTTCCAGTCTCTGTCCTGAAGCAGCTCACTGTCTAGTGGGGGAAATGTGGACGGATAGACTCCACCGTGGTGAATGTTCCGATAGGGAGGAGGACAGTCCTCCATCAATGGATGGTCTGTGACTGGTTAAGTGACCAGTCCCAGCCTTGGAGCCCTTCAAGGGCAGAGATTGTGTCCAGGCACCCACATTCGACAGGAGTCAATGTTTGAGAAGTGAGCGTGTGAATGAATGGAAAAAGCAGTGTCTGAATGAACCGCTACCTCATGGCCTGAAGAGCTGCTAAATTCAAGGGATCCAGGATGGGATGATGGACAGTCACGAGAGTGAAGAGTCGTGGAACACACACACGGACAGTCACGGGAGTGAAGAGTCGTGGAACACACACACGGACAGTCACGAGAGTGAAGAGCCGTGGAACACACACACGGACAGTCACGGGAGTGAAGAGCCCATGGAACACACACACGGACAGTCACGAGAGTGAAGAGCCCATGGAACACACACACGGACAGTCACGGGAGTGAAGAGCCGTGGAACACACACACGTATCAAGAGTCAAGCCTCATGATCTGCAGAAGGTCAGTGCAGGTGTTGGGATCCCAGGGAGGTGCAGAGCTTCTTTTTCACAGCTGGGCTGAGGGGGCTGGGAAGCAGGCTGGCAGCTGCACTGGGCAGTGACCACACTCTGGTTTGGGTGTCCATGTCAGAAATCACCTCCTTTTGTGGCCCTGGCTTTCTGAGAGGCCCTGAATTGAAGGTGGGGAGAGATAGGCTGGATGTGTACTTATTCATCACAGTAACAGCTACCACTTATTAAGCGCCAGGTGATTGTCAGGTCCTGTAAACCACTACCTCTTCCAGGCCCATTAAGGCTCTTGGAGGCTCTGAGCACTGAGAAGGTCTTAGTGTCCCAAGGACGTTAGGCCCCCCTCCCCCAGCAACATGTGATTAAAAGTACAAACTGTGCTGAACTCCAAAATTCAGATATAGAATTCCAGCAAAATCCAGATTTTCCGGTGTTCACTGATTCAAAGCTGTATTTGATACATTAATTATTGGATTATTTTTTAAATGTCGTGGGGTCCCTATTTTGCTGATACCTCTAGTACATGCCCAGTGTACCCGGGGTGACTCAGCCTCAAGCCATCAATAGCAGAACAACTTTAGCAGTAGCAGTAAGGATTGTCACCTTTTTTCAGATGAGGACATTGAGGCTCTGGAAAGTCAAGGGACTTGTCCAGAGTCACCCAGTAAGTAAGATGCCAGGACTCAAATGCCAGTGTCACCACTTGCTATTGACCAGCTGATTTCCTTAGGCAAATTAATTCTCTCTTCTGTGTTGTTTTTTCCTCTGTAAAATGGAAATGTGAGTAATTCCCACTTCGTACTGGTTGAGGGAGTTAAACAGCTCTGGCTCAATGAAGTAATGACTCTTGTTTACCTGCTGTTTCTATAGCACCAGCCTCCTCTGAGCACTTTACCTATATCAGTTCACTGAATCCTTGTAACACCCATTTTACATAAGAGAAAACCGAGGCAGTGAGAGGTCAAGTAACTTCTCCAAGGTCACACAGCTAGGAAAAGTTGGCGAGATTAAGAGCTTGAATATCGCTGCTATTGGTAGCTCATACTTAATGGCCCTCCTGTGAACTGTACCTAAGGTGGCACTTGCTGCTGGGGACTGTCACTGTCTGCTCCATCCCCAGACGGGGTGTGCCATGGAGAGTAGGGCAGCATCATAGCCCACAAGGGTCCTCAGGCCTGTGTGCTGCCCCCTTGGCCTTGAAGGACTTGTGGCCTGGGGAAAGCAAGGGCTGCTCAGTAGCCAGCTGCTGTCGCGGGGGCGCACTGCAGGCTTAGGGCGGGACGGGGCGGGGCTGGTGGCCTGCAGAGCCTGTAAAAGCGGTGCAGGGCTGCAGGCTCAGCACTGACAACCATGGCACGTCTGAGCCTCAAGCTGGCACTGGGTCTGACCCTGCTTGCACTCTGCCTCCTGGCGCTACCCCGTGACACTGGGGCCTGGACAGGGGAGCACATGCAAGGAGAACGCCAGGACCTGTCCCCCAGCGACCCGCAGGTGCAGAAGGCTACACAGGCGGCAGTGGCCAGCTACAACAAGGGCAGCAACAGCCTCTACTACTTCCGAGACACGCACATCCTCAAGGCACAGAGCCAGGTGTGGCGGGGCGAGGGCCAGGGGCCAGGGTGAGGCGGGCGAGGACAGACAGACGCTGCCCGGGCGCAGGGGGTTCCAGAACCCACAATGAACGAAATATGTAAACTTCAAAGAAAGACAGGATCCAACCCAGTGTTGGGCAACTCGCCTCCACTTGCCTCCCTGAGTCCTGCCCTGACGGGGTGGACTGGGGAGGGGAGTGCAGATGGGGCAGTGGGCAGCCTGTGGTGGCGGTGGCAGGTCTGCGCAGGCGCGGGCAGGTGTGCCCATGGGGACTCAGCCTCCTGAGTGCTGCTGAGCCTCCCGCGTCCTGCAGGCTGCAGGCCTGCGCCCCTCTTCCCAGGGATTCCCACCAGGGTGAGGAACGTGCCCCTGGGCAATGGGAGAACGTGGAGGGAGGCGATAGGTCAGGATCTGGGATTGACTGTTGGCAGCCCTGACCTGTCCCTGCCGTCATGGTCCCCAGCTGGTGGCTGGCATCAAGTACTACCTGACAGTGGAGATGGGGAGCACGGCCTGCCGGAAGAATGCTGGAGACGGCATCAACCTCACCACCTGCCCCCTGGCTGCTGGGGCAAAGGAGGAGGTAACAGCCCTGTCCCCTGATCCCCGAACCCCACAGAGGCCACAGCCCTCAGCTGTGTGGACTGAACGGGTCCGGCTGGCCAGGCGGACGCTGGCTGAACCTGTCTGCCTTCTGGATGACTCAGCCACCACACCTGCAGGAAGGAGGAGGCTGGGGCTTCCCTGGGCAGTGAAGGACTCGCTGGCGGGATCTGGAATCCAGCCCCGGCCACCTGACTCGATGTCCCTCAGGCCAGTGCCTGCCCCTCTCTCGCCCCAGGGCGTCTGGGCAGGCCGGGCACTGGCTGTTGGCGGGAGGCTGGCCAGCCGGCTCACCCGTCCTTCTCCCCCGTGCTGTCTCCACAGAAGCTGCGCTGTGACTTTGAGATGCTGGTGGTTCCCTGGCAGAACTCCACTCAGCTGCTAAAGCACCACTGTGTGCAGCTGTAACAGGCCCCCAGGGTGGCGCGGGCGGGGCTGGCGGCCCTTGGGCCACATCCCTTGCAATAAATCGCCAGCTCTGCTCTTGCATAGGTGCCTTGTGAGTGCTTCACTCCCCCTGCCCCACTCCCACTCAGCTGACAGGGCACCCACAACACTCCCAGCCGAGCATCTGCCCTCCCAGCCCGGATAACGCTGGGGGTACAAGGTTCAGTCCCCAGTCCTAGAGTCCCCCAAACACCCCCGCATCACGGACATAGAGAAGCAAACCTCCAGAGTCCCCAATCGCAGCCAGAAGCTCACAGTATTCTCAGAGATAAGGGGCAGGAGAAAAAGCCACACAAGAGAGTAGAACAGGGACCGTGTCTGTGAATACTTTGGGAGGCACCTGTGCTCTGTCCCTCTCAGCACCCAGAAGGGGTTCAGGGTGGCCCGGGGTGGGTTCAGCCGGGCAGGCCCCAGCACACTGAGCCACCGACTTCTGAAGATCCCTGTCCTTGCATATGGCCGCGGGACGGCAGAGTCCCTGCAGGCCAAGACACCATGAGGGCTAGGACAGCGCCTCTCAAGTCCACAGCACGACCACATGCCAGACGGACTCCCCCAGTGCCCTGCCCTGGGCAAGACCCTAGGATGGGACTGGACAGGAAGCCCCAGAGGGACCAAGCTCAAATCTACTACCCACAGGAGGGATGCAGGGATGGATTCCATTTAACGCCATTTAAAGGAAACCGAGCTGCAGCATGTTTGGCACACCAGCATTTCAGGCTGCAGTTCACATTGACTGCACACACACAACCCTAGGACACACCAGACATACATGCACAGAAACCCTCAACACACACTCAGATGCTCCCGGAGCCACATACCCAGCAAATACAACCACACACCACCTAGCAACGCAGAAGCACCAGCAAAAACACACACAAGCGGCACACCCCAGAGAAACCACCCGGAGATGTACACACAGACCCCAAACACGCAACCCAGAGTCCCACATGCCACACCCAGAGGTGTCCCTCAGACACACAACCACTCAGCCACACCTGGGATGGGAAAGGAAGTAACTGGGACACCGTCAGGCCCAGGCAGGTGGCTGTGGATGGCACCCGGCAGCCCCTCCTTGCACGCAAGGCCCCACAGCCCACTGGTGTCTGCCTGGTCACCTGCCCGAGGCTGGGCCTCAGAAGGAGCAGCCCAGGTACAGTCCCTGCCCTCTGTCCCCACGCCCACATTAGGGTGGAGCTGGGGAGGTGGGACATAAACACTGACTCCACCTGGGAGTCTGAGGGACTGCATTTGACAGGAGTTAGGGACACAGGGACAAATTCCAGCCCTGCTTCTGTTCAAGCCTATCACATGTGGCAGCTCAGACAGCCCGGGCTGGGGGTGGGTGTTGCTTGGATGAGCTCCCAGGTGCCCTCAAGTACGAGCACGAGGCCCAGCATGGGGGTGGCCCAGGGTAGGTGGCAGGAAACGTCTGCTTGTTGAATGAATGTGTGAGGTGGTGGGGAGGAGGTCCCGAGACGTCTGCCAGGTGGCCTCTCCACCCCTGGAATCTGCCCAAATCCCAGGTGGCATTTCCTCTGCACGGTCCATTCCTGGGCCCTGAGACAGGCGGCGCCCAGGGGAGGTGCTGCTTCTGTCCTGTGGCCCTGAGGCTCCTCCACTGTCTGGTCCAGCCCGGAGGTGGGGGTGGGTGGTGGCAAAACCTTGTGTGGCCCTCAGCCTCCACTCGGGAGTGTCACCAAGACTGCCTCCAGCCTGCACTATACCCAGGATGGCCTCCACTAGAGGTGAGGTGGCTGTTGAAGACAGTGACACCCCCACCCCACCGTGGATGGGGAGCCCCAGGCCACAGCTGGGCCGGAGCTGGACTCAGTGCTAGGCCTCCAGCTCCCAGCACAGGCCAGTGCCCCCGTGACACCCCAGTGGGGACATGGGCTCTGGGCACCCTGCCCAGGCTCAGGCTGTACGTAGAGGACTCATCTAAGCCCTAACCAGGTAGGGTGGGGGCAGCCCTCAGCCTCGTTGTCCCGCTTCCTCCCCAGCAGCAGGACACCGGCCACACACACCATGGCTCTACCCCGCCCTGAGCCCACGAGCACCCGAGCAGCGTCCACGCTCCCTCCCCACACTGAGCCTCTGCAGTCTGACCCCAGGAAGCGCAGGCTATGGCAATGACCTCTCACCTCTGGGTTCATGATATCTCCATGGGACTGGCACCATTACACTGGATGCTGAGGGTCCTGGTAGGCCTGAGCCCCTACTCCTGTAGTCCCCTGGTGTCCCAGGCCCTCACACCTCCAGGTTCTTCCAGCCTGTTCTTCTCCTGACTCCTGGACCAGGCAGGCCCTCTTTCCCAAGCAGGGTCACTGCCCACTCTGTCCTCTCCTGCCACAGCCAGCACCTGAGCCTGGTCCCTTTCTGCATCACCCCTCTGGCTGCTGCCAATGCGGTGGTGGGCCGAGTAGGCTGCCGGGCCCTGGTGGGCCGGAGAAGACCCCAGACAGCCCCCTTCACGTGCCACACTCACACGTGCACGCACACAAGTTCCCGACCCTGTGCCTCGGGCCGGCCAGTGAGGACACGGAGCCATGTGGGGTTTTAAAACTCTCTTGGGGCCCCAACCCTGCAGGGCCAGGACAATCACTACAGCAGATGTGGGGACTTGTCCCAACCCACCCCCGTGGACAGCTTGTCAGACGCTGAAGTCTCTCTGGTGTCCCTCTCCAGGGGTCACTTCCTGAAGTCCTCTTCCCCAGCCTGCAGGGTGGCACGGGAGGGTGAATGAGCCGGTGCCAGCCTCTGCCCTCCCCAATGCCCGGGGAACTGTTCCCCACGGCCACTTCTGGGCACGAGTGCCCAGAGGTCCCCAGCCTCGTGCATCGCCCCTCCCCCCATCCTGCCTGGTCACCTCGAATGCGGTGTCCACAATCTCATCGATGACCGATGCCTGG
Organism: Cynocephalus volans; assembly: GCF_027409185.1. Taxonomy (NCBI): domain Eukaryota; kingdom Metazoa; phylum Chordata; class Mammalia; order Dermoptera; family Cynocephalidae; genus Cynocephalus; species Cynocephalus volans. Next base: position 161,254,899 of record NC_084463.1, read on the forward strand.
GAGCGGAACTTCTGTTGCTGATGCTCCACCGCGGCCACCAGCTGCAGGAAGTGGAACAGCTGCTCCTGCTGCCTGGGGGCAATGGCAGAGGCAAGGGCCAGGCTGACCTGCCTGCTGGGCCTTCTGCGCCCCCAGCGCCACCTACATGGCTCTTCTTGCCTGCCTCCCCCTCCCCCGGAAACTCACGTCACCCTAGATCACTATTTCCGGAGTGTCTCCTTTTCCACACCTAACAGCGCCCCCACGTCTGCGGGTACCACGGAGGCTTCTGAGTATCACTGTGAGAAGCGTCCGTCCCCATTACTCACCCATCTACCCACGTGCTTGGCCCTTCATCTGCCCCATACCTCTCCAGGTACCCATTCAACCATCTGCCCGTCCATCCCCCCATCTACCTGTCCATTCCCTCACCATCCAGCCAGTCCACCTGTCCACACTCACCTGTCCCTCCATCCACCTGCTCTTCCTGCATAAACCCACCCGCCCAGCTACACCTTCACCATGCTGTGCAGTCGTGCCCCTGACCACTCGCCCACCCACTCATTCACCCACCCAAATAGGCAGTCACCTATCCAGCCATTCACTCGTCACCCACCCGTCTTACCAACCCATCCATCAAATAACACCGACGACCACGAACACTGCAAGGTGCTCAGTGGATAGACAGATGAATCAGAAATGGCCTTTCTCTCAGAGACAGACAACAAGGAACACATGGTGGTTGGTGTAAACTTGGGGTGCAGAGGGGCCCAGAGGAGGGAAACTCAGCCAGTGTGGGCATCTGGAAAGGCTTCCGGGGGAAGCATAATGGAGCTGAATTTGAGGGTTTGGCAGCCTTGGGCAGGGTCCCTGGGGCTCCAAGGTGTGAGAACAGCAGGGAGCATAACCGGGGGCCTGGGGGCAGGCTTCAGGGAAGGCTGTTTCAGGGGCTGGGTGAATTGAAGGTGGAGACGCCAGGCAAGGTCAAAGCAAGCAGCCTGGGCCTTATCGTGAGGCGGGCAGGAGCCATGGAGGGCTTAGCCTCAGGGGAGGAGGAAGCTGTCCTGACTCAGTTGGCCACTATGTGGACAGGGACGGAGGGTGACCTTGGGCCTCCAGGCCATACCTGAGCTGCTCCCTCACCCCACCGCCTCCTCCCTCCACCTGCTGACGTCTCCCCTTACTCCATGACCCAAAACACGTCTGTAGAGGTGGGGCCCTCACGGGCAGACTGTGAGTCTGTGTCCTCTTTGGGTCCCTAGAGTGCTCCCTGGGCTGGCCTTGACAAGGTTTGGGGATGTTTCTTGAGTAAAGAGATGAGTGGAATCCCTGCTGGTGGCATTGTCCAGGTGGTACCTGGGAAGCGTGGTGTGCAGCAGCCACTCCCCGCTTTATACAGTGGCCTTCTGCCTCCAGCTCCCTTCCAGGGAGGTGGGCAATGTCTCTTTCCCTCCCAGCTGCCAGCCAGGCCCCCAGACCTCTCCCCTCTCTCTCATCTCCTCACTTCTCAGTCATGGCCCCAAACTTTTTCTCAATGAGCTGCTTTTGCATAGTGGTTTCACTCAGGATCTCTTCAGGCTCTAGATGGAGAGAAAGAAAGGTGAGGTCAAGAAGATGGCTGGATTCAGAGAGGAGGTGGGAGAAACCCCGTGTGTCATGGAGATATTCAAACAGGGGCTAAAGGAGCTTCTGTTCAGGGTGCCCCCAAAGACATTGCTTCTCTGGGCTTGGAGTGTGTAGCGGTCTGTCTGTCCAGCTTCCATTCTCTCTTCTTCTAGTGAAAGTGTCCCATTTTCCTGGGCAACAACCCTACTCCTTTTCAGTCCATGTTGTCTAGCTGGAGTTGGTCTCACTGACCCCTGTCCTCAAGGACATGTGACTTGGGTCTGGCTGATCAGAGCAGCCTACTCTTCAGCTGCAGTGACTGGTTGAGAACTAGGCAAGTGATTCGATCAGAGCAAAGGATGCTAATTTCTGGGACTTCACTGGGAATGCTGGGAGGAGAGGACCTCTTCCTGCTGGGAGGCTAGGGATGGCTCATCTGTAAGGATTTGGAACTAGAGTTGCAAGTGCACATTTTGCCACTACAAGGGAAGAGTTGTCATAAGAACAAAATCACACAGAGGGCTCTGGAGTGGAGATATGGAAGGAAGCCAAATCCTGTGATCATCATTTGAGTCCTGGATCTAGCGCTCCTGAAAGCCGACGTGCCCTCAACCTGTTAAGTAATTTGAGTCTCGGTTCCTGTGGGAGAGCACAGGTGAGGGACTAGGTAACCTCTGAGGATCCTTGATCCTCTGGTGTTGATTATAAGAGTGAGATTCTGGAGCTCAGAATCTAAAGTTCTGAGGATCTTTAAGCAGGAAGCAAACCAGCTGGCTCAAAACCAATCCACTCGGAAAGCCGGGGCTGTGAAATGAACATGTATAGTGATAACACGGAAATCTGCTCTGACCAGGTGGCTAAACTGTAGTGCCTTGGGAGATGTGGGACAAGTCATAGTCCCATCTGCATGTCCTGGAAAATGTTCTCATAAGACCATTTTTACTTAGAAGAAGACTCGATGGCACTAGAAGGTCATCAAATAACCTAGCATGCTTCTTGTGTCCCTTACCCTAGATGCCTGCATGTAGGATGTAACCTAGTAATCATCCCAAGCCTATACCGCATGTACAACCAGTAGAAAACTGACTAAGTGATAAGGCGGGGCTGTCCTTGTCTCTCTCTCCTTTGATTCTTCCCCCTTCTTGTAGTTATAAAATGCTAAGCTCTGCTGGCCTCTTCGCAGCATATTTCTCAGGGCGACCTGACCTATGTGTTTCCCCAAATGCGATCGTCACACTCGCTCAATAACTCCTATGCTTTATATGTTCAGCCTCAGTTCCTTTTAGGTCAACAATAAAGAACTTCATTTTTGTAGATTCTCAATCCACGTCGAGTGGCTCTGGACAAGTGTGTATAATCTTGACGAAACCCACAAAGGCAGCTGAAACCATCCCATGGAAGACCAAGTGCTATGAACTTTATAAGTGATTAACAGAAATGGGGGGGTTGGTGAATCACAATTTGGCTAATTAGCCTTGTAGCAAGTGGGTCTTTGAAGAATCAACTCTGAGTTTAATTGTCTTTTGGAGGATTGTCCGAGAGCCCTTTGGACCGAAGTTCTGCACTGTGAAAGTCCTCCTGCATCTCAGATTCTAAACCTCTGAAACGGAGCCTAGAATTGTGTGTGTGACTGTGGAAGGAGGCTGCGGGCATGGAGAGCTGGCCCACCCTGAGCTTGAGCAGGTGGGGCAAGGGCGGGCAGGGCCATACCTTCCTGGCTGAGCTCCGTCAGCGAGTCATCCAGAAGCTTCTCATGGACGCGGGCGGCCCTCTGTGAAGAAGAGGCCTTAGTCCTGCCTGAGGCCCATGCCCACCTGTGCCTGGAGCACCCGGGCCCCCTCGTCGTGGATCTGTGCCACCTGCCCCACAGCACTCAGTACCTCCTGCTTCACTTTCTCTAGGCCTTTGAGCAGTGCCATCTGGAAGTTATCCACCAGGACAGCGATCACCAGGCTGGGGAGGAGAGACAGGGGGGTGCTCTCAAGGAGGAGGCTGTAGGACAGGCCCTGTCCCCTCCTCTGTTCAGTGTGGCACGGCAGGGTGAGAGGGCTGGAGGAGCAGCCGGGGATGGGTGGGGGGAAGCAGGCAGTGATGCTGGGCCGCAGAGTAGGGCGGGGCCTCACTTGAGGAAGATGAAGTACTGGATGACGATGTAAATCATGAGAATGGGAATGATGTACCAGGCTCCTGGGGGGAGCAGGAGGGGAGGGTCAGTGGGCGGTTCTCTGCCACCCTCCCTGCACCCCTCCCCGCGGGCATCACAGGCCCCACTTGGCAGATAGACTGAGCCCTCGGGTTGTGCTCACCCAGCCAGTCCCGCCCTCCATCCATCCTTGGCCCCGCCCCACCCGGGCACTGCCCCGCCCCCGGCCCCGCCCCGCCCCCCCGCCCCAGCCTGAGCCCCGCCCCACCCGAACCCCGCCCCAGCCTGAGCCCCGCCCCACCCAGGGCCCCGCCCACCCCGGACCCCGCCCCAGCCTGAGCCCCGCCCACCCGGGCCCTGCCCCGCCCCACCCGGACCCCGCCCCAACCCGAGCCCCGCCCACCTCGGGCCCCGCCCCAGCCTGAGCCCCGCCCACCCCGAGCCCCGCCCACCCGGACCCCGCCCCAGCCTGAGCCCCGCCCCACCCCGGACCCCGCCCCAACCTGAGCCCCGCCCACCTCGGGCCCCGCCCCAGCCTGAGCCCCGCCCACCCTGGGCCCGGCTGTCCGTGTAGATGAGGGACCAGTCATCCAGGGTGAGCATAGTGAAGAGGGTGAAGATGGTGGTGAAGATGTTCTGGAAGTGCTTGGGGTCCGATCTTCGGAACAGTGCCCGGAGAACCACGGAGAAGAGGACTGGCTGTTCAGGGTCAAAGCAAGCTCCAGGGCCCAGCCCCCTGGTCAGAGCCCTCCTGCCACCCGCGCGAGTCCCTGCTGCCCCCGCCCCTTCCACCACAGGATACAGAGACAGGTAAACATGAGGATGAGGATGGACGCGATGGACGGCAAGGACCGGCCCAGGGTCCCTGTCACTTCATGGAGGCTGGTCAGGAAGCTGTGGGAAGAGGTGGAGAGGGAGGCTGAATCAGCGGGGCTGGAGATCTGTCCCCAGTAGCCAGAGCTGGCACTGGAGGCAGGAGGTCCCTGATTTGTTCGTGGCAAGGGTGAGTCCTGGCCCTCCTCTGGAAAATGAAGAGATTGATCCCAGAGCATGGCGGGAGGCTTGTCGGAAGCAGGCTGGGGTCTGCGGCTGCCCCCTCCCCCATCTCTTGATCAGGTCAAGCGTTGAGTGGATTCCATGGGGACCAAGGAATGTCCCCTCTTCCTTCAGACTCCCCACAGCAGAGTGGGCAACCGTGGCAGCGCTGACCTGAGCCTCTGCAGAACTCGGATGGCCCTCAGGGCCCGCATGCTCTTGAAGACCTTGAGGATGCGGAAGAGGCTTTTGTGGTAGATGGAGACGGAGTGGAGCTGCATGAGAACAAAGTCCAGCACAGCCACGACCATGATGAAGAAGTCTGAGGGTACAGGGGTGCCTGAGTGTGGCCAGCTTCTGCCTGGGTCCCCAGCCAGGACCCATAGCCCTCCCAATGCCAACACCCCTGTCCCTGCCTCTCTTTAATTCTCAGCCTCCCCAGACAGTTCAGTGGTTCCCAGCACACCCACACACACCCACACACACCCAGACATACAAGCAAACACATATGCACACACACACACATGCACACACAACGCATGTGCAACAAACACATACACACACACAACGCATGCATACACAAGTACACACAAAAATATACACACGCACACACACACACATGCACACAATGCATGCATCAGAAGCACAAACGTGCACCTGCATGCACACATGCATGTGTGTGCACATATCTGCACACGCACACAATCACACACCCATCCTTACACACCTAGATTGTTCCAGGAGTCACAAAAATAACCGAAGCCCAGGGAAATGATCTTGAGCAGAGCTTCCAATACGTAGATGCAGAGGAAAATGGAGTCCAAGGCCAGGAAGTACCATTCTGTGGGGATATCAGGGGCTTGTTCAGGGCTGTCCCCAGCACCCCTGGTCCCTCTCTCTCTTCTCGTCACTATTGGGAAGCCCAAATACCTAAGCTCTCCCTGGCTCTGCCCTAAATGGCTGTGTGACTTAACTGCTCTGTCTCTCAGTTTTCTTGTCTATAAAACGAGCATAATAAAAGCCTGCTGGATAGAGTTGTCATGAGCATTAAATGCATTTAACACAGTAAAGTGCTTGGAATAGAGCCTGAAACAGCATGTGGCTGGTCCTTTCCTTCACCCTGTTCCACATGGTTTAGGAGCCAGCCTGTGCAGGCTTTCCATTGTCACCCCTCCAGGGTCTCCAGGGCCTCCTCCTCAGGGTCTCCCCTCCAGGCTTTCCATTGTCACCCCTCCAGGGCCTCCAGGGCCTCCCCTCCAGGGCATCCTCCTCAGGGTCTCCTGACCCTTGCAGCAGACCCTGGGAGCTGGGGACCCTTCCCGCCCAAAGCAGCAACTGTATTTGGACATCTGCGCCTCCTGGTGGCCGTAGCTGCGAACAGCACAGCGTCCAGCATGGCGGGACTTTCCGTGGCTGGCCGGGTGGCCACCTCAGCAATGTCTTTCTGAGCCGCCTCTCTAAACTGGGCAACGTCATCCACGTCCCAGGGCTGCAGATCAAGTGAGCCAAGTTGTGTGAGGCACTGGGTCAGGCCCACAGGAGGCCCTGGAACAGCATCAGAGACCTTCCCAACGGGAGCAGGGTTCCCTGGCTCTTACCTCCCCGGACCTCGACCTCAGCAAAGGTCTGGGCCACAAGCATGACAGTGTTGAGGCAGACGATGAGGAAGATGAAGGCTTCAAAGGCCAGGGACTCAGTCAGTTTCCAGATCATTCTCCTGAAGCCCTGAATGAGGTAGCTTAATTTTTCCCATAGCCATTGAAAGAAGTTCATTGTGTGCTGCTTCTTGTGGGTCCGCTGGGTTCTGCCGGCTAGAAGGGGGCCAGAAATTCGGGGCTGTGCACGTGGGGGCCCAGGCACCCTCCCAGTCTGGGTCAGGGTCATCGTCATCCCTATCTGCTCACCTGTCACCCACTCCTGAGGTGCCTCCAGGCCAGCCCTGTGCTGGTATTGGGGCCACAGGCCTGAGCCCTTCCAGGGCCTGTTGGAAATTCAGAGTCAGCTGGAGTGGATCCTGAGGGCACCTGCTCCTGCACCTGCACGTCTACCTTAGCTCACGTGGTAAGTCATGCATTGAAAACCCGGTCTTCACTCTCACTCTCCCTTTAAGATCCTACTGGAACATCCCCTCCCCTTGGCTGCCTTTCACGTCTCCATCCAGTAAGACACTCACCTCTCTCTGCTTGTTGGAGAGACATTTGCTATGTTCACTGAACTACTAGGAACCAGGTCTGGGGGATCGGAAGTTAAAAGCGAGGGTCCCTCCCTGCCCTCCAATAAGGCCATCATTCAGGTGCTGGTTTCCAGTCTCTGTCCTGAAGCAGCTCACTGTCTAGTGGGGGAAATGTGGACGGATAGACTCCACTGTTGTGAATGTTCCGATAGGGAGGAGGACAGGCCACCATCAATGGATGGTCTGTGACTGGTTAAGTGACCAGTCCCAGCCTTGGAGCCTTTCAGGGGCAGAGACTGTGGCCAGGCACCCACGTTCGACAGGAGTCAATGTTTGAGAAGTGAGCGTGTGAATGAATGGAAAAAGCAGTGTCTGAATGAACCGCTACCTCATGGCCTGAAGAGCTGCTTAATACAAGGGATCCAGGATGGGATGATGGACAGTCATGGGAGTGAAGAGCCGTGGAACACACACACGGACAGTCACGAGAGTGAAGAGCCGTGGAACACACACACGGACAGTCACGAGAGTGAAGAGTCGTGGAAGACACACACGGACAGTCACGAGAGTGAAGAGTCGTGGAACACACACGGACAGTCACGAGAGTCAACAGCCCATGGAACACACACACGGACAGTCACGGGAGTGACGAGCCTATGGAACACACACACGGACAGTCACGGGAGTCAAGAGCCCAAGGAACACACAATCAGACAGTCCGAGAGTAAAGAGCCCATGGAACACATACACGGAAAGTCACGAGAGTCCAGAGCCCATGGAACACACACACGGACAGTCACGGGAGTGAAGAGCTCAAGGAACACACACACAGACAGTCGCGGGAGTGAAGAGCCCATGGAACACATACACGGACAGTCACGGGAGTCAAGAGCCATGGAACACACACACGGACAGTCACGAGAGTCCAGAGCCCATGGAACACACACACGTACAGTCACGAGAGTGAAGAGCCATGGAACACACACAGACCGTCACGAGAGTGAGGAGCCCATGGAACACACACACGGACAGTCACGGGAGTCAAGAGAACATGGAACACACACACGGACAGTCACGGGAGTCCAGAGCCCATGGAACACATACACGGACAGTCACGGGAGTCAAGAGCCCATGGAATACACACGGACAGTCACGGGAGTGAAGAGCCCATGGAACACACACACGGACAGTCACGGGAGTCAAGAGCCCATGGAACACACACACGGACAGTGACGGGAGTCAAGAGCCCATGGAACACACACACGGACAGTCACGGGAGTCAAGAGCCATGGAACACACACACGACAGTCACGAGAGTGAAGAGCCATGGAACACACACGGACAGTCACGAGAGTGAAGAGCCCATGGGATACACACACGGACAGTCACGAGAGTGAAGAGCCATGGAACACACACACGACAGTCACGAGAGTGAAGAGCCATGGAACAAACACACGGACAGTCACGAGAGTGAAGAGCCCATGGAACACACACACGGACAGTCACGAGAGTGAAGAGCCCATGGGATACACACACGGACAGTCACGAGAGTGAAGAGCCCATGGAACACACACACGACAGTCACGAGAGTGAAAAGCCATGGAACAAACACACGGACAGTCACGAGAGTGAAGAGCCCATGGAACACACACACGGACAGTCACGAGAGTGAAGAGCCCATGGGATACACACACGGACAGTCAGGAGACTGAAGAGCCATGGAACACACGCACGACAGTCACGAAGTGAAGAGCCATGGAACACACACACGGACTTTCACGACAATCACGAGCCCACGGAACAGACACACGACAGTCACGAGAGTGAAGAGCCATGGAACACACACACGATAGTCAGGAGAGTGAAGAGCCCATGGGACACACACGGACCGTCACGAGAGTGAAGAGCCCATGGAACACACACACGGACAGTCACGGGAGTGAAGAGCCCATGGAACACAAACACGGGCAGTCAACGGAGTGAATAGCCCATGGAACACACACACGACAGTCACGAGAGTGAAGAACCATGGAACACACACGGAGAGAACTGAAGTGAAGAGCATTGGAACACACACACGGACAGTCAGGAGAGTCACGAGCCCATGGAACAAACACACGACAGTCACGAGAGTGAAGAGCCATGGAACACACACACGACAGTCACGAGAGTGAAGAGCCATGGAACACACACTGACAGTCACAAGAGTGAAGAGCCCATGGGACACACACACGGACAGTCACGAGAGTGAAGAGCCATGGAACACACACATGACAGTCACGATATCAAGAGCCAAGGGAACACACAGACGAACAGTCACGGGAATGACGGGCCCATGGAACACACACACGACAGTCACGAGAGTGAAGAGCCATGGAACACACACACCACAGTCACGAAGTGAAGAGCCATGGAACACACACACGGACAGTCACGAGAGTCACGAGCCCATGGAACACACACAAGGACAGTCACGAGAGTGAAGAGCCCATGGACACACACACGACAGTCACGATAGTCAAGAGCCCATGGAACACACAGACGAACAGTCACGGGAATGACGGGCCCGTGGAACACACACACGGACAGTCACGGGAATCAAGAGCCCAAGGAACACACACACGGACAGTCACAGGAGTGAAGAGCCCATGGAACACACACACGACAGTCACAAGAGTGAAGAGCCATGGAACACACACACGGACAGTCACGAGAGTGAAGAGCCCATGGAACACACACACGGACAGTCACGGGAGTGACGAGCCCATGGAACACACACACGGACATTCACGGGAGTAAAGAGCCCATGGAACACACACACGGACAGTCACGGGAGTCAAGAGCCCATGGAACACACACACGGACAGTCACGGGAGTCAAGAGCCCATGGAACACACACACGGACAGTCACGGGAGTCAAGAGCCATGGAGCACACAAGACAGTCACGAGAGTGAAGAGCCCATGGGATACACAGACGGACAGTCACGAGAGTGAAGAGCCAGGGAAGACACACACGACAGTCACGAGAGTGAAGAGCTCAAGGAACACACACACGGACAGTCGCGGGAGTGAAGAGCCCATGGAACACATACACGGACAGTCACGGGAGTCAAGAGCCATGGAACACACACATGGACAGTCACGAGAGTCCAGAGCCCATGGAACACACACCCGGACAGTCACGAGAGTGAAGAGCCATGGAACACACACGGACCGTCCCGAGAGTGAAGAGCCCATGGAACACACACACGGACAGTAACGAGACTGAAGAGCCCATGGAACACACACACGGACAGTCACGGGAGTCAAGAGCCCATGGATCACACACGGACAGTCACGGGAGTGAAGAGCCCATGGAACACACACACGGACAGTCACGGGTGTCAAGAGCCCATGGAACACACACACGGACAGTCACGGGAGTCAAGAGCCCATGGAACACAAACTCGGACAGTCACGGGAGTCAAGAGCCATGGAACACACACACGACAGTCAGTAGAGTGAAGAGCCATGGAACACACACGGACAGTCACGAGAGTGAAGAGCCCATGGGATACACACACTGACAGTCACGCGAGTGAAGAGCTATGGAACACACACCCGACAGTCACGAAGTGAAGAGCCATGGAACACACACACGGATAGTCACGAGAGTCACGAGCCCATGGAACACACACACGACAGTCACGAGAGTGAAGAGCCCATGGGACACACACACGGCCAGTCTCGAGAGTGAAGAGCCATGGAACACACACATGACAGTCACGATATCAAGAGCCCATGGACACACACACCACAGTCACGATAGTCAAGAGCCCATGGAACACAGAGACGAACAGTCACGGGAATGACGGTCCCATGGAACACACACACGACAGTCACGAGAGTGAAGAGCCATGGAACACACACACGACAGTCACGAAGTGAAGAGCCATGGAACACACACACGGACAGTCACGAGAGTCACGAGCCCATGCAACAGACACACGACAGTCACGAGAGTGAAGAGCCATGGAACACACACGGACAGTCACGGGAGTGACGAGCCCATGGAACACAAACACGGACAGTCACCGGAGTGAATAGCCCATGGAACACACACACAGACAGTCACGAGAGTGAAGAGCCCATGGACACACACACGACAGTCACGATAGTCAAGAGCCCATGGAACACACAGACGAACAGTCACGGTAATGACGGGCCCGTGGAACACACACACGGACAGTCACTGGAGTCAAGAGCCCAAGGAACACACACACGGACAGTCACAGGAGTGAAGAGCCCATGGAACACACACACGACAGTTACGAGAGTGAAGAGCCATGGAACACACACACGGACAGTCACGGGAGTGACGAGCCCATGGAACACACACACGGACATTCACAGGAGTCAAGAGCCCATGGAACACAAACACGGACATTCACGGGAGTCAAGAGCCCATGGAACACACACACGGACAGTCACGGGAGTCAAGAGCCCATGGAACACACACACGGACAGTCACGGGAGTCAAGAGCCATGGAACACACACGGACAGTCACGAGAGTGAAGAGCCCATGGGATACACACACGGACAGTCACGAGAGTGAAGAGCCATGGAACACACACACGACAGTCACGAGAGTGAAGAGCCATGGAACACACACACGGACTGTCACGAAGGTCACGAGCCCATGGAATACACACACGACAGTCACGAGAGTGAAGAGCCATGGAACACACACACGACAGTCACGAGAGTGAAGAGCCATGGAACACACACACGACAGTCACGAGACTGAAGAGCCCCAGGAACACACACACGGACAGTCACGAGAGTCAAGAGCCCATGGAACACACACACGACCGTCACGAGAGTGAAGAGCCATGGAACACACACGGACAGTCACGAGAGTCAACAGCCCATGGAACACACACACGGACAGTCACGGGATTGACGAGCCTATGGAACACACACACGGACAGTCACGGGAGTCAAGGGCCCAAGGAACACACACTCGGACAGTCACGGGAGTCAAGAGCCATGGAACACACACGGACAGTCACGAGAGTGAAGAGCCCATGGAACACACACGGACAGTCACGAGAGTGAAGAGCCCATGGAACATATACACGGAAAGTCACGAGAGTCCAGAGCCCATGGAACACACACACGGACAGTCACGAGAGTGAAGAGCTCAAGGAACACACACACGGAGAGTCGCGGGAGTGAAGAGCTCAAGGAACACACACACGGACAGTCGCGGGAGTGAAGAGCACATGGAACACATACACGGACAGTCACGGATGTCAAGAGCCATGGAACACACACACGGACAGTCACGAGAGTGAAGAGCTCAAGGAACACACACACGGATAGTCGCGGGAGTGAAGAGCACATGGAACACATACACGGACACTCACGGATGTCAAGAGCCATGGAACACACACACGGACAGTCACGAGAGTCCAGAGCCCATGGAACTCACACGTACAGTCACGAGAGTGAAGAGCCATGGAACACACACGGACCGTCACGAGAGTGAAGAGCCCATGGAACACACACACGGACAGTCACGAGAGTGAAGAGCCCATGGAACACACACACGGACAGTCACGGGAGTCAAGAGCCCATGGAACACACACACGGACCGTCACGGGAGTGAAGAGCCCTTGTTACACACACTCGGACAGTCACGGGAGTCAAGAGCCATGGAACACACACACGGACAGTCACGGGAGTCAAGAGCCCATGGAACACACACTCGGACAGTCACGGCAGTCAAGAGCCATGGAACACACACACGACAGTCACGAGAGTGAAGAGCCATGGAACACACACGGACAGTCACGAGAGTGAAGAGCCCATGGAACACACACACGACAGTCAAGAGAGTGAAGAGCCATGGAACACACACGGACAGTCACGAGAGTGAAGAGCCATGGAACAAACACACGGACAGTCACGAGGGTCAAGAGCTCATGGAACACACACACGACAGTCACGAGAGTGAAGAGCCATGGAACACACACACGACAGTCACGAGAGTGAAGAACCATGGGACACACGCAGACAGTCACGAGAGTGAAGAGCCCATGGGATACACACACGGACAGTCACGAGAGTGAAGAGCCATGGAACACACACACGACAGTCACGAAGTGAAGAGCCATGGAACACACACACGGACAGTCACGAGAGTCACGAGCCCATGGAACACACACATGACAGTCACGATAGTCAAGAGCCCATGGACAAACACACGACAGTCACGATAGTCAAGAGCCCATGGAACACACAGACGAACAGTCACGGGAATGACGGGCCCATGGAACACACACACGGACAGTAACCGGAGTCAAGAGCCCAAGGAACACACACACGGACAGTCACAGGAGTGAAGAGCCCATGGAACACACACACGGACTGTCACGAGAGTCAAGAGCCCATGGAACACACACACGACCGTCACAAGAGTGAAGAGCCTTGGAACACACACGGACACTCACGAGAGTAAACAGCCCATGGAACACACACACGGACAGTCACGGGAGTGACGAGCCTATGGAACACACACACGGACAGTCACGGGAGTCAAGAGGCCAAGGAACACACACTCGGACAGTCCGAGAGTGAAGAGCCCATGGAACACATACACGGAAAGTCACGGGAGTCAAGAGCCCATGGAACATACACACGGACAGTCACGAGAGTGAAGAGCTCAAGGAACACACACACGGACAGTCGCGGGAGTGAAGAGCCCATGGAACACATACACGGACAGTCACCGGAGTCAAGAGCCATGGAACACACACACGGACAGTCACGAGAGTGAAGAGCCCATGGAACACACTCACGGACAGTCACGGGAGTGAAGAGCCCATGGAACACAAACACGGGCAGTCACCGGAGTGAATAGCCCATGGAACACACACACGGACAGTCAAGAGAGTGAAGAGCCCATGGACACACACACGACAGTCACGAGAGTGAAGAGCCATGGCACACACACGGAGAGAAACGAGCGTGAAAAGCCCATGGAACACAAAGAGGACAGTCACGAGAGTGAAGAGCCCATGGAACACAAACAAGGACAGTCACTGGAGTGAAGAGCCATGGAACACACACTCGACAGTCACGAGAGTGAAGAGCCATGGAACACACACGGACAGTCACGGGAGTGACGAGCCCATGGAACACAAACACGGACAGTCACCGGAGTGAATAGCCCATGGAACACACACATGGACAGTCACGAGAGTGAAGAGCCGATGGACACACACATGACAGTCACGATATCAAGAGCTCATGGACACACACACCACAGTCACGATAGTCAAGAGCCCATGGAACACACAGATGAACAGTCACGGGAATGACGGGCCCATGGAACACACACACGACAGTCACGAGAGTGAAGAGCCATGGAACACACAGACGAACAGTCACGGGAATGACGGGCCCATGGAATACACACACGGACAGTCACGGGAGTCAAGAGCCCAAGAAACACACACACGGACAGTCACCGGAGTGAAGAGCCCATGGAACACACACACGACAGTCACGAGAGTGAAGAGCCCATGGAACACACACATGGACAGTCACGGGAGTGAAGAACCCATGCACACACCCACGGACAGTCACGGGAGTGACGAGCCCATGGAACAAACACACGGACATTCACGGGAGTCAAGAGCACATGGAACACACACAGGGACCGTCACGGGAGGCAAGAGCCCATGGACCACACACACGGACAGTCACGGGAGTCAAGAGCCATGGAACACACTCGGACAGTCACGAGAGTGAAGATCTCATGGGATACACACACGGACAGTCACGAGTGTGAAGAGCTCAAGGAACACACACACGGACAGTCGCGGGAGTGAAGAGCCCATGGAACACACACACGGACAGTCACGGGAGTCAAGAGCCATGGAACACACACACGGACAGTCACGGGAGTCAAGAGCCCATGGAACACACACACGGACAGTCACGAGTGTGAAGAGCTCAAGGAACAAACACACGGACAGTCGCGGGAGTGAAGAGCCCATGGAACACATACACGGACAGTCACGGGAGTCAAGAGCCATGGAACAGACACATGGACAGTCACGAGAGTCCAGAGCCCATGGAAGCCCATGGAACACATACACGGACAGTCACGGGAGTCAAGAGCCATGGAACAGACACATGGACAGTCACGAGAGTCCAGAGCCCATGGAACACACACACGGACAGTCACGAGAGTGAAGAGCCATGGAACACACACGGACCGTCACGAGAGTGAAGAGCCCATGGAACACACACATGGACAGTCACGAGAGTGAAGAGCCCATGGAACACACACACGGACAGTCACGGGAGTCAAGAGCCCATGGAACACACACTCGGACAGTCACGGGAGTCAAGAGCCAGGGAACACACACACGACAGTCACGAGAGTGAAGAGCCATGGAACACACAGGGACAGTCACGAGAGTGAAGAGCCCATGGGATACACACACGGACAGTCACGCGAGTGAAGAGCCATGGAACACACACACGACAGTCACGAGAGTGAAGAGCCATGGAACAAACACATGGACAGTCACGAGAGTGAAGAGTCATGGGACACACACAGACAGTCACGAGAGTGAAGAGCCATGGAACACACACACGACAGTCACGAGAGTGAAGAGCCATGGGTCACACACAGACAGTCACGAGAGTTAAGAGCCCAGGGGATACACACACGGACAGTCACGAGAGTGAAGAGCCATGGAACACACACACGACAGTCACGAAGTGAAGAGCCATGGAACACACACACGGACAGTCACGAGAGTCACGAGCCCATGGAACAAACACACGACAGTCACGAGAGTGAAGAGCCATGAAACACACACACGACAGTCCCGAGAGTGAAGAGCCATGGAACACACACGGACCATCACGAGAGTGAAGAGCCCATGGGACACACACGGACAGTCACGAGATTGAAGAGCCATGGAACACACACATGCCAGTCACGATAACAAGAGCCCATGGACAGACACACGACAGTCACGATAGTCAAGAGCCCATGGAACACACAGACGAACATTCACGGGAATGACGGGCCCATGGAACACACACACGACAGTCACGAGAGTGAAGAGCCATGGAACACACACACGACAGTCACGAAGTGAAGAGCCATGGAACACACACACGACAGTCACGAAGTGAAGAGCCATGGAACACACACACGACAGTCACGAGAGTGAAGAGCCATGGGTCACACACAGACAGTCACGAGAGTGAAGAGCCCATGGGATACACACACGGACAGTCACGAGAGTGAAGAGCCATGGAACACACACACGGACAGTCACGAGAGTCACGAGCCCATGGAACAAACAAACGACAGTCACGAGAGTGAAGAGCCATGGAACACACACATGACAGTCACGAGAGTGAAGAGCCATGGAACACACACGGACAGTCACGAGAGTGAAGAGCCCATGGGACACACACACGGACAGTCACGAGAGTGAAGAGCCATGGAACACACACATGACAGTCACGATATCAAGAGCTCATGGACACACACACGACAGTCACGATAGTCAAGAGCCCATGGAACACACAGACGAACAGTCACGGGAATGACGGGCCCATGGAACACACACACGACAGTCACGAGAGTGAAGAGCCATGGAACACACAGACGACAGTCACGAAGTGAAGAGCCATGGAACACACACACGGACAGTCACGAGAGTCACGAGCCCATGGAACACACACACGACAGTCACGAGAGTGAAGAGCCATGGAACACACACACGACAGTCACGAGAGTGAAGAGCCATGGAACACACAAGGACAGTCACGGGAGTGACGAGCCCATGGAACACAAACACGGACAGTCACCGGAGTGAATAGCCCATGGAACACACACATGGACAGTCACGAGAGTGAAGAGCCCATGGACACACACACGACAGTCACGATAGTCAAGAGCCCATGGAATACACAGACGAACAGTCACGAGAGTGAAGAGCCCATGGAACACACACACGGACAGTCACGGGAGTGACGAGCCCATGGAACACACACACGACAGTCACGGGAATCAAGAGCCCAAGGAACACACACACGGACAGTCACAGGAGTGAAGAGCCCATGGAACACACACACGACAGTCACGAGAGTGAAGAGCCATGGAACACACACACGGACAGTCACGAGAGTGAAGAGCCCATGGAACACACACACGGACAGTCACGGGAGTGACGAGCCCATGGAACACACACACGGACATTCACGGGAGTCAAGAGCCCATGGAACACACACACGGACAGTCACGGGAGTCAAGAGCCCATGGAACACACACACGGACAGTCACGGGAGTCAAGAGCCCATGGAACACACACACGGACAGTCACGGGAGTCAAGAGCCATGGAGCACACACGGACAGTCACGAGAGTGAAGAGCCCATGGGATACACAGACGGACAGTCACGAGAGTGAAGAGCCATGGAACACACACACGACAGTCACGAGAGTGAAGAGCCATGGAACACAGACACGGACAGTCACAAAGGTCACGAGCCCATGGAACACACACACGACAGTCACGAGAGTGAAGAGCCATGGACACACACACAGACAGCCACGGGAGTGAAGAGCCCATGGAACAAACACACAGACTGTCACGGGAGTCAGGAGCACAAGGAACACACGAACGGACAGTCACGGAGTTTTCGAGCCCATGGAACACACACACGGACAGTCACGGGAGTCAAGAGCCCAAGGAACACACACACGGACAGTCACGGGAGTGAAGAGCCCATGGAACACACACAAGGACAGTCACGAGAGTGAAGAGCCCATGGAACACACACACGGACAGTCAGAAGACTGAAGAGAACATGGAAAACACACATGGACAGTCATGGGAGTGAAGAGTCCGTGGAACACACACACGGACAGTCACGGGAGTCAAGAGCCATGGAACACAGACACGACAGTCACGAGAGTGAAGAGCCATGGAACACACACGGACCATCACGAGAGTGAAGAGACCATGGAACACACACACGGACAGTCACGACGTTGAAAAGCCATGGAACACACACGGACAGTCACGGGAGTGAAGAGCCCATTGAACACACACACGGACAGTCACGGGAGTCAAGGGCCCATGGAACACACACACGGACAGTGACGGGAGTCCAGAGCCCATGGAACACACACACGGACAGTCACGGGAGTCAAGCCATGGAACACACACACGACAGTCACGAGAGTGAAGAGCCATGGAACACACACGGACAGTCACGAGAGTTAAGAGCCCATGGGATACACACACGGACAGTCACGAGAGTGAAGAGCCATGGAACAAACACACGGACAGTCACGAGAGTCAAGAGCGCATGGAACAAACACACGACAGTCACGAGAGTGAAGAGCCATGGAACACACACACGACAGTCATGAGACTGAAGAGCCATGGGACACACACGGACAGTCACGAGAGTGAAGAGCCCATGTTATACACACACGGACAGTCAGGAGAGTGAAGAGCCATGGAACACACACACAGACAGTCACGAGAATCACGAGCCCATGGAACACACACACGACAGTCACGAGAGTGAGGAGCCATGGAACACACACACGATAGTCAGGAGAGTGAAGAGCCCATGGGACACACACGGACCGTCACGAGAGTGAAGAGCCCATGGGACACAAACACGGACAGTCACGAGAGTGAAGAGCCCATGGAACACACTCACGGACAGTCACGGGAGTGAAGAGCCCATGGAACACAAACACGGGCAGTCACCGGAGTGAATAGCCCATGGAACACACACACGGACAGTCAAGAGAGTGAAGAGCCCATGGACACACACACGACAGTCACGAGAGTGAAGAGCCATGGCACACACACGGAGAGAAACGAGCGTGAAAAGCCCATGGAACACAAACAGGACAGTCACGAGAGTGAAGAGCCCATGGAACACAAACAAGGACAGTCACTGGAGTGAAGAGCCATGGAACACACACTCGACAGTCACGAGAGTGAAGAGCCATGGAACACACACGGACAGTCACGGGAGTGACGAGCCCATGGAACACAAACACGGACAGTCACCGGAGTGAATAGCCCATGGAACACACACATGGACAGTCACGAGAGTGAAGAGCCGATGGACACACACACGACAGTCACGAGAGTCAAGAGGCCATGGAACACACAGACGAACAGTCACGGGAATGACGGGCCCATGGAAAACACACACGGACAGTCACGGGAGTCAAGAGCCCAAGGAACACACACACGGACAGTCACCGGAGTGAAGAGCCCATGGAACACACACACGACAGTCACGAGAGTGAAGAGCCCATGGAACACACACATGGACAGTCACGGGAGTGAAGAACCCATGCACACACACACGGACAGTCACGGGAGTGACGAGCCCATGGAACACACACACGGACATTCACGGGAGTCAAGAGCACATGGAACACACACAGGGACCGTCACGGGAGGCAAGAGCCCATGGAACACACACACGGACAGTCACGGGAGTCAAGAGCCCATGGACCACACACACGGACAGTCACGGGAGTCAAGAGCCAGGGAACACACACACGACAGTCACGAGAGTGAAGAGCCATGGAACACACAGGGACAGTCACGAGAGTGAAGAGCCCATGGGATACACACACGGACAGTCACGCGAGTGAAGAGCCATGGAACACACACACGACAGTCACGAGAGTGAAGAGCCATGGAACAAACACACGGACAGTCACGAGAGTGAAGAGTCATGGGACACACACAGACAGTCACGAGAGTGAAGAGCCATGGAACACACACACGACAGTCACGAGAGTGAAGAGCCATGGGTCACACACAGACAGTCACGAGAGTTAAGAGCCCAGGGGATACACACACGGATAGTCACGAGAGTGAAGAGCCATGGAACACACACACGACAGTCACGAAGTGAAGAGCCATGGAACACACACACGGACAGTCACGAGAGTCACGAGCCCATGGAACAAACACACGACAGTCACGAGAGTGAAGAGCCATGAAACACACACACGACAGTCACGAGAGTGAAGAGCCATGGAACACACACGGACCGTCACGAGAGTGAAGAGCCCATGGGACACACACACGGACAGTCACGAGAGTGAAGAGCCATGGAAGACACACATGCCAGTCACGATAACAAGAGCCCATGGACACACACACGACAGTCACGATAGTCAAGAGCCCATGGAACACACAGACGAACATTCACGGGAATGACGGGCCCATGGAACACACACACGACAGTCACGAGAGTGAAGAGCCATGGAACACACACACGACAGTCACGAAGTGAAGAGCCATGGAACACACACACGACAGTCACGAAGTGAAGAGCCATGGAACACACACACGACAGTCACGAGAGTGAAGAGCCATGGGTCACACACAGACAGTCACGAGAGTGAAGAGCCCATGGGATACACACACGGACAGTCACGAGAGTGAAGAGCCATGGAACACACACACGGACAGTCACGAGAGTCACGAGCCCATGGAACAAACACACGACAGTCACGAGAGTGAAGAGCCATGGAACACACACACGACAGTCACGAGAGTGAAGAGCCATGGAACACACACGGACAGTCACGAGAGTGAAGAGCCCATGGGACACACACACGGACAGTCACGAGAGTGAAGAGCCATGGAACACACACATGACAGTCACGATATCAAGAGCTCATGGACACACACACGACAGTCACGATAGTCAAGAGCCCATGGAACACACAGACGAACAGTCACGGGAATGACGGGCCCATGGAACACACACACGACAGTCACGAGAGTGAAGAGCCATGGAACACACAGACGACAGTCACGAAGTGAAGAGCCATGGAACACACACACGGACAGTCACGAGAGTCACGAGCCCATGGAACACACACACGACAGTCACGAGAGTGAAGAGCCATGGAACACACACACGACAGTCACGAGAGTGAAGAGCCATGGAACACACAAGGACAGTCACGGGAGTGACGAGCCCATGGAACACACACACGGACAGTCACGAGAGTGAAGAGCCCATGGAACACACACACGGACAGTCACGAGAGTGAAGAGCTCAAGGAACACACACACGGACAGTCACGAGAGTGAAGAGCCATGGAAGACAGACGGACAGTTACGAGAGTGAAGAGCCCATGGAACACACACACGGACAGTCACGAGAGTGAAGAGCCCATGGAACACACACACGGACAGTCACGAGAGTGAAGAGCTCAAGGAACACACACACGGACAGTCACGAGAGTGAAGAGCCCATGGAACACACACATGACAGTCACGATATCAAGAGCCCATGGAACACACAGACGAACAGTCATGGGAATGACGGTCCCATGGAACACACACACGGACAGTCACGTGTGTCAAGAGCCCAAGGAACACACACACGGACAGTCACAGGAGTGAAGAGCCATGGAAGACAGACGGACAGTTACGAGAGTGAAGAGCCCATGGAACACACACACGGACAGTCACGAGAGTGAAGAGCCCATGGAACACACACACGGACAGTCACGGGAGTCAAGAGCCCATGGAACACACACACGGACAGTTACGAGAGTGAAGAGCCCATGGAACACACACACGGACAGTCACGAGAGTGAAGAGCCATGGAACACACACGGACAGTCCCGAGAGTGAAGAGCCCATGGGACACACACACGGACAGTCACGAGAGTGAAGAGCCATGGAACACACACATGACAGTCACGATATCAAGAGCCCATGGACACACACACGACAGTCACGATAATCAAGAGCCCATGTTACACACAGACGAACAGTCATGGGAATGACGGTCCCATGGAACACACACACGGACAGTCACGTGTGTCAAGAGCCCAAGGAACACACACACGGACAGTCACAGGAGTGAAGAGCCCATGGAACACACACACGACAGTCACGAAGTGAAGAGCCATGGAACACACACACGGACTGTCACGAGAATCACGAGCCCATGGAACACACACACGACAGTCACGAGAGTGAAGAGCCATGGAACACACACACGATAGTCAGGAGAGTGAAGAGCCCATGGGACACACACGGACCGTCACGAGAGTGAAGAGCCCATGGGACACAAACACGGATAGTCACGAGAGTGAAGAGCCCATGGAACACACACACGGACAGTCACGGGAGTTAAGAGAGCATGGAACACAAACACGGGCAGTCACCAGACTGAATAGCCCATGGAACACACACACGGACAGTCACGAGAGTGAAGAGCCCATGGGCACACACACGACAGTCACGAGAGTGAAGAGCCATGGAACACACACGGAGAGAAACGAGCATGAAGAGCCCATGGAACACACACACGGACAGTCACGGGAGTCAAGAGCCCAAGGAACACACACACGGACAGTCACCGGAGTGAAGAGCCCATGGAACACACACACGACAGTCACGAGAGTGAAGAGCCCATGGAACACACACAGACAGTCACGAGAGTGCAGAGCTCAAGGAACACGCACACGGACACTCGCGGGAGTGAAGAGCCCATGGAACACATACACGGACAGTCACGGGAGTCAAGAGCCATGGAACACACACACGGACAGTCACGGGAGTGAAGAGCCCATGGACACACACAAGACAGTCACGAGAGTGAAGAGCCATGGAAGACAGACGGACAGTTACGAGAGTGAAGAGCCCATGGAACACACACACGGACCGTCACGAGAGTGAAGAGCCCATGGAACACATACACGGACAGTCACGGGAGTCAAGAGCCATGGAACACACACATGGACAGTCACGAGAGTCCAGAGCCCATGGAACACACACACAGACAGTCACGAGAGTGAGGATCCCATGGAACACACACGGACCGTCACGAGAGTGAAGAGCCCATGGAACACACACACGGACCGTCACGAGAGTGAAGAGCCCATGGAACACACACACGGACAGTCACGGGAGTCAAGAGCCCATGGAACACACACGGACAGTCACGGGAGTGAACATCCCATGGAACACACACACGGACAGTCACGGGAGTCAAGAACCCAAGGAACACACACACGGACAGTCACGGGAGTCAAGAGCCCATGGAACACACACTCCGACAGTCACAGGAGTCAAGAGCCATGGAACACACACACGACAGTCACTAGAGTGAAGAGCCATGGAACACACACGGACAGTCACGCGAGTGAAGAGCCCATGGGATACACACACGGACAGTCACGCGAGTGAAGACCCATGGAACACACACAGGACAGTCACGAGAGTGAAGAGCCATGGAACACACACACGACAGTCACGAGAGTGAAGAGCCATGGGACACACACAGACAGTAACGAGAGTGAAGAGCCCATGGGATACACACACGGACAGTCACGAGAGTGAAGAGCCATGGAACACACACACGACAGTCACGAAGTGAAGAGCCATGGAACACACACACGGACAGTCACGAGAGTCCCGAGCCCATGGAACACACACACGACAGTCACGAGAGTGAAGAGCCATGGAACACACACACGACAGTCACGAGAGTGAAGAGCCATGGAACACACACGGACAGTCCCGAGAGTGAAGAGCCCATGGGACACACACACGGACAGTCACGAGAGTGAAGAGCCATGGAACACACACATGACAGTCACGATATCAAGAGCCCATGGACACACACACGACAGTCACGATAGTCAAGAGCCCATGGAACACACAGACGAACAGTCATGGGAATGACGGTCCCATGGAACACACACACGGACAGTCACGTGTGTCAAGAGCCCAAGGAACACACACACGGACAGTCACAGGAGTGAAGAGCCCATGGAACACACACACGACAGTCACGAAGTGAAGAGCCATGGAACACACACACGGACTGTCACGAGAATCACGAGCCCATGGAACACACACACGACAGTCACGAGAGTGAAGAGCCATGGAACACACACACGATAGTCAGGAGAGTGAAGAGCCCATGGGACACACACGGACCGTCACGAGAGTGAAGAGCCCATGGGACACAAACACGGATAGTCACGAGAGTGAAGAGCCCATGGAACACACACACGGACAGTCACGGGAGTTAAGAGCGCATGGAACACAAACACGGGCAGTCACCAGACTGAATAGCCCATGGAACACACACACGGACAGTCACGAGAGTGAAGAGCCCATGGGCACACACACGACAGTCACGAGAGTGAAGAGCCATGGAACACACACGGAGAGAAACGAGCATGAAGAGCCCATGGAACACACACACGGACAGTCACGGGAGTCAAGAGCCCAAGGAACACACACACGGACAGTCACCGGAGTGAAGAGCCCATGGAACACACACACGACAGTCACGAGAGTGAAGAGCCCATGGAACACACACAGACAGTCACGAGAGTGCAGAGCTCAAGGAACACGCACACGGACACTCGCGGGAGTGAAGAGCCCATGGAACACATACACGGACAGTCACGGGAGTCAAGAGCCATGGAACACACACACGGACAGTCACGGGAGTGAAGAGCCCATGGACACACACAAGACAGTCACGAGAGTGAAGAGCCATGGAAGACAGACGGACAGTTACGAGAGTGAAGAGCCCATGGAACACACACACGGACCGTCACGAGAGTGAAGAGCCCATGGAACACATACACGGACAGTCACGGGAGTCAAGAGCCATGGAACACACACATGGACAGTCACGAGAGTCCAGAGCCCATGGAACACACACACAGACAGTCACGAGAGTGAGGATCCCATGGAACACACACGGACCGTCACGAGAGTGAAGAGCCCATGGAACACACACACGGACCGTCACGAGAGTGAAGAGCCCATGGAACACACACACGGACAGTCACGGGAGTCAAGAGCCCATGGAACACACACGGACAGTCACGGGAGTGAACATCCCATGGAACACACACACGGACAGTCACGGGAGTCAAGAACCCAAGGAACACACACACGGACAGTCACGGGAGTCAAGAGCCCATGGAACACACACTCCGACAGTCACAGGAGTCAAGAGCCATGGAACACACACACGACAGTCACTAGAGTGAAGAGCCATGGAACACACACGGACAGTCACGCGAGTGAAGAGCCCATGGGATACACACACGGACAGTCACGCGAGTGAAGACCCATGGAACACACACACGACAGTCACGAGAGTGAAGAGCCATGGAACACACACACGACAGTCACGAGAGTGAAGAGCCATGGGACACACACAGACAGTAACGAGAGTGAAGAGCCCATGGGATACACACACGGACAGTCACGAGAGTGAAGAGCCATGGAACACACACACGACAGTCACGAAGTGAAGAGCCATGGAACACACACACGGACAGTCACGAGAGTCCCGAGCCCATGGAACACACACACGACAGTCACGAGAGTGAAGAGCCATGGAACACACACACGACAGTCACGAGAGTGAAGAGCCATGGAACACACACGGACAGTCCCGAGAGTGAAGAGCCCATGGGACACACACACGGACAGTCACGAGAGTGAAGAGCCATGGAACACACACATGACAGTCACGATATCAAGAGCCAATGGACACACACACGACAGTCACGATAGTCAAGAGCCCATGGAACACACAGACGAACAGTCATGGGAATGACGGTCCCATGGAACACACACACGACAGTCACGAGAGTGAAGAGCCATGGAACACACACACGACAGTCACGAAGTGAAGAGCCATGGAACACACACACGGACAGTCACGAGAGTCACGAGCCCATGCAACACACACACGAGAGTCACGAGAGTGAAGAGCCATGGAACACACACACGACAGTCACAAGAGTGAAGAGCCATGGAACACACACGGACAGTCCCGAGAGTGAAGAGCCCATGGGACACACACACGGACAGTCACGAGAGTGAAGAGCCATGGAACACACACATGACAGTCACGATATCAAGAGCCCATGGACACACACACGACAGTCACGATAGTCAAGAGCCCATGGAACACACAGACGAACAGTCATGGGAATGACGGGCCCGTGGAACACACACACGGACAGTCACGGGAGTCAAGAGCCCAAGTAACACACACACGGACAGTCACAGGAGTGAAGAGCCCATGGAACACACACACGACCGTCACGAGAGTGAAGAGCCATGGAACACACATGGACAGTCACGAGAGTGAAGAGCCCATGGGATACACACACGGACAGTCACGCGAGTGAAGAGCTATGGAACACACACACGACAGTCACGAAGTGAAGAGCCATAGAACACACACACGGATAGTCACGAGAGTCACGAGCCCATGGAACACACACACGACAGTCACGAGAGTGAAGAGCCCATGGAACACACACACGGACAGTAACGAGACTGAAGAGCCCATGGAACACACACACGGACAGTCACGGGAGTCAAGAGCCCATGGAACACACACGGACAGTCACGGGAGTGAAGAGCCCATGGAACACACACACGGACAGTCACGGGAGTCAAGAGCCCATGGAACACACACGGACAGTCACGGGAGTGAAGAGCCCATGGAACACACACACGGACAGTCACGAGAGTGAAGAGCCCATGGACACACACACGACAGTGACGATAGTCAAGAGCCCATGGAACACACAGACGAACAGTCATGGGAATGACGGGCCCATGGAACACACACACGGACAGTCACGTGTGTCAAGAGCCCAAGGAACACACACACGGACAGTCACAGGAGTGAAGAGCCCATGGAACACACACACGACAGTCACGAAGTGAAGAGCCATGGAACACACACACGGACTGTCACGAGAATCACGAGCCCATGGAACACACACACGACAGTCACGAGAGTGAAGAGCCATGGAACACACACACGATAGTCAGGAGAGTGAAGAGCCCATGGGACACACACGGACCGTCACGAGAGTGAAGAGCCCATGGGACACAAACACGGATAGTCACGAGAGTGAAGAGCCCATGGAACACACACACGGACAGTCACGGGAGTTAAGAGCGCATGGAACACAAACACGGGCAGTCACCAGACTGAATAGCCCATGGAACACACACACGGACAGTCACGAGAGTGAAGAGCCCTTGGGCACACACACGACAGTCACGAGAGTGAAGAGCCATGGAACACACACGGAGAGAAACGAGCATGAAGAGCCCATGGAACACACACTCGGACAGTCACGGGAGTCAAGAGCCCATGGAACACACACACGACAGTCACGAGAGTGAAGAGCCCATGGAACACACACAGACAGTCACGAGAGTGCAGAGCTCAAGGAACACGCACACGGACACTCGCGGGAGTGAAGAGCCCATGGAACACATACACGGACAGTCACGGGAGTCAAGAGCCATGGAACACACACACGGACAGTCACGGGAGTGAAGAGCCCATGGACACACACAAGACAGTCACGAGAGTGAAGAGCCATGGAAGACAGACGGACAGTTACGAGAGTGAAGAGCCCATGGAACACACACACGGACAGTCACGAGAGTGAAGAGCCCATGGAACACACACACGGACAGTCACGAGAGTGAAGAGCTCAAGGAACACACACACGGACAGTCACGAGAGTGAAGAGCCCATGGAACACACACATGACAGTCACGATATCAAGAGCCCATGGAACACACAGACGAACAGTCATGGGAATGACGGTCCCATGGAACACACACACGGACAGTCACGTGTGTCAAGAGCCCAAGGAACACACACACGGACAGTCACAGGAGTGAAGAGCCATGGAAGACAGACGGACAGTTACGAGAGTGAAGAGCCCATTGAACACACACACGGACAGTCACGAGAGTGAAGAGCCCATGGAACACACACACGGACAGTCACGGGAGTCAAGAGCCCATGGAACACACACACGGACAGTTACGAGAGTGAAGAGCCCATGGAACACACACACGGACAGTCACGAGAGTGAAGAGCCATGGAACACACACGGACAGTCCCGAGAGTGAAGAGCCCATGGGACACACACACGGACAGTCACGAGAGTGAAGAGCCATGGAACACACACATGACAGTCACGATATCAAGAGCCCATGGACACACACACGACAGTCACGATAATCAAGAGCCCATGTTACACACAGACGAACAGTCATGGGAATGACGGTCCCATGGAACACACACACGGACAGTCACGTGTGTCAAGAGCCCAAGGAACACACACACGGACAGTCACGGGAGTCAAGAGCCCATGGAACACACACTCGGACAGTCACGGCAGTCAAGAGCCATGGAACACACACACGACAGTCACGAGAGTGAAGAGCCATGGAACACACACGGACAGTCACGAGAGTGAAGAGCCCATGGAACACACACACGACAGTCAAGAGAGTGAAGAGCCATGGAACACACACGGACAGTCACGAGAGTGAAGAGCCATGGAACAAACACACGGACAGTCACGAGGGTCAAGAGCTCATGGAACACACACACAACAGTCACGAGAGTGAAGAGCCATGGAACACACACACGACAGTCACGAGAGTGAAGAACCATGGGACACACGCAGACAGTCACGAGAGTGAAGAGCCCATGGGATACACACACGGACAGTCACGAGAGTGAAGAGCCATGGAACACACACACGACAGTCACGAAGTGAAGAGCCATGGAACACACACACGGACAGTCACGAGAGTCACGAGCCCATGGAACACACACATGACAGTCACGATAGTCAAGAGCCCATGGACAAACACACGACAGTCACGATAGTCAAGAGCCCATGGAACACACAGACGAACAGTCACGGGAATGACGGGCCCATGGAACACACACACGGACAGTAACCGGAGTCAAGAGCCCAAGGAACACACACACGGACAGTCACAGGAGTGAAGAGCCCATGGAACACACACACGGACTGTCACGAGAGTCAAGAGCCCATGGAACACACACACGACCGTCACAAGAGTGAAGAGCCTTGGAACACACACGGACACTCACGAGAGTAAACAGCCCATGGAACACACACACGGACAGTCACGGGAGTGACGAGCCTATGGAACACACACACGGACAGTCACGGGAGTCAAGAGGCCAAGGAACACACACTCAGACAGTCCGAGAGTGAAGAGCCCATGGAACACATACACGGAAAGTCACGGGAGTCAAGAGCCCATGGAACATACACACGGACAGTCACGAGAGTGAAGAGCTCAAGGAACACACACACGGACAGTCGCGGGAGTGAAGAGCCCATGGAACACATACACGGACAGTCACCGGAGTCAAGAGCCATGGAACACACACACGGACAGTCACGAGAGTGAAGAGCCCATGGAACACACTCACGGACAGTCACGGGAGTGAAGAGCCCATGGAACACAAACACGGGCAGTCACCGGAGTGAATAGCCCATGGAACACACACACGGACAGTCAAGAGAGTGAAGAGCCCATGGACACACACACGACAGTCACGAGAGTGAAGAGCCATGGCACACACACGGAGAGAAACGAGCGTGAAAAGCCCATGGAACACAAAGAGGACAGTCACGAGAGTGAAGAGCCCATGGAACACAAACAAGGACAGTCACTGGAGTGAAGAGCCATGGAACACACACTCGACAGTCACGAGAGTGAAGAGCCATGGAACACACACGGACAGTCACGGGAGTGACGAGCCCATGGAACACAAACACGGACAGTCACCGGAGTGAATAGCCCATGGAACACACACATGGACAGTCACGAGAGTGAAGAGCCGATGGACACACACATGACAGTCACGATATCAAGAGCTCATGGACACACACACCACAGTCACGATAGTCAAGAGCCCATGGAACACACAGACGAACAGTCACGGGAATGACGGGCCCATGGAACACACACACGACAGTCACGAGAGTGAAGAGCCATGGAACACACAGACGAACAGTCACGGGAATGACGGGCCCATGGAATACACACACGGACAGTCACGGGAGTCAAGAGCCCAAGAAACACACACACGGACAGTCACCGGAGTGAAGAGCCCATGGAACACACACACGACAGTCACGAGAGTGAAGAGCCCATGGAACACACACATGGACAGTCACGGGAGTGAAGAACCCATGCACACACCCACGGACAGTCACGGGAGTGACGAGCCCATGGAACACACACACGGACATTCACGGGAGTCAAGAGCACATGGAACACACACAGGGACCGTCACGGGAGGCAAGAGCCCATGGAACACACACACGGACAGTCGCGGGAGTCAAGAGCCCATGGACCACACACACGGACAGTCACGGGAGTCAAGAGCCATGGAACACACTCGGACAGTCACGAGAGTGAAGATCTCATGGGATACACACACGGACAGTCACGAGTGTGAAGAGCTCAAGGAACACACACACGGACAGTCGCGGGAGTGAAGAGCCCATGGAACACACACACGGACAGTCACGGGAGTCAAGAGCCATGGAACACACACACGGACAGTCACGGGAGTCAAGAGCCCATGGAAGCCCATGGAACACATACACGGACAGTCACGGGAGTCAAGAGCCATGGAACAGACACATGGACAGTCACGAGAGTCCAGAGCCCATGGAACACACACACGGACAGTCACGAGAGTGAAGAGCCATGGAACACACACGGACCGTCACGAGAGTGAAGAGCCCATGGAACACACACATGGACAGTCACGAGAGTGAAGAGCCCATGGAACACACACACGGACAGTCACGGGAGTCAAGAGCCCATGGAACACACACTCGGACAGTCACGGGAGTCAAGAGCCAGGGAACACACACACGACAGTCACGAGAGTGAAGAGCCATGGAACACACAGGGACAGTCACGAGAGTGAAGAGCCCATGGGATACACACACGGACAGTCACGCGAGTGAAGAGCCATGGAACACACACACGACAGTCACGAGAGTGAAGAGCCATGGAACAAACACACGGACAGTCACGAGAGTGA
Source organism: Cynocephalus volans (assembly GCF_027409185.1). Classification (NCBI taxonomy): domain Eukaryota; kingdom Metazoa; phylum Chordata; class Mammalia; order Dermoptera; family Cynocephalidae; genus Cynocephalus; species Cynocephalus volans. The sequence goes on from NC_084463.1 coordinate 161,285,841, forward strand.
AGAGTCATGGGACACACACAGACAGTCACGAGAGTGAAGAGCCATGGAACACACACACGACAGTCACGAGAGTGAAGAGCCATGGGTCACACACAGACAGTCACGAGAGTTAAGAGCCCAGGGGATACACACACGGACAGTCACGAGAGTGAAGAGCCATGGAACACACACACGACAGTCACGAAGTGAAGAGCCATGGAACACACACACGGACAGTCACGAGAGTCACGAGCCCATGGAACAAACACACGACAGTCACGAGAGTGAAGAGCCATGAAACACACACACGACAGTCACGAGAGTGAAGAGCCATGGAACACACACGGACCATCACGAGAGTGAAGAGCCCATGGGACACACACGGACAGTCACGAGATTGAAGAGCCATGGAACACACACATGCCAGTCACGATAACAAGAGCCCATGGACACACACACGACAGTCACGATAGTCAAGAGCCCATGGAACACACAGACGAACATTCACGGGAATGACGGGCCCATGGAACACACACACGACAGTCACGAGAGTGAAGAGCCATGGAACACACACACGACAGTCACGAAGTGAAGAGCCATGGAACACACACACGACAGTCACGAAGTGAAGAGCCATGGAACACACACACGACAGTCACGAGAGTGAAGAGCCATGGGTCACACACAGACAGTCACGAGAGTGAAGAGCCCATGGGATACACACACGGACAGTCACGAGAGTGAAGAGCCATGGAACACACACACGGACAGTCACGAGAGTCACGAGCCCATGGAACAAACAAACGACAGTCACGAGAGTGAAGAGCCATGGAACACACACGTGACAGTCACGAGAGTGAAGAGCCATGGAACACACACGGACAGTCACGAGAGTGAAGAGCCCATGGGACACACACACGGACAGTCACGAGAGTGAAGAGCCATGGAACACACACATGACAGTCACGATATCAAGAGCTCATGGACACACACACGACAGTCACGATAGTCAAGAGCCCATGGAACACACAGACGAACAGTCACGGGAATGACGGGCCCATGGAACACACACACGACAGTCACGAGAGTGAAGAGCCATGGAACACACAGACGACAGTCACGAAGTGAAGAGCCATGGAACACACACACGGACAGTCACGAGAGTCACGAGCCCATGGAACACACACACGACAGTCACGAGAGTGAAGAGCCATGGAACACACACACGACAGTCACGAGAGTGAAGAGCCATGGAACACACAAGGACAGTCACGGGAGTGACGAGCCCATGGAACACAAACACGGACAGTCACCGGAGTGAATAGCCCATGGAACACACACATGGACAGTCACGAGAGTGAAGAGCCCATGGACACACACACGACAGTCACGATAGTCAAGAGCCCATGGAATACACAGACGAACAGTCACGAGAGTGAAGAGCCCATGGAACACACACACGGACAGTCACGGGAGTGACGAGCCCATGGAACACACACACGACAGTCACGGGAATCAAGAGCCCAAGGAACACACACACGGACAGTCACAGGAGTGAAGAGCCCATGGAACACACACACGACAGTCACGAGAGTGAAGAGCCATGGAACACACACACGGACAGTCACGAGAGTGAAGAGCCCATGGAACACACACACGGACAGTCACGGGACTGACGAGCCCATGGAACACACACACGGACATTCACGGGAGTCAAGAGCCCATGGAACACACACACGGACAGTCACGGGAGTCAAGAGCCCATGGAACACACACACGGACAGTCACGGGAGTCAAGAGCCCATGGAACACACACACGGACAGTCACGGGAGTCAAGAGCCATGGAGCACACACGGACAGTCACGAGAGTGAAGAGCCCATGGGATACACAGACGGACAGTCACGAGAGTGAAGAGCCATGGAACACACACACGACAGTCACGAGAGTGAAGAGCCATGGAACACAGACACGGACAGTCACAAAGGTCACGAGCCCATGGAACACACACACGACAGTCACGAGAGTGAAGAGCCATGGACACACACACAGACAGCCACGGGAGTGAAGAGCCCATGGAACAAACACACAGACTGTCACGGGAGTCAGGAGCACAAGGAACACACGAACGGACAGTCACGGAGTTTTCGAGCCCATGGAACACACACACGGACAGTCACGGGAGTCAAGAGCCCAAGGAACACACACACGGACAGTCACGGGAGTGAAGAGCCCATGGAACACACACAAGGACAGTCACGAGAGTGAAGAGCCCATGTAACACACACACGGACAGTCAGAAGACTGAAGAGAACATGGAAAACACACATGGACAGTCACGGGAGTGAAGAGTCCGTGGAACACACACACGGACAGTCACGGGAGTCAAGAGCCATGGAACACAGACACGACAGTCACGAGAGTGAAGAGCCATGGAACACACACGGACCATCACGAGAGTGAAGAGACCATGGAACACACACACGGACAGTCACGACGTTGAAAAGCCATGGAACACACACGGACAGTCACGGGAGTGAAGAGCCCATTGAACACACACACGGACAGTCACGGGAGTCAAGGGCCCATGGAACACACACACGGACAGTGACGGGAGTCCAGAGCCCATGGAACACACACACGGACAGTCACGGGAGTCAAGCCATGGAACACACACACGACAGTCACGAGAGTGAAGAGCCATGGAACACACACGGACAGTCACGAGAGTTAAGAGCCCATGGGATACACACACGGACAGTCACGAGAGTGAAGAGCCATGGAACAAACACACGGACAGTCACGAGAGTCAAGAGCGCATGGAACACACACACGACAGTCACGAGAGTGAAGAGCCATGGAACACACACACGACAGTCATGAGACTGAAGAGCCATGGGACACACACGGACAGTCACGAGAGTGAAGAGCCCATGTTATACACACACGGACAGTCAGGAGAGTGAAGAGCCATGGAACACACACACAGACAGTCACGAGAATCACGAGCCCATGGAACACACACACGACAGTCACGAGAGTGAGGAGCCATGGAACACACACACGATAGTCAGGAGAGTGAAGAGCCCATGGAACACAAACACGGGCAGTCACCGGAGTGAATAGCCCATGGAACACACACACGGACAGTCAAGAGAGTGAAGAGCCCATGGACACACACACGACAGTCACGAGAGTGAAGAGCCATGGCACACACACGGAGAGAAACGAGCGTGAAAAGCCCATGGAACACAAACAGGACAGTCACGAGAGTGAAGAGCCCATGGAACACAAACAAGGACAGTCACTGGAGTGAAGAGCCATGGAACAGACACTCGACAGTCACGAGAGTGAAGAGCCATGGAACACACACGGACAGTCACGGGAGTGACGAGCCCATGGAACACAAACACGGACAGTCACCGGAGTGAATAGCCCATGGAACACACACATGGACAGTCACGAGAGTGAAGAGCCGATGGACACACACACGACAGTCACGAGAGTCAAGAGGCCATGGAACACACAGACGAACAGTCACGGGAATGACGGGCCCATGGAAAACACACACGGACAGTCACGGGAGTCAAGAGCCCAAGGAACACACACACGGACAGTCACCGGAGTGAAGAGCCCATGGAACACACACACGACAGTCACGAGAGTGAAGAGCCCATGGAACACACACATGGACAGTCACGGGAGTGAAGAACCCATGCACACACACACGGACAGTCACGGGAGTGACGAGCCCATGGAACACACACACGGACATTCACGGGAGTCAAGAGCACATGGAACACACACAGGGACCGTCACGGGAGGCAAGAGCCCATGGAACACACACACGGACAGTCACGGGAGTCAAGAGCCCATGGACCACACACACGGACAGTCACGGGAGTCAAGAGCCATGGAACACACTCGGACAGTCACGAGAGTGAAGAGCCCATGGGATACACACACGGACAGTCACGAGTGTGAAGAGCTCAAGGAACACACACACGGACAGTCGCGTGAGTGAAGAGCCCATGGAACACATACACGGACAGTCACGGGAGTCAAGAGCCATGGAACACACACACGGACAGTCACGGGAGTCAAGAGCCCATGGAACACACACACGGAGAGTCACGAGTGTGAAGAGCTCAAGGAACAAACACACGGACAGTCGCGGGAGTGAAGAGCCCATGGAACACATACACGGACAGTCACGGGAGTCAAGAGCCATGGAACAGACACATGGACAGTCACGAGAGTCCAGAGCCCATGGAAGCCCATGGAACACATACACGGACAGTCACGGGAGTCAAGAGCCATGGAACAGACATATGGACAGTCACGAGAGTCCAGAGCCCATGGAACACACACACGGACAGTCACGAGAGTGAAGAGCCATGGAACACACACGGACCGTCACGAGAGTGAAGAGCCCATGGAACACACACACGGACAGTCACGAGAGTGAAGAGCCCATGGAACACACACACGGACAGTCACGGGAGTCAAGAGCCCATGGAACACACACTCGGACAGTCACGGGAGTCAAGAGCCAGGGAACACACACACGACAGTCACGAGAGTGAAGAGCCATGGAACACACAGGGACAGTCACGAGAGTGAAGAGCCCATGGGATACACACACGGACAGTCACGCGAGTGAAGAGCCATGGAACACACACACGACAGTCACGAGAGTGAAGAGCCATGGAACAAACACACGGACAGTCACGAGAGTGAAGAGTCATGGGACACACACAGACAGTCACGAGAGTGAAGAGCCATGGAACACACACACGACAGTCACGAGAGTGAAGAGCCATGGGTCACACACAGACAGTCACGAGAGTTAAGAGCCCAGGGGATACACACACGGATAGTCACGAGAGTGAAGAGCCATGGAACACACACACGACAGTCACGAAGTGAAGAGCCATGGAACACACACACGGACAGTCACGAGAGTCACGAGCCCATGGAACAAACACACGACAGTCACGAGAGTGAAGAGCCATGAAACACACACACGACAGTCACGAGAGTGAAGAGCCATGGAACACACACGGACCGTCACGAGAGTGAAGAGCCCATGGGACACACACACGGACAGTCACGAGAGTGAAGAGCCATGGAAGACACACATGCCAGTCACGATAACAAGAGCCCATGGACACACACACGACAGTCACGATAGTCAAGAGCCCATGGAACACACAGACGAACATTCACGGGAATGACGGGCCCATGGAACACACACACGACAGTCACGAGAGTGAAGAGCCATGGAACACACACACGACAGTCACGAAGTGAAGAGCCATGGAACACACACACGACAGTCACGAAGTGAAGAGCCATGGAACACACACACGACAGTCACGAGAGTGAAGAGCCATGGGTCACACACAGACAGTCACGAGAGTGAAGAGCCCATGGGATACACACACGGACAGTCACGAGAGTGAAGAGCCATGGAACACACACACGGACAGTCACGAGAGTCACGAGCCCATGGAACAAACACACGACAGTCACGAGAGTGAAGAGCCATGGAACACACACACGACAGTCACGAGAGTGAAGAGCCATGGAACACACACGGACAGTCACGAGAGTGAAGAGCCCATGGGACACACACACGGACAGTCACGAGAGTGAAGAGCCATGGAACACACACATGACAGTCACGATATCAAGAGCTCATGGACACACACACGACAGTCACGATAGTCAAGAGCCCATGGAACACACAGACGAACAGTCACGGGAATGACGGGCCCATGGAACACACACACGACAGTCACGAGAGTGAAGAGCCATGGAACACACAGACGACAGTCACGAAGTGAAGAGCCATGGAACACACACACGGACAGTCACGAGAGTCACGAGCCCATGGAACACACACACGACAGTCACGAGAGTGAAGAGCCATGGAACACACACACGACAGTCACGAGAGTGAAGAGCCATGGAACACACAAGGACAGTCACGGGAGTGACGAGCCCATGGAACACACACACGGACAGTCACGAGAGTGAAGAGCCCATGGAACACACACACGGACAGTCACGAGAGTGAAGAGCTCAAGGAACACACACACGGACAGTCACGAGAGTGAAGAGCCATGGAAGACAGACGGACAGTTACGAGAGTGAAGAGCCCATGGAACACACACACGGACAGTCACGAGAGTGAAGAGCCCATGGAACACACACACGGACAGTCACGAGAGTGAAGAGCTCAAGGAACACACACACGGACAGTCACGAGAGTGAAGAGCCCATGGAACACACACATGACAGTCACGATATCAAGAGCCCATGGAACACACAGACGAACAGTCATGGGAATGACGGTCCCATGGAACACACACACGGACAGTCACGTGTGTCAAGAGCCCAAGGAACACACACACGGACAGTCACAGGAGTGAAGAGCCATGGAAGACAGACGGACAGTTACGAGAGTGAAGAGCCCATGGAACACACACACGGACAGTCACGAGAGTGAAGAGCCCATGGAACACACACACGGACAGTCACGGGAGTCAAGAGCCCATGGAACACACACACGGACAGTTACGAGAGTGAAGAGCCCATGGAACACACACACGGACAGTCACGAGAGTGAAGAGCCATGGAACACACACGGACAGTCCCGAGAGTGAAGAGCCCATGGGACACACACACGGACAGTCACGAGAGTGAAGAGCCATGGAACACACACATGACAGTCACGATATCAAGAGCCCATGGACACACACACGACAGTCACGATAATCAAGAGCCCATGTTACACACAGACGAACAGTCATGGGAATGACGGTCCCATGGAACACACACACGGACAGTCACGTGTGTCAAGAGCCCAAGGAACACACACACGGACAGTCACAGGAGTGAAGAGCCCATGGAACACACACACGACAGTCACGAAGTGAAGAGCCATGGAACACACACACGGACTGTCACGAGAATCACGAGCCCATGGAACACACACACGACAGTCACGAGAGTGAAGAGCCATGGAACACACACACGATAGTCAGGAGAGTGAAGAGCCCATGGGACACACACGGACCGTCACGAGAGTGAAGAGCCCATGGGACACAAACACGGATAGTCACGAGAGTGAAGAGCCCATGGAACACACACACGGACAGTCACGGGAGTTAAGAGCGCATGGAACACAAACACGGGCAGTCACCAGACTGAATAGCCCATGGAACACACACACGGACAGTCACGAGAGTGAAGAGCCCATGGGCACACACACGACAGTCACGAGAGTGAAGAGCCATGGAACACACACGGAGAGAAACGAGCATGAAGAGCCCATGGAACACACACACGGACAGTCACGGGAGTCAAGAGCCCAAGGAACACACACACGGACAGTCACCGGAGTGAAGAGCCCATGGAACACACACACGACAGTCACGAGAGTGAAGAGCCCATGGAACACACACAGACAGTCACGAGAGTGCAGAGCTCAAGGAACACGCACACGGACACTCGCGGGAGTGAAGAGCCCATGGAACACATACACGGACAGTCACGGGAGTCAAGAGCCATGGAACACACACACGGACAGTCACGGGAGTGAAGAGCCCATGGACACACACAAGACAGTCACGAGAGTGAAGAGCCATGGAAGACAGACGGACAGTTACGAGAGTGAAGAGCCCATGGAACACACACACGGACCGTCACGAGAGTGAAGAGCCCATGGAACACATACACGGACAGTCACGGGAGTCAAGAGCCATGGAACACACACATGGACAGTCACGAGAGTCCAGAGCCCATGGAACACACACACAGACAGTCACGAGAGTGAGGATCCCATGGAACACACACGGACCGTCACGAGAGTGAAGAGCCCATGGAACACACACACGGACCGTCACGAGAGTGAAGAGCCCATGGAACACACACACGGACAGTCACGGGAGTCAAGAGCCCATGGAACACACACGGACAGTCACGGGAGTGAACATCCCATGGAACACACACACGGACAGTCACGGGAGTCAAGAACCCAAGGAACACACACACGGACAGTCACGGGAGTCAAGAGCCCATGGAACACACACTCCGACAGTCACAGGAGTCAAGAGCCATGGAACACACACACGACAGTCACTAGAGTGAAGAGCCATGGAACACACACGGACAGTCACGCGAGTGAAGAGCCCATGGGATACACACACGGACAGTCACGCGAGTGAAGACCCATGGAACACACACAGGACAGTCACGAGAGTGAAGAGCCATGGAACACACACACGACAGTCACGAGAGTGAAGAGCCATGGGACACACACAGACAGTAACGAGAGTGAAGAGCCCATGGGATACACACACGGACAGTCACGAGAGTGAAGAGCCATGGAACACACACACGACAGTCACGAAGTGAAGAGCCATGGAACACACACACGGACAGTCACGAGAGTCCCGAGCCCATGGAACACACACACGACAGTCACGAGAGTGAAGAGCCATGGAACACACACACGACAGTCACGAGAGTGAAGAGCCATGGAACACACACGGACAGTCCCGAGAGTGAAGAGCCCATGGGACACACACACGGACAGTCACGAGAGTGAAGAGCCATGGAACACACACATGACAGTCACGATATCAAGAGCCCATGGACACACACACGACAGTCACGATAGTCAAGAGCCCATGGAACACACAGACGAACAGTCATGGGAATGACGGTCCCATGGAACACACACACGGACAGTCACGTGTGTCAAGAGCCCAAGGAACACACACACGGACAGTCACAGGAGTGAAGAGCCCATGGAACACACACACGACAGTCACGAAGTGAAGAGCCATGGAACACACACACGGACTGTCACGAGAATCACGAGCCCATGGAACACACACACGACAGTCACGAGAGTGAAGAGCCATGGAACACACACACGATAGTCAGGAGAGTGAAGAGCCCATGGGACACACACGGACCGTCACGAGAGTGAAGAGCCCATGGGACACAAACACGGATAGTCACGAGAGTGAAGAGCCCATGGAACACACACACGGACAGTCACGGGAGTTAAGAGCGCATGGAACACAAACACGGGCAGTCACCAGACTGAATAGCCCATGGAACACACACACGGACAGTCACGAGAGTGAAGACCCCATGGGCACACACACGACAGTCACGAGAGTGAAGAGCCATGGAACACACACGGAGAGAAACGAGCATGAAGAGCCCATGGAACACACACACGGACAGTCACGGGAGTCAAGAGCCCAAGGAACACACACACGGACAGTCACCGGAGTGAAGAGCCCATGGAACACACACACGACAGTCACGAGAGTGAAGAGCCCATGGAACACACACAGACAGTCACGAGAGTGCAGAGCTCAAGGAACACGCACACGGACACTCGCGGGAGTGAAGAGCCCATGGAACACATACACGGACAGTCACGGGAGTCAAGAGCCATGGAACACACACACGGACAGTCACGGGAGTGAAGAGCCCATGGACACACACAAGACAGTCACGAGAGTGAAGAGCCATGGAAGACAGACGGACAGTTACGAGAGTGAAGAGCCCATGGAACACACACACGGACCGTCACGAGAGTGAAGAGCCCATGGAACACATACACGGACAGTCACGGGAGTCAAGAGCCATGGAACACACACATGGACAGTCACGAGAGTCCAGAGCCCATGGAACACACACACAGACAGTCACGAGAGTGAGGATCCCATGGAACACACACGGACCGTCACGAGAGTGAAGAGCCCATGGAACACACACACGGACCGTCACGAGAGTGAAGAGCCCATGGAACACACACACGGACAGTCACGGGAGTCAAGAGCCCATGGAACACACACGGACAGTCACGGGAGTGAACATCCCATGGAACACACACACGGACAGTCACGGGAGTCAAGAACCCAAGGAACACACACACGGACAGTCACGGGAGTCAAGAGCCCATGGAACACACACTCCGACAGTCACAGGAGTCAAGAGCCATGGAACACACACACGACAGTCACTAGAGTGAAGAGCCATGGAACACACACGGACAGTCACGCGAGTGAAGAGCCCATGGGATACACACACGGACAGTCACGCGAGTGAAGACCCATGGAACACACACACGACAGTCACGAGAGTGAAGAGCCATGGAACACACACACGACAGTCACGAGAGTGAAGAGCCATGGGACACACACAGACAGTAACGAGAGTGAAGAGCCCATGGGATACACACACGGACAGTCACGAGAGTGAAGAGCCATGGAACACACACACGACAGTCACGAAGTGAAGAGCCATGGAACACACACACGGACAGTCACGAGAGTCCCGAGCCCATGGAACACACACACGACAGTCACGAGAGTGAAGAGCCATGGAACACACACACGACAGTCACGAGAGTGAAGAGCCATGGAACACACACGGACAGTCCCGAGAGTGAAGAGCCCATGGGACACACACACGGACAGTCACGAGAGTGAAGAGCCATGGAACACACACATGACAGTCACGATATCAAGAGCCAATGGACACACACACGACAGTCACGATAGTCAAGAGCCCATGGAACACACAGACGAACAGTCATGGGAATGACGGTCCCATGGAACACACACACGACAGTCACGAGAGTGAAGAGCCATGGAACACACACACGACAGTCACGAAGTGAAGAGCCATGGAACACACACACGGACAGTCACGAGAGTCACGAGCCCATGCAACACACACACGAGAGTCACGAGAGTGAAGAGCCATGGAACACACACACGACAGTCACAAGAGTGAAGAGCCATGGAACACACACGGACAGTCCCGAGAGTGAAGAGCCCATGGGACACACACACGGACAGTCACGAGAGTGAAGAGCCATGGAACACACACATGACAGTCACGATATCAAGAGCCCATGGACACACACACGACAGTCACGATAGTCAAGAGCCCATGGAACACACAGACGAACAGTCATGGGAATGACGGGCCCGTGGAACACACACACGGACAGTCACGGGAGTCAAGAGCCCAAGTAACACACACACGGACAGTCACAGGAGTGAAGAGCCCATGGAACACACACACGACCGTCACGAGAGTGAAGAGCCATGGAACACACATGGACAGTCACGAGAGTGAAGAGCCCATGGGATACACACACGGACAGTCACGCGAGTGAAGAGCTATGGAACACACACACGACAGTCACGAAGTGAAGAGCCATAGAACACACACACGGATAGTCACGAGAGTCACGAGCCCATGGAACACACACACGACAGTCACGAGAGTGAAGAGCCCATGGAACACACACACGGACAGTAACGAGACTGAAGAGCCCATGGAACACACACACGGACAGTCACGGGAGTCAAGAGCCCATGGAACACACACGGACAGTCACGGGAGTGAAGAGCCCATGGAACACACACACGGACAGTCACGGGAGTCAAGAGCCCATGGAACACACACGGACAGTCACGGGAGTGAAGAGCCCATGGAACACACACACGGACAGTCACGAGAGTGAAGAGCCCATGGACACACACACGACAGTGACGATAGTCAAGAGCCCATGGAACACACAGACGAACAGTCACGGGAATGACGGGCCCATGGAACACACACACGGACAGTCACGTGTGTCAAGAGCCCAAGGAACACACACACGGACAGTCACAGGAGTGAAGAGCCCATGGAACACACACACGACAGTCACGAAGTGAAGAGCCATGGAACACACACACGGACTGTCACGAGAATCACGAGCCCATGGAACACACACACGACAGTCACGAGAGTGAAGAGCCATGGAACACACACACGATAGTCAGGAGAGTGAAGAGCCCATGGGACACACACGGACCGTCACGAGAGTGAAGAGCCCATGGGACACAAACACGGATAGTCACGAGAGTGAAGAGCCCATGGAACACACACACGGACAGTCACGGGAGTTAAGAGCGCATGGAACACAAACACGGGCAGTCACCAGACTGAATAGCCCATGGAACACACACACGGACAGTCACGAGAGTGAAGAGCCCTTGGGCACACACACGACAGTCACGAGAGTGAAGAGCCATGGAACACACACGGAGAGAAACGAGCATGAAGAGCCCATGGAACACACACTCGGACAGTCACGGGAGTCAAGAGCCCATGGAACACACACACGACAGTCACGAGAGTGAAGAGCCCATGGAACACACACAGACAGTCACGAGAGTGCAGAGCTCAAGGAACACGCACACGGACACTCGCGGGAGTGAAGAGCCCATGGAACACATACACGGACAGTCACGGGAGTCAAGAGCCATGGAACACACACACGGACAGTCACGGGAGTGAAGAGCCCATGGACACACACAAGACAGTCACGAGAGTGAAGAGCCATGGAAGACAGACGGACAGTTACGAGAGTGAAGAGCCCATGGAACACACACACGGACAGTCACGAGAGTGAAGAGCCCATGGAACACACACACGGACAGTCACGAGAGTGAAGAGCTCAAGGAACACACACACGGACAGTCACGAGAGTGAAGAGCCCATGGAACACACACATGACAGTCACGATATCAAGAGCCCATGGAACACACAGACGAACAGTCATGGGAATGACGGTCCCATGGAACACACACACGGACAGTCACGTGTGTCAAGAGCCCAAGGAACACACACACGGACAGTCACAGGAGTGAAGAGCCATGGAAGACAGACGGACAGTTACGAGAGTGAAGAGCCCATTGAACACACACACGGACAGTCACGAGAGTGAAGAGCCCATGGAACACACACACGGACAGTCACGGGAGTCAAGAGCCCATGGAACACACACACGGACAGTTACGAGAGTGAAGAGCCCATGGAACACACACACGGACAGTCACGAGAGTGAAGAGCCATGGAACACACACGGACAGTCCCGAGAGTGAAGAGCCCATGGGACACACACACGGACAGTCACGAGAGTGAAGAGCCATGGAACACACACATGACAGTCACGATATCAAGAGCCCATGGACACACACACGACAGTCACGATAATCAAGAGCCCATGTTACACACAGACGAACAGTCATGGGAATGACGGTCCCATGGAACACACACACGGACAGTCACGTGTGTCAAGAGCCCAAGGAACACACACACGGACAGTCACAGGAGTGAAGAGCCCATGGAACACACACACGACAGTCACGAAGTGAAGAGCCATGGAACACACACACGGACTGTCACGAGAATCACGAGCCCATGGAACACACACACGACAGTCACGAGAGTGAAGAGCCATGGAACACACACACGATAGTCAGGAGAGTGAAGAGCCCATGGGACACACACGGACCGTCACGAGAGTGAAGAGCCCATGGGACACAAACACGGATAGTCACGAGAGTGAAGAGCCCATGGAACACACACACGGACAGTCACGGGAGTTAAGAGCGCATGGAACACAAACACGGGCAGTCACCAGACTGAATAGCCCATGGAACACACACACGGACAGTCACGAGAGTGAAGAGCCCATGGGCACACACACGACAGTCACGAGAGTGAAGAGCCATGGAACACACACGGAGAGAAACGAGCATGAAGAGCCCATGGAACACACACACGGACAGTCACGGGAGTCAAGAGCCCAAGGAACACACACACGGACAGTCACCGGAGTGAAGAGCCCATGGAACACACACACGACAGTCACGAGAGTGAAGAGCCCATGGAACACACACAGACAGTCACGAGAGTGCAGAGCTCAAGGAACACGCACACGGACACTCGCGGGAGTGAAGAGCCCATGGAACACATACACGGACAGTCACGGGAGTCAAGAGCCATGGAACACACACACGGACAGTCACGGGAGTGAAGAGCCCATGGACACACACAAGACAGTCACGAGAGTGAAGAGCCATGGAAGACAGACGGACAGTTACGAGAGTGAAGAGCCCATGGAACACACACACGGACCGTCACGAGAGTGAAGAGCCCATGGAACACATACACGGACAGTCACGGGAGTCAAGAGCCATGGAACACACACATGGACAGTCACGAGAGTCCAGAGCCCATGGAACACACACACAGACAGTCACGAGAGTGAGGATCCCATGGAACACACACGGACCGTCACGAGAGTGAAGAGCCCATGGAACACACACACGGACCGTCACGAGAGTGAAGAGCCCATGGAACACACACACGGACAGTCACGGGAGTCAAGAGCCCATGGAACACACACGGACAGTCACGGGAGTGAACATCCCATGGAACACACACACGGACAGTCACGGGAGTCAAGAACCCAAGGAACACACACACGGACAGTCACGGGAGTCAAGAGCCCATGGAACACACACTCCGACAGTCACAGGAGTCAAGAGCCATGGAACACACACACGACAGTCACTAGAGTGAAGAGCCATGGAACACACACGGACAGTCACGCGAGTGAAGAGCCCATGGGATACACACACGGACAGTCACGCGAGTGAAGACCCATGGAACACACACAGGACAGTCACGAGAGTGAAGAGCCATGGAACACACACACGACAGTCACGAGAGTGAAGAGCCATGGGACACACACAGACAGTAACGAGAGTGAAGAGCCCATGGGATACACACACGGACAGTCACGAGAGTGAAGAGCCATGGAACACACACACGACAGTCACGAAGTGAAGAGCCATGGAACACACACACGGACAGTCACGAGAGTCCCGAGCCCATGGAACACACACACGACAGTCACGAGAGTGAAGAGCCATGGAACACACACACGACAGTCACGAGAGTGAAGAGCCATGGAACACACACGGACAGTCCCGAGAGTGAAGAGCCCATGGGACACACACACGGACAGTCACGAGAGTGAAGAGCCATGGAACACACACATGACAGTCACGATATCAAGAGCCCATGGACACACACACGACAGTCACGATAGTCAAGAGCCCATGGAACACACAGACGAACAGTCATGGGAATGACGGTCCCATGGAACACACACACGGACAGTCACGTGTGTCAAGAGCCCAAGGAACACACACACGGTCAGTCACAGGAGTGTAGAGCCCATGGAACACACACACGACAGTCACGAAGTGAAGAGCCATGGAACACACACACGGACTGTCACTAGAATCACGAGCCCATGGAACACACACACGACAGTCACGAGAGTGAAGAGCCATGGAACACACACACGATAGTCAGGAGAGTGAAGAGCCCATGGGACACACACGGACCGTCACGAGAGTGAAGAGCCCATGGGACACAAACACGGATAGTCACGAGAGTGAAGAGCCCATGGAACACACACACGGACAGTCACGGGAGTTAAGAGCGCATGGAACACAAACACGGGCAGTCACCAGACTGAATAGCCCATGGAACACACACACGGACAGTCACGAGAGTGAAGAGCCCATGGGCACACACACGACAGTCACGAGAGTGAAGAGCCATGGAACACACACGGAGAGAAACGAGCATGAAGAGCCCATGGAACACACACACGGACAGTCACGGGAGTCAAGAGCCCAAGGAACACACACACGGACAGTCACCGGAGTGAAGAGCCCATGGAACACACACACGACAGTCACGAGAGTGAAGAGCCCATGGAACACACACAGACAGTCACGAGAGTGCAGAGCTCAAGGAACACGCACACGGACACTCGCGGGA
Source organism: Cynocephalus volans (assembly GCF_027409185.1). Classification (NCBI taxonomy): domain Eukaryota; kingdom Metazoa; phylum Chordata; class Mammalia; order Dermoptera; family Cynocephalidae; genus Cynocephalus; species Cynocephalus volans. Next base: position 161,301,557 of record NC_084463.1, read on the forward strand.
GTGAAGAGCCCATGGAACACATACACGGACAGTCACGGGAGTCAAGAGCCATGGAACACACACACGGACAGTCACGGGAGTGAAGAGCCCATGGACACACACAAGACAGTCACGAGAGTGAAGAGCCATGGAAGACAGACGGACAGTTACGAGAGTGAAGAGCCCATGGAACACACACACGGACCGTCACGAGAGTGAAGAGCCCATGGAACACATACACGGACAGTCACGGGAGTCAAGAGCCATGGAACACACACATGGACAGTCACGAGAGTCCAGAGCCCATGGAACACACACACAGACAGTCACGAGAGTGAGGATCCCATGGAACACACACGGACCGTCACGAGAGTGAAGAGCCCATGGAACACACACACGGACCGTCACGAGAGTGAAGAGCCCATGGAACACACACACGGACAGTCACGGGAGTCAAGAGCCCATGGAACACACACGGACAGTCACGGGAGTGAACATCCCATGGAACACACACACGGACAGTCACGGGAATCAAGAACCCAAGGAACACACACACGGACAGTCACGGGAGTCAAGAGCCCATGGAACACACACTCCGACAGTCACAGGAGTCAAGAGCCATGGAACACACACACGACAGTCACTAGAGTGAAGAGCCATGGAACACACACGGACAGTCACGCGAGTGAAGAGCCCATGGGATACACACACGGACAGTCACGCGAGTGAAGACCCATGGAACACACACACGACAGTCACGAGAGTGAAGAGCCATGGAACACACACACGACAGTCACGAGAGTGAAGAGCCATGGGACACACACAGACAGTAACGAGAGTGAAGAGCCCATGGGATACACACACGGACAGTCACGAGAGTGAAGAGCCATGGAACACACACACGACAGTCACGAAGTGAAGAGCCATGGAACACACACACGGACAGTCACGAGAGTCCCGAGCCCATGGAACACACACACGACAGTCACGAGAGTGAAGAGCCATGGAACACACACACGACAGTCACGAGAGTGAAGAGCCATGGAACACACACGGACAGTCCCGAGAGTGAAGAGCCCATGGGACACACACACGGACAGTCACGAGAGTGAAGAGCCATGGAACACACACATGACAGTCACGATATCAAGAGCCAATGGACACACACACGACAGTCACGATAGTCAAGAGCCCATGGAACACACAGACGAACAGTCATGGGAATGACGGTCCCATGGAACACACACACGACAGTCACGAGAGTGAAGAGCCATGGAACACACACACGACAGTCACGAAGTGAAGAGCCATGGAACACACACACGGACAGTCACGAGAGTCACGAGCCCATGCAACACACACACGAGAGTCACGAGAGTGAAGAGCCATGGAACACACACACGACAGTCACAAGAGTGAAGAGCCATGGAACACACACGGACAGTCCCGAGAGTGAAGAGCCCATGGGACACACACACGGACAGTCACGAGAGTGAAGAGCCATGGAACACACACATGACAGTCACGATATCAAGAGCCCATGGACACACACACGACAGTCACGATAGTCAAGAGCCCATGGAACACACAGACGAACAGTCATGGGAATGACGGGCCCGTGGAACACACACACGGACAGTCACGGGAGTCAAGAGCCCAAGTAACACACACACGGACAGTCACAGGAGTGAAGAGCCCATGGAACACACACACGACAGTCACGAGAGTGAAGAGCCATGGAACACACACACGGACAGTCACGAAGGTCACGAGCTCATGGAACACACACACGACTGTCACGAGAGTGAAGAGCCATGGACACACACACAGACAGCCACGGGAGTGAAGAGCCCATGGACCACACACACAGACTGTCACGGGAGTCAAGAGCCCAAGGAACACACGAACGGACAGTCACGGAGGTGTCGAGCCCATGGAACACACACACGGACAGTCACGGGAGTCAAGAGCCCAAGGAACACACACACGGACAGTCACGGGAGTGAAGAGCCCATGGAACACACACACGGACAGTCACGAGAGTGAAGAGGCCATGGAACACACACACGGACAGTCAGAAGACTGAAGAGAACATGGAACACACACATGGACAGTCACGGGAGTGAAGAGCCCGTGGAACACACACACGGACAGTCACGGGAGTCAAGAGCCATGGAACACAGACACGACAGTCACGAGAGTGAAGAGCCATGGAACACACACGGACCATCACGAGAGTGAAGAGACCATGGACCACACACACGGACAGTCATGGGAGTAAAGAGCCCGTGGAACACACACACAGCCAGTTACGGAAGTGAAGAGCCATGGAACACACACGGACAGTCACGAGAGTGAAGAGCCATGGAACACCCACACGACAGAAACGAAGTGAGGAGCCATGGAACACACAGACAGACAGTCAGGAGAGTCACGAGCCCATGGAACACACACACTACAGTCACGAGAGTGAAGAGCCATGGAACACACACACGACAGTCACGAGAATGAAGAGCCATGGAACACATACGGACAGTCACGAGAGTGAAGAGCCCATGGGACACACACACGGACAGTCACGAGAGTGAAGAGCCATGGAACACACACACGAGAGTCACGAGAGTTAAGAGGCCATGGAACACACACACGGACAGTCACGAGTGTCAAGAGCCCATGGAACACACACACGACAGTCACGAGAGTGAAGAGCCCATGGAACACACACACGGACAGTCACGGGAGTCAAGAGCCATGGAACACAGACACGACAGTCACGAGAGTGAAGAGCCATGGAACACACACGGACCGTCACGAGAGTGAAGAGACCATGGAACACACACATGGACAGTCACGGGAGTGAAGAGCCCGTGGAACACACACACGGACAGTCACGGGAGTCAAGAGCCATGGAACACAGACACGACAGTCACAAGAGTGAAGAGCCATGGAACACACACGGACCGTCACGAGAGTGAAGAGACCATGGAACACACACACGGACAGTCACGACATTGAAGAGCCATGGAACACACACGGACGGTCACGAGAGTGAAGAGCCCGTGGAACACACACAGGGACAGTAACGGGAGTCAAGAGCCCATGGAACAGAGACGGACAGTCACGGGAGTCAAGAGCCATGGAACACACACACGACAGTCACGAGAGTGAAGAGCCCATGGAACACACACACTGACAGTCATGAGAGTGAAGAGCCCATAGAACACACACGGACAGTCACGGGATTCAAGAGACCATAGAACACACACGGACAGTCACGGGATTCAAGAGACCATGGAACACACATACGGACAGTCACGAGAGTCAGGAGCCCATGTAACACACAGACAGATAGTCACGGGAGTCAAGAGCCCAAGGAACACACACACGGACAGTCACGGGAGTCAAGAGCCCATGGAACACACACACGGACAGTCACAGGAGTCAAGAGCCCATGGAACACACACACGGACCGTGACGGGAGTGCAGAGCCCATGGAACACACACACGACAGTCACGGGAGTGAAGAGCCATGGAACACACACAGACAGTAACGAGAGTGAAAAGCCCATGGAACACAGAAACGGACAGTCACGGGAGTGAAGAGCCCATGGAACACACACACGGACAGTCACGAGAGTGAAGAGCCATGGAAACACACACAAACAGCCACGGGAGTGAAGAGCCCATGGAACACACACACGGACAGTCACAGGAGTCAAGAGCCCATGGAACACACACACGGACAGTCACGGGAGTGAAGAGCCATGGAACACACACAGACAGTAACGAGAGTGAAAAGCCCTTGGAACACAGAAACGGACAGTCACGGGAGTGAAGAGCCCATGGAACACACACACGGACAGTCACGAGAGTGAAGAGCCATGGAAACACACACAAACAGCCACGGGAGTGAAGAGCCCATGGAACACACACACGGACAGTCACGGGAGTCAAGAGCCCATGGAACACACACAGACAGTCATGAGAGTGAAGAGCCATAGACCACACACGGATCGTCACGAGAGTGAAGAGCCCATGGAACACACACACGGAAAGTCACGAAGGTGAAGAGCCCATGGAACACACACACGGACAGTCACGGGAGTCAAGAGCCCATGGAACACACATGGACTGTCACGAGAGTGAAGAGCCATGGAACACACACACGGACAGTCACGGGAGTGAAGAGCCCATGGAACAAACACACGGACAGTCACGAGAGTCAAGAGCCCATGGAACACACACACGACAGTCACGAGAGTGAAGAGCCCATGGAACACATACACGGACAGTCACGAGAGTCAAGAGCCTATGGAACACACACACGACAGTCACGAGAGTGAAGAGCCATGGAACACACACGGACAGTCACGAGAGTCAACAGCCCATGGAACACACACATGGACAGTCACGGGAGTGACGAGCCTATGGAACACACACACGGACAGTCACGGGAGTCAAGAGCCCAAGGAACACACACTCGGACAGACTCGAGAGTGAAGAGCCCATGGAACACATACACGGAAAGTCACGAGAGTCCAGAGCCCATTGAACACACACACGGACAGTCACGGGAGTCAAGAGCCCATGGAACACACACACGGACAGTCACGAGAGTGAAGAGCCCATGGACACACACACGACAGTCACGATAGTGAAGAGCCATGGAACACACACGGACAGTCATGGGAGTCAAGAGCCCATGGAACACACACACGGACAGTCACGGGTCTGAAGAACACATGGAACACACACACGGACAGTCACGAGAGTGAAGAACCCATGGACCACACACACGGACAGTCATGGGAGTCAAGAGCCCATGGAACACACACACGGACAGTCACGGGAGTGAAGAGCCATGGAACACACACGGACAGTCACGAGAGTGAAGAGCCCATGGGATACACACACGGACCGTCACGAGAGTGAAGAGCCATGGAACACACACACGACAGTCACGAAGTGAGGAGCCATGGAACACACACACGGACAGTCACGAGAGTCACGAGCCCATGGAACACACACACGACAGTGACGAGAGTGAAGAGCCATGGAACACACACACGACAGTCACGAGAGTGAAGAGCCATGGAACACATACGGACAGTCACGAGAGTGAAGAGCCCATGGGACACACACACAGACAGTCACGAGAGTGAAGATCCATGGAACTCACACACGACAGTCACGAGAGTGAAGAGGCCATGGAACACACACACGGACAGTCACGAGTGTCAAGAGCCCATGGAACACACACACGACAGTCACGAGAGTGAAGACTCCATGGAACACACACACGGACAGTCATGAGCGTGAAGAGCCCATGGAAAACACACACGGACAGTCACGGGAGTCAAGAGCCCATAGAACACACACGGACAGTCACGGGAGTGAAGAGCCCATGGAACACACACACGGACAGTCACGGGAGTGAAGAGCCCAGGGAACACACACACGAACAGTCACGGGAGTGAAGAGCACATGGAACACACACACGGACAGTCACGAGAGTCAAGAGCCCATGGAACACACAGACAGACAGTCACGGGAGTCAAGAGCCCAAGGAACACACACACGGACAGTCACGGGAGTCAAGAGCCCATGGAACACACACACGGACAGTCACGGGAGTCAAGAGCCCATGGAACACACACACGGACAGTCACGGGAGTCAAGAGCCATGGAACACACACACGACAGTCACGAGAGTGAAGAGCCATGGAGCACACACGGATCGTCACGAGAGTGAAGAGCCCATGGAACACACACACGGACAGTCACGAAGGTGAAGAGCCCATGGAACACACACACGGACAGTCACGGGAGTCAAGAGCCCACGGAACACACATGGACTGTCATGAGAGTGAAGAGCCATGGAACACACACACAGACAGTCACGGAGTGAAGAGCCCATGGAACAAAGACACGGACAGTCACGAGAGTCAAGAGCACATGGAACACACACACGACAGTCACAAGAGTGAAGAGCCCATGGAACACATACACGGACAGTCACGAGAGTCAAGAGCCTATGGAACACACACACGACAGTCACGAGAGTGAAGAGCCATGGAATACACACGGAGAGAAACGAGCGTGCAGAGCCCATGGACACACACACGACAGTCACGAGAGTGAAGAGCCATGGAACACAAACACGGACAGTTACGAGAGTGAAGAGCCCATGGAACACACACACGGACAGTCACGAGAGTGAAGAGCCCATGGAACACACACACGGACAGTAACGAGAGTGAAGAGCCATGGAACACACACACGGATAGTCACGAGAGTCACGAGCCCATGGAACACACACACGACAGTCACGAGAGTGAAGAGCCATGGAACACAAACACGGACAGTCACCGGAGTGAATAGCCCATGGAACACACACACGGAAAGTCACGAGAGTGAAGAGCCCATGGACACACACACGACAGTCACGAGAGTGAAGGGCCATGGAACACACACACGACAGTCATTGGAGTCAAGAGCCCATGGAACACACACACGGACACTCACGGGAGTCAAGAGCCCATGGAACACACACACGGACAGTCACGGGAGTGAAGAACACATGGAACACACACACGGACAGTCACGAGAGTGAAGAACCCATGGACCACACACACGGACAGTCATGAGAGTGAAGAGCCCATGGAACACACACACGGACAGTCACGGGAGTCAAGAGCCCATAGAACACACACGGACAGTCACGGGAGTGAAGAGCCCATGGAACACACACACGGACAGTCACGGGAGTGAAGAGCCCATGGAACACACACACGGACAGTCACGGGAGTGAAGAGCCATGGAACACACACACGGACAGTCACGAGATTGAAGAGCCATGGAACACACACGGACGGTCTCAAGAGTGAAGAGCCCATGGGACACACACACGGACTGTCACGAGAGTGAAGAGCTGAAGGAACACACACACGGACAGTCACGGGAGTCAAGAGCCATGGAACACACACACGGACAGTCACGGGAGTGAAGAGCCCATGGACACACACAAGACAGTCACGAGAGTGAAGAGCCATGGAAGACAGACGGACAGTTACGAGAGTGAAGAGCCCATGGAACACACACACGGACCGTCACGAGAGTGAAGAGCCCATGGAACACATACACGGACAGTCACGGGAGTCAAGAGCCATGGAACACACACATGGACAGTCACGAGAGTCCAGAGCCCATGGAACACACACACAGACAGTCACGAGAGTGAGGATCCCATGGAACACACACGGACCGTCACGAGAGTGAAGAGCCCATGGAACACACACACGGACCGTCACGAGAGTGAAGAGCCCATGGAACACACACACGGACAGTCACGGGAGTCAAGAGCCCATGGAACACACACGGACAGTCACGGGAGTGAACATCCCATGGAACACACACACGGACAGTCACGGGAGTCAAGAACCCAAGGAACACACACACGGACAGTCACGGGAGTCAAGAGCCCATGGAACACACACTCCGACAGTCACAGGAGTCAAGAGCCATGGAACACACACACGACAGTCACTAGAGTGAAGAGCCATGGAACACACACGGACAGTCACGCGAGTGAAGAGCCCATGGGATACACACACGGACAGTCACGCGAGTGAAGACCCATGGAACACACACAGGACAGTCACGAGAGTGAAGAGCCATGGAACACACACACGACAGTCACGAGAGTGAAGAGCCATGGGACACACACAGACAGTAACGAGAGTGAAGAGCCCATGGGATACACACACGGACAGTCACGAGAGTGAAGAGCCATGGAACACACACACGACAGTCACGAAGTGAAGAGCCATGGAACACACACACGGACAGTCACGAGAGTCCCGAGCCCATGGAACACACACACGACAGTCACGAGAGTGAAGAGCCATGGAACACACACACGACAGTCACGAGAGTGAAGAGCCATGGAACACACACGGACAGTCCCGAGAGTGAAGAGCCCATGGGACACACACACGGACAGTCACGAGAGTGAAGAGCCATGGAACACACACATGACAGTCACGATATCAAGAGCCCATGGACACACACACGACAGTCACGATAGTCAAGAGCCCATGGAACACACAGACGAACAGTCATGGGAATGACGGTCCCATGGAACACACACACGGACAGTCACGTGTGTCAAGAGCCCAAGGAACACACACACGGACAGTCACAGGAGTGAAGAGCCCATGGAACACACACACGACAGTCACGAAGTGAAGAGCCATGGAACACACACACGGACTGTCACGAGAATCACGAGCCCATGGAACACACACACGACAGTCACGAGAGTGAAGAGCCATGGAACACACACACGATAGTCAGGAGAGTGAAGAGCCCATGGGACACACACGGACCGTCACGAGAGTGAAGAGCCCATGGGACACAAACACGGATAGTCACGAGAGTGAAGAGCCCATGGAACACACACACGGACAGTCACGGGAGTTAAGAGCGCATGGAACACAAACACGGGCAGTCACCAGACTGAATAGCCCATGGAACACACACACGGACAGTCACGAGAGTGAAGAGCCCATGGGCACACACACGACAGTCACGAGAGTGAAGAGCCATGGAACACACACGGAGAGAAACGAGCATGAAGAGCCCATGGAACACACACACGGACAGTCACGGGAGTCAAGAGCCCAAGGAACACACACACGGACAGTCACCGGAGTGAAGAGCCCATGGAACACACACACGACAGTCACGAGAGTGAAGAGCCCATGGAACACACACAGACAGTCACGAGAGTGCAGAGCTCAAGGAACACGCACACGGACACTCGCGGGAGTGAAGAGCCCATGGAACACATACACGGACAGTCACGGGAGTCAAGAGCCATGGAACACACACACGGACAGTCACGGGAGTGAAGAGCCCATGGACACACACAAGACAGTCACGAGAGTGAAGAGCCATGGAAGACAGACGGACAGTTACGAGAGTGAAGAGCCCATGGAACACACACACGGACCGTCACGAGAGTGAAGAGCCCATGGAACACATACACGGACAGTCACGGGAGTCAAGAGCCATGGAACACACACATGGACAGTCACGAGAGTCCAGAGCCCATGGAACACACACACAGACAGTCACGAGAGTGAGGATCCCATGGAACACACACGGACCGTCACGAGAGTGAAGAGCCCATGGAACACACACACGGACCGTCACGAGAGTGAAGAGCCCATGGAACACACACACGGACAGTCACGGGAGTCAAGAGCCCATGGAACACACACGGACAGTCACGGGAGTGAACATCCCATGGAACACACACACGGACAGTCACGGGAGTCAAGAACCCAAGGAACACACACACGGACAGTCACGGGAGTCAAGAGCCCATGGAACACACACTCCGACAGTCACAGGAGTCAAGAGCCATGGAACACACACACGACAGTCACTAGAGTGAAGAGCCATGGAACACACACGGACAGTCACGCGAGTGAAGAGCCCATGGGATACACACACGGACAGTCACGCGAGTGAAGACCCATGGAACACACACACGACAGTCACGAGAGTGAAGAGCCATGGAACACACACACGACAGTCACGAGAGTGAAGAGCCATGGGACACACACAGACAGTAACGAGAGTGAAGAGCCCATGGGATACACACACGGACAGTCACGAGAGTGAAGAGCCATGGAACACACACACGACAGTCACGAAGTGAAGAGCCATGGAACACACACACGGACAGTCACGAGAGTCCCGAGCCCATGGAACACACACACGACAGTCACGAGAGTGAAGAGCCATGGGACACACACACGACAGTCACGAGAGTGAAGAGCCATGGAACACACACGGACAGTCCCGAGAGTGAAGAGCCCATGGGACACACACACGGACAGTCACGAGAGTGAAGAGCCATGGAACACACACATGACAGTCACGATATCAAGAGCCAATGGACACACACACGACAGTCACGATAGTCAAGAGCCCATGGAACACACAGACGAACAGTCATGGGAATGACGGTCCCATGGAACACACACACGACAGTCACGAGAGTGAAGAGCCATGGAACACACACACGACAGTCACGAAGTGAAGAGCCATGGAACACACACACGGACAGTCACGAGAGTCACGAGCCCATGCAACACACACACGAGAGTCACGAGAGTGAAGAGCCATGGAACACACACACGACAGTCACAAGAGTGAAGAGCCATGGAACACACACGGACAGTCCCGAGAGTGAAGAGCCCATGGGACACACACACGGACAGTCACGAGAGTGAAGAGCCATGGAACACACACATGACAGTCACGATATCAAGAGCCCATGGACACACACACGACAGTCACGATAGTCAAGAGCCCATGGAACACACAGACGAACAGTCATGGGAATGACGGGCCCGTGGAACACACACACGGACAGTCACGAGTGTCAAGAGCCCATGGAACACACACACGACAGTCACGAGAGTGAAGACTCCATGGAACACACACACGGACAGTCATGAGCGTGAAGAGCCCATGGAAAACACACACGGACAGTCACGGGAGTCAAGAGCCCATAGAACACACACGGACAGTCACGGGAGTGAAGAGCCCATGGAACACACACACGGACAGTCACGGGAGTGAAGAGCCCAGGGAACACACACACGAACAGTCACGGGAGTGAAGAGCACATGGAACACACACACGGACAGTCACGAGAGTCAAGAGCCCATGGAACACACAGACAGACAGTCACGGGAGTCAAGAGCCCAAGGAACACACACACGGACAGTCACGGGAGTCAAGAGCCCATGGAACACACACACGGACAGTCACGGGAGTCAAGAGCCCATGGAACACACACACGGACAGTCACGGGAGTCAAGAGCCATGGAACACACACACGACAGTCACGAGAGTGAAGAGCCATGGAGCACACACGGATCGTCACGAGAGTGAAGAGCCCATGGAACACACACACGGACAGTCACGAAGGTGAAGAGCCCATGGAACACACACACGGACAGTCACGGGAGTCAAGAGCCCACGGAACACACATGGACTGTCATGAGAGTGAAGAGCCATGGAACACACACACAGACAGTCACGGAGTGAAGAGCCCATGGAACAAAGACACGGACAGTCACGAGAGTCAAGAGCACATGGAACACACACACGACAGTCACAAGAGTGAAGAGCCCATGGAACACATACACGGACAGTCACGAGAGTCAAGAGCCTATGGAACACACACACGACAGTCACGAGAGTGAAGAGCCATGGAATACACACGGAGAGAAACGAGCGTGCAGAGCCCATGGACACACACACGACAGTCACGAGAGTGAAGAGCCATGGAACACAAACACGGACAGTTACGAGAGTGAAGAGCCCATGGAACACACACACGGACAGTAACGAGAGTGAAGAGCCATGGAACACACACACGGATAGTCACGAGAGTCACGAGCCCATGGAACACACACACGACAGTCACGAGAGTGAAGAGCCATGGAACACAAACACGGACAGTCACCGGAGTGAATAGCCCATCGAACACACACACGGAAAGTCACGAGAGTGAAGAGCCCATGGACACACACACGACAGTCACGAGAGTGAAGGGCCATGGAACACACACACGACAGTCATTGGAGTCAAGAGCCCATGGAACACACACACGGACACTCACGGGAGTCAAGAGCCCATGGAACACACACACGGACAGTCACGGGAGTGAAGAACACATGGAACACACACACGGACAGTCACGAGAGTGAAGAACCCATGGACCACACACACGGACAGTCATGAGAGTGAAGAGCCCATGGAACACACACACGGACAGTCACGGGAGTCAAGAGCCCATAGAACACACACGGACAGTCACGGGAGTGAAGAGCCCATGGAACACACACACGGACAGTCACGGGAGTGAAGAGCCCATGGAACACACACACGGACAGTCACGGGAGTGAAGAGCCATGGAACACACACACGGACAGTCACGAGATTGAAGAGCCATGGAACACACACGGACGGTCTCAAGAGTGAAGAGCCCATGGGACACACACACGGACTGTCACGAGAGTGAAGAGCTGAAGGAACACACACACGGACAGTCACGGGAGTCAAGAGCCATGGAACACACACACGGACAGTCACGGGAGTGAAGAGCCCATGGACACACACAAGACAGTCACGAGAGTGAAGAGCCATGGAAGACAGACGGACAGTTACGAGAGTGAAGAGCCCATGGAACACACACACGGACCGTCACGAGAGTGAAGAGCCCATGGAACACATACACGGACAGTCACGGGAGTCAAGAGCCATGGAACACACACATGGACAGTCACGAGAGTCCAGAGCCCATGGAACACACACACAGACAGTCACGAGAGTGAGGATCCCATGGAACACACACGGACCGTCACGAGAGTGAAGAGCCCATGGAACACACACACGGACCGTCACGAGAGTGAAGAGCCCATGGAACACACACACGGACAGTCACGGGAGTCAAGAGCCCATGGAACACACACGGACAGTCACGGGAGTGAACATCCCATGGAACACACACACGGACAGTCACGGGAGTCAAGAACCCAAGGAACACACACACGGACAGTCACGGGAGTCAAGAGCCCATGGAACACACACTCCGACAGTCACAGGAGTCAAGAGCCATGGAACACACACACGACAGTCACTAGAGTGAAGAGCCATGGAACACACACGGACAGTCACGCGAGTGAAGAGCCCATGGGATACACACACGGACAGTCACGCGAGTGAAGACCCATGGAACACACACAGGACAGTCACGAGAGTGAAGAGCCATGGAACACACACACGACAGTCACGAGAGTGAAGAGCCATGGGACACACACAGACAGTAACGAGAGTGAAGAGCCCATGGGATACACACACGGACAGTCACGAGAGTGAAGAGCCATGGAACACACACACGACAGTCACGAAGTGAAGAGCCATGGAACACACACACGGACAGTCACGAGAGTCCCGAGCCCATGGAACACACACACGACAGTCACGAGAGTGAAGAGCCATGGAACACACACACGACAGTCACGAGAGTGAAGAGCCATGGAACACACACGGACAGTCCCGAGAGTGAAGAGCCCATGGGACACACACACGGACAGTCACGAGAGTGAAGAGCCATGGAACACACACATGACAGTCACGATATCAAGAGCCCATGGACACACACACGACAGTCACGATAGTCAAGAGCCCATGGAACACACAGACGAACAGTCATGGGAATGACGGTCCCATGGAACACACACACGGACAGTCACGTGTGTCAAGAGCCCAAGGAACACACACACGGACAGTCACAGGAGTGAAGAGCCCATGGAACACACACACGACAGTCACGAAGTGAAGAGCCATGGAACACACACACGGACTGTCACGAGAATCACGAGCCCATGGAACACACACACGACAGTCACGAGAGTGAAGAGCCATGGAACACACACACGATAGTCAGGAGAGTGAAGAGCCCATGGGACACACACGGACCGTCACGAGAGTGAAGAGCCCATGGGACACAAACACGGATAGTCACGAGAGTGAAGAGCCCATGGAACACACACACGGACAGTCACGGGAGTTAAGAGCGCATGGAACACAAACACGGGCAGTCACCAGACTGAATAGCCCATGGAACACACACACGGACAGTCACGAGAGTGAAGAGCCCATGGGCACACACACGACAGTCACGAGAGTGAAGAGCCATGGAACACACACGGAGAGAAACGAGCATGAAGAGCCCATGGAACACACACACGGACAGTCACGGGAGTCAAGAGCCCAAGGAACACACACACGGACAGTCACCGGAGTGAAGAGCCCATGGAACACACACACGACAGTCACGAGAGTGAAGAGCCCATGGAACACACACAGACAGTCACGAGAGTGCAGAGCTCAAGGAACACGCACACGGACACTCGCGGGAGTGAAGAGCCCATGGAACACATACACGGACAGTCACGGGAGTCAAGAGCCATGGAACACACACACGGACAGTCACGGGAGTGAAGAGCCCATGGACACACACAAGACAGTCACGAGAGTGAAGAGCCATGGAAGACAGACGGACAGTTACGAGAGTGAAGAGCCCATGGAACACACACACGGACCGTCACGAGAGTGAAGAGCCCATGGAACACATACACGGACAGTCACGGGAGTCAAGAGCCATGGAACACACACATGGACAGTCACGAGAGTCCAGAGCCCATGGAACACACACACAGACAGTCACGAGAGTGAGGATCCCATGGAACACACACGGACCGTCACGAGAGTGAAGAGCCCATGGAACACACACACGGACCGTCACGAGAGTGAAGAGCCCATGGAACACACACACGGACAGTCACGGGAGTCAAGAGCCCATGGAACACACACGGACAGTCACGGGAGTGAACATCCCATGGAACACACACACGGACAGTCACGGGAGTCAAGAACCCAAGGAACACACACACGGACAGTCACGGGAGTCAAGAGCCCATGGAACACACACTCCGACAGTCACAGGAGTCAAGAGCCATGGAACACACACACGACAGTCACTAGAGTGAAGAGCCATGGAACACACACGGACAGTCACGCGAGTGAAGAGCCCATGGGATACACACACGGACAGTCACGCGAGTGAAGACCCATGGAACACACACACGACAGTCACGAGAGTGAAGAGCCATGGAACACACACACGACAGTCACGAGAGTGAAGAGCCATGGGACACACACAGACAGTAACGAGAGTGAAGAGCCCATGGGATACACACACGGACAGTCACGAGAGTGAAGAGCCATGGAACACACACACGACAGTCACGAAGTGAAGAGCCATGGAACACACACACGGACAGTCACGAGAGTCCCGAGCCCATGGAACACACACACGACAGTCACGAGAGTGAAGAGCCATGGGACACACACACGACAGTCACGAGAGTGAAGAGCCATGGAACACACACGGACAGTCCCGAGAGTGAAGAGCCCATGGGACACACACACGGACAGTCACGAGAGTGAAGAGCCATGGAACACACACATGACAGTCACGATATCAAGAGCCAATGGACACACACACGACAGTCACGATAGTCAAGAGCCCATGGAACACACAGACGAACAGTCATGGGAATGACGGTCCCATGGAACACACACACGACAGTCACGAGAGTGAAGAGCCATGGAACACACACACGACAGTCACGAAGTGAAGAGCCATGGAACACACACACGGACAGTCACGAGAGTCACGAGCCCATGCAACACACACACGAGAGTCACGAGAGTGAAGAGCCATGGAACACACACACGACAGTCACAAGAGTGAAGAGCCATGGAACACACACGGACAGTCCCGAGAGTGAAGAGCCCATGGGACACACACACGGACAGTCACGAGAGTGAAGAGCCATGGAACACACACATGACAGTCACGATATCAAGAGCCCATGGACACACACACGACAGTCACGATAGTCAAGAGCCCATGGAACACACAGACGAACAGTCATGGGAATGACGGGCCCGTGGAACACACACACGGACAGTCACGGGAGTCAAGAGCCCAAGTAACACACACACGGACAGTCACAGGAGTGAAGAGCCCATGGAACACACACACGACCGTCACGAGAGTGAAGAGCCATGGAACACACATGGACAGTCACGAGAGTGAAGAGCCCATGGGATACACACACGGACAGTCACGCGAGTGAAGAGCTATGGAACACACACACGACAGTCACGAAGTGAAGAGCCATAGAACACACACACGGATAGTCACGAGAGTCACGAGCCCATGGAACACACACACGACAGTCACGAGAGTGAAGAGCCCATGGAACACACACACGGACAGTAACGAGACTGAAGAGCCCATGGAACACACACACGGACAGTCACGGGAGTCAAGAGCCCATGGAACACACACGGACAGTCACGGGAGTGAAGAGCCCATGGAACACACACACGGACAGTCACGGGAGTCAAGAGCCCATGGAACACACACGGACAGTCACGGGAGTGAAGAGCCCATGGAACACACACACGGACAGTCACGAGAGTGAAGAGCCCATGGACACACACACGACAGTGACGATAGTCAAGAGCCCATGGAACACACAGACGAACAGTCACGGGAATGACGGGCCCATGGAACACACACACGGACAGTCACGTGTGTCAAGAGCCCAAGGAACACACACACGGACAGTCACAGGAGTGAAGAGCCCATGGAACACACACACGACAGTCACGAAGTGAAGAGCCATGGAACACACACACGGACTGTCACGAGAATCACGAGCCCATGGAACACACACACGACAGTCACGAGAGTGAAGAGCCATGGAACACACACACGATAGTCAGGAGAGTGAAGAGCCCATGGGACACACACGGACCGTCACGAGAGTGAAGAGCCCATGGGACACAAACACGGATAGTCACGAGAGTGAAGAGCCCATGGAACACACACACGGACAGTCACGGGAGTTAAGAGCGCATGGAACACAAACACGGGCAGTCACCAGACTGAATAGCCCATGGAACACACACACGGACAGTCACGAGAGTGAAGAGCCCTTGGGCACACACACGACAGTCACGAGAGTGAAGAGCCATGGAACACACACGGAGAGAAACGAGCATGAAGAGCCCATGGAACACACACTCGGACAGTCACGGGAGTCAAGAGCCCATGGAACACACACACGACAGTCACGAGAGTGAAGAGCCCATGGAACACACACAGACAGTCACGAGAGTGCAGAGCTCAAGGAACACGCACACGGACACTCGCGGGAGTGAAGAGCCCATGGAACACATACACGGACAGTCACGGGAGTCAAGAGCCATGGAACACACACACGGACAGTCACGGGAGTGAAGAGCCCATGGACACACACAAGACAGTCACGAGAGTGAAGAGCCATGGAAGACAGACGGACAGTTACGAGAGTGAAGAGCCCATGGAACACACACACGGACAGTCACGAGAGTGAAGAGCCCATGGAACACACACACGGACAGTCACGAGAGTGAAGAGCTCAAGGAACACACACACGGACAGTCACGAGAGTGAAGAGCCCATGGAACACACACATGACAGTCACGATATCAAGAGCCCATGGAACACACAGACGAACAGTCATGGGAATGACGGTCCCATGGAACACACACACGGACAGTCACGTGTGTCAAGAGCCCAAGGAACACACACACGGACAGTCACAGGAGTGAAGAGCCATGGAAGACAGACGGACAGTTACGAGAGTGAAGAGCCCATTGAACACACACACGGACAGTCACGAGAGTGAAGAGCCCATGGAACACACACACGGACAGTCACGGGAGTCAAGAGCCCATGGAACACACACACGGACAGTTACGAGAGTGAAGAGCCCATGGAACACACACACGGACAGTCACGAGAGTGAAGAGCCATGGAACACACACGGACAGTCCCGAGAGTGAAGAGCCCATGGGACACACACACGGACAGTCACGAGAGTGAAGAGCCATGGAACACACACATGACAGTCACGATATCAAGAGCCCATGGACACACACACGACAGTCACGATAATCAAGAGCCCATGTTACACACAGACGAACAGTCATGGGAATGACGGTCCCATGGAACACACACACGGACAGTCACGTGTGTCAAGAGCCCAAGGAACACACACACGGACAGTCACAGGAGTGAAGAGCCCATGGAACACACACACGACAGTCACGAAGTGAAGAGCCATGGAACACACACACGGACTGTCACGAGAATCACGAGCCCATGGAACACACACACGACAGTCACGAGAGTGAAGAGCCATGGAACACACACACGATAGTCAGGAGAGTGAAGAGCCCATGGGACACACACGGACCGTCACGAGAGTGAAGAGCCCATGGGACACAAACACGGATAGTCACGAGAGTGAAGAGCCCATGGAACACACACACGGACAGTCACGGGAGTTAAGAGCGCATGGAACACAAACACGGGCAGTCACCAGACTGAATAGCCCATGGAACACACACACGGACAGTCACGAGAGTGAAGAGCCCATGGGCACACACACGACAGTCACGAGAGTGAAGAGCCATGGAACACACACGGAGAGAAACGAGCATGAAGAGCCCATGGAACACACACACGGACAGTCACGGGAGTCAAGAGCCCAAGGAACACACACACGGACAGTCACCGGAGTGAAGAGCCCATGGAACACACACACGACAGTCACGAGAGTGAAGAGCCCATGGAACACACACAGACAGTCACGAGAGTGCAGAGCTCAAGGAACACGCACACGGACACTCGCGGGAGTGAAGAGCCCATGGAACACATACACGGACAGTCACGGGAGTCAAGAGCCATGGAACACACACACGGACAGTCACGGGAGTGAAGAGCCCATGGACACACACAAGACAGTCACGAGAGTGAAGAGCCATGGAAGACAGACGGACAGTTACGAGAGTGAAGAGCCCATGGAACACACACACGGACCGTCACGAGAGTGAAGAGCCCATGGAACACATACACGGACAGTCACGGGAGTCAAGAGCCATGGAACACACACATGGACAGTCACGAGAGTCCAGAGCCCATGGAACACACACACAGACAGTCACGAGAGTGAGGATCCCATGGAACACACACGGACCGTCACGAGAGTGAAGAGCCCATGGAACACACACACGGACCGTCACGAGAGTGAAGAGCCCATGGAACACACACACGGACAGTCACGGGAGTCAAGAGCCCATGGAACACACACGGACAGTCACGGGAGTGAACATCCCATGGAACACACACACGGACAGTCACGGGAGTCAAGAACCCAAGGAACACACACACGGACAGTCACGGGAGTCAAGAGCCCATGGAACACACACTCCGACAGTCACAGGAGTCAAGAGCCATGGAACACACACACGACAGTCACTAGAGTGAAGAGCCATGGAACACACACGGACAGTCACGCGAGTGAAGAGCCCATGGGATACACACACGGACAGTCACGCGAGTGAAGACCCATGGAACACACACAGGACAGTCACGAGAGTGAAGAGCCATGGAACACACACACGACAGTCACGAGAGTGAAGAGCCATGGGACACACACAGACAGTAACGAGAGTGAAGAGCCCATGGGATACACACACGGACAGTCACGAGAGTGAAGAGCCATGGAACACACACACGACAGTCACGAAGTGAAGAGCCATGGAACACACACACGGACAGTCACGAGAGTCCCGAGCCCATGGAACACACACACGACAGTCACGAGAGTGAAGAGCCATGGAACACACACACGACAGTCACGAGAGTGAAGAGCCATGGAACACACACGGACAGTCCCGAGAGTGAAGAGCCCATGGGACACACACACGGACAGTCACGAGAGTGAAGAGCCATGGAACACACACATGACAGTCACGATATCAAGAGCCCATGGACACACACACGACAGTCACGATAGTCAAGAGCCCATGGAACACACAGACGAACAGTCATGGGAATGACGGTCCCATGGAACACACACACGGACAGTCACGTGTGTCAAGAGCCCAAGGAACACACACACGGACAGTCACAGGAGTGTAGAGCCCATGGAACACACACACGACAGTCACGAAGTGAAGAGCCATGGAACACACACACGGACTGTCACGAGAATCACGAGCCCATGGAACACACACACGACAGTCACGAGAGTGAAGAGCCATGGAACACACACACGATAGTCAGGAGAGTGAAGAGCCCATGGGACACACACGGACCGTCACGAGAGTGAAGAGCCCATGGGACACAAACACGGATAGTCACGAGAGTGAAGAGCCCATGGAACACACACACGGACAGTCACGGGAGTTAAGAGCGCATGGAACACAAACACGGGCAGTCACCAGACTGAATAGCCCATGGAACACACACACGGACAGTCACGAGAGTGAAGAGCCCATGGGCACACACACGACAGTCACGAGAGTGAAGAGCCATGGAACACACACGGAGAGAAACGAGCATGAAGAGCCCATGGAACACACACACGGACAGTCACGGGAGTCAAGAGCCCAAGGAACACACACACGGACAGTCACCGGAGTGAAGAGCCCATGGAACACACACACGACAGTCACGAGAGTGAAGAGCCCATGGAACACACACAGACAGTCACGAGAGTGCAGAGCTCAAGGAACACGCACACGGACACTCGCGGGAGTGAAGAGCCCATGGAACACATACACGGACAGTCACGGGAGTCAAGAGCCATGGAACACACACACGGACAGTCACGGGAGTGAAGAGCCCATGGACACACACAAGACAGTCACGAGAGTGAAGAGCCATGGAAGACAGACGGACAGTTACGAGAGTGAAGAGCCCATGGAACACACACACGGACCGTCACGAGAGTGAAGAGCCCATGGAACACATACACGGACAGTCACGGGAGTCAAGAGCCATGGAACACACACATGGACAGTCACGAGAGTCCAGAGCCCATGGAACACACACACAGACAGTCACGAGAGTGAGGATCCCATGGAACACACACGGACCGTCACGAGAGTGAAGAGCCCATGGAACACACACACGGACCGTCACGAGAGTGAAGAGCCCATGGAACACACACACGGACAGTCACGGGAGTCAAGAGCCCATGGAACACACACGGACAGTCACGGGAGTGAACATCCCATGGAACACACACACGGACAGTCACGGGAATCAAGAACCCAAGGAACACACACACGGACAGTCACGGGAGTCAAGAGCCCATGGAACACACACTCCGACAGTCACAGGAGTCAAGAGCCATGGAACACACACACGACAGTCACGAGAGTGAAGAGCCATGGAACACACACACGACAGTCACGAGAGTGAAGAGCCATGGAACACACACGGACAGTCCCGAGAGTGAAGAGCCCATGGGACACACACACGGACAGTCACGAGAGTGAAGAGCCATGGAACACACACATGACAGTCACGATATCAAGAGCCAATGGACACACACACGACAGTCACGATAGTCAAGAGCCCATGGAACACACAGACGAACAGTCATGGGAATGACGGTCCCATGGAACACACACACGACAGTCACGAGAGTGAAGAGCCATGGAACACACACACGACAGTCACGAAGTGAAGAGCCATGGAACACACACACGGACAGTCTCGAGAGTCACGAGCCCATGCAACACACACACGAGAGTCACGAGAGTGAAGAGCCATGGAACACACACACGACAGTCACAAGAGTGAAGAGCCATGGAACACACACGGACAGTCCCGAGAGTGAAGAGCCCATGGGACACACACACGGACAGTCACGAGAGTGAAGAGCCATGGAACACACACATGACAGTCACGATATCAAGAGCCCATGGACACACACACGACAGTCACGATAGTCAAGAGCCCATGGAACACACAGACGAACAGTCATGGGAATGACGGGCCCGTGGAACACACACACGGACAGTCACGGGAGTCAAGAGCCCAAGTAACACACACACGGACAGTCACAGGAGTGAAGAGCCCATGGAACACACACACGACAGTCACGAGAGTGAAGAGCCATGGAACACACACACGGACAGTCACGAAGGTCACGAGCTCATGGAACACACACACGACTGTCACGAGAGTGAAGAGCCATGGACACACACACAGACAGCCACGGGAGTGAAGAGCCCATGGACCACACACACAGACTGTCACGGGAGTCAAGAGCCCAAGGAACACACGAACGGACAGTCACTGAGGTGTCGAGCCCATGGAACACACACACGGACAGTCACGGGAGTCAAGAGCCCAAGGAACACACACACGGACAGTCACGGGAGTGAAGAGCCCATGGAACACACACACGGACAGTCACGAGAGTGAAGAGGCCATGGAACACACACACGGACAGTCAGAAGACTGAAGAGAACATGGAACACACACATGGACAGTCACGGGAGTGAAGAGCCCGTGGAACACACACACGGACAGTCACGGGAGTCAAGAGCCATGGAACACAGACACGACAGTCACGAGAGTGAAGAGCCATGGAACACACACGGACCATCACGAGAGTGAAGAGACCATGGACCACACACACGGACAGTCATGGGAGTAAAGAGCCCGTGGAACACACACACAGCCAGTTACGGAAGTGAAGAGCCATGGAACACACACGGACAGTCACGAGAGTGAAGAGCCATGGAACACCCACACGACAGAAACGAAGTGAGGAGCCATGGAACACACAGACAGACAGTCAGGAGAGTCACGAGCCCATGGAACACACACACTACAGTCACGAGAGTGAAGAGCCATGGAACACACACACGACAGTCACGAGAATGAAGAGCCATGGAACACATACGGACAGTCACGAGAGTGAAGAGCCCATGGGACACACACACGGACAGTCACGAGAGTGAAGAGCCATGGAACACACACACGAGAGTCACGAGAGTTAAGAGGCCATGGAACACACACACGGACAGTCACGAGTGTCAAGAGCCCATGGAACACACACACGACAGTCACGAGAGTGAAGAGCCCATGGAACACACACACGGACAGTCACGGGAGTCAAGAGCCATGGAACACAGACACGACAGTCACGAGAGTGAAGAGCCATGGAACACACACGGACCGTCACGAGAGTGAAGAGACCATGGAACACACACATGGACAGTCACGGGAGTGAAGAGCCCGTGGAACACACACACGGACAGTCACGGGAGTCAAGAGCCATGGAACACAGACACGACAGTCACAAGAGTGAAGAGCCATGGAACACACACGGACCGTCACGAGAGTGAAGAGACCATGGAACACACACACGGACAGTCACGACATTGAAGAGCCATGGAACACACACGGACGGTCACGAGAGTGAAGAGCCCGTGGAACACACACAGGGACAGTAACGGGAGTCAAGAGCCCATGGAACAGAGACGGACAGTCACGGGAGTCAAGAGCCATGGAACACACACACGACAGTCACGAGAGTGAAGAGCCCATGGAACACACACACTGACAGTCATGAGAGTGAAGAGCCCATAGAACACACACGGACAGTCACGGGATTCAAGAGACCATAGAACACACACGGACAGTCACGGGATTCAAGAGACCATGGAACACACACACGGACAGTCACGGGAGTGAAGAGCCCATGGAACACACACACGGACAGTCACGGGAGTCAAGAGCCAATGGAACACACATACGGACAGTCACGACAGTCAGGAGCCCATGTAACACACAGACAGATAGTCACGGGAGTCAAGAGCCCAAGGAACACACACACGGACAGTCACGGGAGTCAAGAGCCCATGGAACACACACACGGACAGTCACAGGAGTCAAGAGCCCATGGAACACACACACGGACCGTGACGGGAGTGCAGAGCCCATGGAACACACACACGACAGTCACGGGAGTGAAGAGCCATGGAACACACACAGACAGTAACGAGAGTGAAAAGCCCATGGAACACAGAAACGGACAGTCACGGGAGTGAAGAGCCCATGGAACACACACACGGACAGTCACGAGAGTGAAGAGCCATGGAAACACACACAAACAGCCACGGGAGTGAAGAGCCCATGGAACACACACACGGACAGTCACAGGAGTCAAGAGCCCATGGAACACACACACGGACAGTCACGGGAGTGAAGAGCCATGGAACACACACAGACAGTAACGAGAGTGAAAAGCCCTTGGAACACAGAAACGGACAGTCACGGGAGTGAAGAGCCCATGGAACACACACACGGACAGTCACGAGAGTGAAGAGCCATGGAAACACACACAAACAGCCACGGGAGTGAAGAGCCCATGGAACACACACACGGACAGTCACGGGAGTCAAGAGCCCATGGAACACACACAGACAGTCATGAGAGTGAAGAGCCATAGACCACACACGGATCGTCACGAGAGTGAAGAGCCCATGGAACACACACACGGAAAGTCACGAAGGTGAAGAGCCCATGGAACACACACACGGACAGTCACGGGAGTCAAGAGCCCATGGAACACACATGGACTGTCACGAGAGTGAAGAGCCATGGAACACACACACGGACAGTCACGGGAGTGAAGAGCCCATGGAACAAACACACGGACAGTCACGAGAGTCAAGAGCCCATGGAACACACACACGACAGTCACGAGAGTGAAGAGCCCATGGAACACATACACGGACAGTCACGAGAGTCAAGAGCCTATGGAACACACACACGACAGTCACGAGAGTGAAGAGCCATGGAACACACACGGACAGTCACGAGAGTCAACAGCCCATGGAACACACACATGGACAGTCACGGGAGTGACGAGCCTATGGAACACACACACGGACAGTCACGGGAGTCAAGAGCCCAAGGAACACACACTCGGACAGACTCGAGAGTGAAGAGCCCATGGAACACATACACGGAAAGTCACGAGAGTCCAGAGCCCATTGAACACACACACGGACAGTCACGGGAGTCAAGAGCCCATGGAACACACACACGGACAGTCACGAGAGTGAAGAGCCCATGGACACACACACGACAGTCACGATAGTGAAGAGCCATGGAACACACACGGACAGTCATGGGAGTCAAGAGCCCATGGAACACACACACGGACAGTCACGGGTCTGAAGAACACATGGAACACACACACGGACAGTCACGAGAGTGAAGAACCCATGGACCACACACACGGACAGTCATGGGAGTCAAGAGCCCATGGAACACACACACGGACAGTCACGGGAGTGAAGAGCCATGGAACACACACGGACAGTCACGAGAGTGAAGAGCCCATGGGATACACACACGGACCGTCACGAGAGTGAAGAGCCATGGAACACACACACGACAGTCACGAAGTGAGGAGCCATGGAACACACACACGGACAGTCACGAGAGTCACGAGCCCATGGAACACACACACGACAGTTACGAGAGTGAAGAGCCATGGAACACACACACGACAGTCACGAGAGTGAAGAGCCATGGAACACATACGGACAGTCACGAGAGTGAAGAGCCCATGGGACACACACACAGACAGTCACGAGAGTGAAGATCCATGGAACTCACACACGACAGTCACGAGAGTGAAGAGGCCATGGAACACACACACGGACAGTCACGAGTGTCAAGAGCCCATGGAACACACACACGACAGTCACGAGAGTGAAGACTCCATGGAACACACACACGGACAGTCATGAGCGTGAAGAGCCCATGGAAAACACACACGGACAGTCACGGGAGTCAAGAGCCCATAGAACACACACGGACAGTCACGGGAGTGAAGAGCCCATGGAACACACACACGGACAGTCACGGGAGTGAAGAGCCCAGGGAACACACACACGAACAGTCACGGGAGTGAAGAGCACATGGAACACACACACGGACAGTCACGAGAGTCAAGAGCCCATGGAACACACAGACAGACAGTCACGGGAGTCAAGAGCCCAAGGAACACACACACGGACAGTCACGGGAGTCAAGAGCCCATGGAACACACACACGGACAGTCACGGGAGTCAAGAGCCCATGGAACACACACACGGACAGTCACGGGAGTCAAGAGCCATGGAACACACACACGACAGTCACGAGAGTGAAGAGCCATGGAGCACACACGGATCGTCACGAGAGTGAAGAGCCCATGGAACACACACACGGACAGTCACGAAGGTGAAGAGCCCATGGAACACACACACGGACAGTCACGGGAGTCAAGAGCCCACGGAACACACATGGACTGTCATGAGAGTGAAGAGCCATGGAACACACACACAGACAGTCACGGAGTGAAGAGCCCATGGAACAAAGACACGGACAGTCACGAGAGTCAAGAGCACATGGAACACACACACGACAGTCACAAGAGTAAAGAGCCCATGGAACACATACACGGACAGTCACGAGAGTCAAGAGCCTATGGAACACACACACGACAGTCACGAGAGTGAAGAGCCATGGAATACACACGGAGAGAAACGAGCGTGCAGAGCCCATGGACACACACACGACAGTCACGAGAGTGAAGAGCCATGGAACACAAACACGGACAGTTACGAGAGTGAAGAGCCCATGGAACACACACACGGACAGTCACGAGAGTGAAGAGCCCATGGAACACACACACGGACAGTCATGGGAGTCAAGAGCCATTGAACACACACACGGATAGTCATGGGAGTCAAGAGCCATGGAACACACACACGACAGTCACGAGAGTGAAGAGCCATGGAACACAAACACGGACAGTCACCGGAGTGAATAGCCCATGGAACACACACACGGAAAGTCACGAGAGTGAAGAGCCCATGGACACACACACGACAGTCACGAGAGTGAAGAGCCATGGAACACCCAGGGACAGTCATTGGAGTCAAGAGCCCATGGAACACACACACGGACACTCACGGGAGTCAAGAGCCCATGGAACACACACACGGACAGTCACGGGAGTGAAGAACACATGGAACACACACACGGACAGTCACGAGAGTGAAGAACCCATGGACCACACACACGGACAGTCATGGGAGTCAAGAGCCCATGGAACGCACACACGGACAGTCACGGGTGTGAAGAGTCTTGAACACACACGGACACTCACGAGAGTGAAGAGCCCATGGGATACACACACGGACAGTAACGAGAGTGAAGAGCCATGGAACACCCACACGGACAGTCACGAGAGTCACGAGCCCATGGAACACACACACGACAGTCACGAGAGTGAAGAGCCATGGAACACACACACGACAGTCCCGAGAGTGAAGAGCCATGGAACACATACGGACAGTCACGAGAGTGAAGAGCCCAAGGGACACACACACGACAGTCACGAGAGTGAAGAGGCCATGGAACACACACACTGACAGTCACGAGTGTCAAGAGCCCATGGAACACACACACGACAGTCACGAGAGTGAAGACACCATGGGACACACACACGGACAGTCATGAGAGTGAAGAGCCCATGGAACACACACACGGACAGTCACGGGAGTCAAGAGCCCATAGAACACACACGGACAGTCACGGGAGTGAAGAGCCCATGGAACACACACACGGACAGTCACGGGAGTGAAGAGCCCATGGAACACACACACGGACAGTCACGGGAGTGAAGAGCCATGGAACACACACACGGACAGTCACGAGATTGAAGAGCCATGGAACACACACGGACGGTCTCAAGAGTGAAGAGCCCATGGGACACACACACGGACTGTCACGAGAGTGAAGAGCTGAAGGAACACACACACGGACAGTCGCGGGAGTGAAGAGCCCATGGAACTCACACACGGACAGTCACGAGAGTGAAGAGCCATGGAACACACACGGACAGTCAGGAGAGTGAAGAGCCCATGGAACACACACACGGACAGTCACGAGAGTGAAGAGCCCATGGACACACACACGACAGTCACGAGAGTGAAGAGCCCATGGAACACACACACGGACAGTCACGAGAGTGAAGAGCCATGGAACACACACGGAC
Source organism: Cynocephalus volans (assembly GCF_027409185.1). Classification (NCBI taxonomy): domain Eukaryota; kingdom Metazoa; phylum Chordata; class Mammalia; order Dermoptera; family Cynocephalidae; genus Cynocephalus; species Cynocephalus volans. Next base: position 161,329,174 of record NC_084463.1, read on the forward strand.
CGTCACGAGAGTGAAGAGCCATGGAACACACACACGACAGTCACGAGAGTGAAGAGCCCATGGAACACACACACGGACAGTAACGGGAGTCAAGAGCCCATGGAACACAGACGGACAGTCACGGGAGTCAAGAGCCATGGAACACACACACGACAGTCATGAGAGTGAAGAGCCATAGACCACACACGGATCGTCACGAGAGTGAAGAGCCCATGGAACACACACACGGACAGTCACGAAGTTGAAGAGCCCATGGAACACACACATGGACATTCACGGGAGTCAAGAGCCCATGGAACACACATGGACTGTCACGAGAGTGAAGAGCCATGGAACACACACACGGACAGTCACGGGAGTGAAGAGCCCATGGAACAAACACACGGACAGTCACGAGAGTGAAGAGCCATGGAACACACACACGGACAGTCATGGGAGCCAGGAGCCCATGGAACACACACACGGACAGTCACGGGAGTGAAGAGCTCATGGAACACACACACGACAGTCACGAGAGTGAAGAGCCCATGGAACACACACACGACAGTCACGAGAGTGAAGAGCCCATGGAACACACACACGGACAGTCACGAGAGTCAAGACCCCATGGAACACACACACGACAGTCACGAGTGTGAAGAGCCATGGAACACACACGGACAGTCACGAGAGTCAACAGCCCATGGAACACACACACGGTCAGTCACGGGAGTGACGAGCCTATGGAACACACACACGGACAGTCACGGGAGTCAAGAGCCTGTGGGACACATACACGGAAAGTCACGAGAGTGAAGAGCCCATGGGATACACACACGACAGTCACGAGGGTGAAGAGCCATGGAACACACACACGACAGTCACGAGAGTGAAGAGCCATGGAACAAACACACGGACAGTCACGAGAGTCAAGAGCCCATGGAACACACACACGACAGTCACGAGAGTGAAGAGCCATGGAACACACACACGACAGTCATGAGAGTGAAGAGCCATGGGACACACACGGATAGTCACGAGAGTGAAGAGCCCATGGGATACACACGGACAGTCACGAGAGTGAAGAGCCATGGAACACACACACGACAGTCACGAGAGTGAAGAGCCATGGAACACACACACGACAGTCATGAGAGTGAAGAGCCATGGGACACACACGGACAGTCACGAGAGTGAAGAGCCCATGGAATACACACACGGACAGTCACGAGAGTGAAGAGCCATGGAACACACACACGACAGTCACGAAGTGAAGAGCCATGGAACACACACACGGACAGTCACGAGAGTCACGAGCCCATGGAACACACACACGACAGTCACGAGAGTGAAGAGCCATGGAACACACACACGACAGTCACAAGAGTGAAGAGCCATGGAACACACACGGACAGTCACGAGAGTGAAGAGCCCATGGGACACAAACACGGACAGTCACGAGAGTCAAGAGCCCATGGAACACACACACGGACAGTCACGAGAGTGAAGAGCCATGGAACACACACACGACAGTCACAAGAGTGAAGAGCCATGGAACACACACGGACAGTCACGAGAGTGAAGAGCCCATGGGACACAAACACGGACAGTCACGAGAGTCACGAGCCCATGGAACACACACACGACAGTCACGAGAGTGAAGAGCCATGGAACACACACACGACAGTCACAAGAGTGAAGAGCCATGGAACACACACGGACAGTCACGAGAGTGAAGAGCCCATGGGACACAAACACGGACAGTCACGAGAGTCAAGAGCCCATGGAACACACACACGGACAGTCACGAGAGTCAAGAGCCCATGGAACACACACACGGACAGTCACGGGAGTGATGAGCCCATGGAACACACACACAGACAGTCACGAGAGTGAAGAGCCATGGAACACACACACGGACAGTCATGGGAGTCAGGAGCCCAAGGAACACACACACGGACAGTCACAGGAGTGAAGAGCCCATGGAACACACACACGACAGTCACGAGAGTGAAGAGCCCATTGAACACACACACGACAGTCACGAGAGTGAAGAGCCCATTGAACACACACACAGACAGTCACGAGAGTGAAGAGCCATGGAACACACACACGGACAGTCATGGGAGTCAGGAGCCCAAGGAACACACACACGGACAGTCACAGGAGTGAAGAGCCCATGGAACACACACACGACAGTCACGAGAGTGAAGAGCCCATGTTACACACACACGGACAGTCACGAGAGTCAAGACCCCATGGAACACACACACGACAGTCACGAGTGTGAAGAGCCATGGAACACACATGGAGAGTTACGAGAGTGAAGAGCCCATGGGATAGACACACGGACGGTCACGAGAGTGAAGAGCCATGGAACCCACAAACGACTGTCACGAGGGTGAAGAGCCATGGAACACACACATGGACAGTCACGGGAGTCAAGAGCCCAAGGAACACACACTCGGACAGTCACGGGAGTGTAGAGCCCATGGAAAACACACAGGACAGTCACGAGAGTGAAGAGCCCATGGAACACACACACGGACAGTCACGGGAGTGACGAGCCCATGGAACACACACACGGACTGTCAGGGGAGTCAAGAGCCCAAGTAACACACACACGGACAGTCACGGCAGTTAAGAGTGCATGGAACACACACACGGACCGTCACGGGAGTGAAGAGCCCATGGAACACACACACGGACAGTCACGGGAATGAAGAGCCCATGGAACACACACTCGGACAGTCACGAGAGTGAAGAGCCATGGAACACACACACGGACAGTCACTAGAGTCAACAGCCCATGGAACACACACACGGACAGTCACGAGAGTGAAGAGCCCATGGAACACACACACGGACAGTCACGGGAGTGAAGAGCCCATGGAACACGCACACGGACAGTCACGAGAGTGAAGAGCCATGGAACACACACACGGACAGTCACGAGAGTCAACAGCCCATGGAACACAAACACGGACAGTCACGAGAGTCAAGAGCCCATGGAACACATCCACGGCCAGTCACGAGAGTCCAGAGCCCATGGAACACACACACGGACAGTCACGAGAGTCAAGAGCCCATGGAACACTTCCACGGCCAGTCACGAGAGTCCAGAGCCCATGGAACACACACACGGACTGTCACGAGAGTCAAGAGCCCATGGAACACACACACGGCCAGTCACGAGAGTCCAGAGCCCATGGAACACACACACGGACAGTCACGAGAGTCAAGAGCCCATGGAACACACACACGGACAGTCACGAGAGTGAAGAGCCCAAGGAACACACACACGGACAGTCACGGGAGTGAAGAGCCCATGGAACACACACTCGGACAGTCACGGGAGTGAAGAGCCCATGGAACACACACACGGACAGTCACGAGAGTCAAGAGCCCATGGAACACACACAGGGACAGTCACGAGAGTGAAGAGCCCAAGGAACACACACACGGACAGTCACGGGAGTCAAGAGCCCATGGAACACACACACGGACAGTCACGGGAGTCAAGAGCCCATGGAACACACACACGGACAGTCATGAGAGTGAAGAGCCATGGAATACACACGGACAGTCATGGGAATCAAGAACCCATGGAACACACACGCGGACATTCATGGGATTGAAGATCCATGGACCATACATAGGGACAGTCACGGGAGTCTAGAGCCATGGAACACACACACGGACAGTCATGAGAGTGAAGAGCCATGGAACACACACACGGACAGTCACGGGAGTCAAGAGCCATGGAGCACACACACGGACAGTCACCGGAATCAAGAGCCCATGGAACACACACACGGACAGTCACGAGAGTCAAGAGCCCATGGAACACACACACGGACAGTCACAGGAGTGACGAGCCCATGGAACACACACACGGACAGTCATGGGAGTCAAGAGCCCAAGGAACACACACACGGACAGTCACGAGAGTGAAGAGCATATGGAATACACACGAACAGTCATGAGACTGATGAGCCGTGGAATGCACACACGTGAGAGTCAAGTCTCATGCTCTGCAGAAGATCAGCGCAGGGCCTGGGAGTCTGGAATCTGAGCCAGTCAGTGGAAGTTTGGGTGGGGGGCCCAGTAAGGACTCACTTTTGCGCTTCTGAAATTGCTCATCTTCTTCAGTCCAGCTTTCTGAATCTTTGGGAGAAGTATCCTTGGGATGGGTTTTGCTAGAGATTTTGGAGCCATATGCAGAAAGTGCAATGTGGGACTGAGTCCCACTGTGGGCTGAGTCCCTGTCCCGTACCACACTCGGTTGGAAGGCTGCTGTCTGAGAAAGGGCATGAGCCATGCTGTGGGATCTGTATGGGACCGAGAGTTGGGAGGATCTCCGATGGTGCTCTCTGTGGCGGTGATCATACACACTCCGGTGGCGCTCTCTATGCTGCTGCTGCTTGCCATGGTGGGGGTGCTCGCCATCATGGTGGTCTCTGTGGTGGGGGTGCTCGCCATCATGGTGGTCTCTGTGGTGGGGGTGCTCGCCATCATGGTGGTCTCTGTGGTGGGGGTGCTCGCCATCATGGTGGTCTCTGTGGTGGGGGTGCTCGCCATCATGGTGGTCTCTGTGGTGGGGGTGCTCACCCTGGTGGTACTCACTGGGGTGGCGCTCGCCATCACGGTGGTCTCTGTGGTGGCGAGGTCTGCCATGGTGGTAGGACGACATGGAGGAATGTTTGGACAAGGTCTCTTCATGATGAAGAGGCCTTCTGTGGTGATGGGAGCCATGATGATGGGGCCTGCCATGGTGGTGGCCTTCCTGATAATTGGAACTGCCATGAAGGAGCCCTCCAAGATAGGATACCTCGCTGTGATGGTAGGACCCACCATGTTGGTAGGAGTCACTGTTGTGGTAGGACCCACCATAGGAAGAGTGGGATGAATTCTCACCAAGATGGTGTGGCCCTCCATGATAGTGGGGCCCCCTATGTTGGTGAGATACGCCATAGTGGTGGAACACATCATAGTGATAGGGCTCTTCATTGTGCTGAGGCCTGCCATGGTGGGAGTACCCACCATGGTGGTGGGATTCACTGTCATAGTGGGGCCCACCATGATGGTAGGATCCACCATGGTGGCGGGACCCACCATGAAGGTAGGATTCACCTTGGAAGTGGGGCCCACCATGGTGGTAAAATTCTCCATGGAGGTGGGGCCCACCATGGTGGTAGGATTCACCATGGTGGGAGGATCCACCAAGGTGGTGGGACCCACCGTGATGGCGGGACCCACCAGGATAAATCCTGCTACCATGGTGGTGCTCATCATCAGAGTGTCCCTCACCATAGGAATGGTGGGAAAGGACAGTGCCATGTGAGGAAGCCAGACCAGAGGTTGTAGGGCGGCTGGCTCTGCCATGACCATAGGCCTCACCGTGGTGGTAGGATTGGCGGGAATGGTGTGGGAAGGCCTTGTCACGGAAGTCTTGGAACTCACGAGGGTGGGGAGATCCACCATGATGATGGGATATGCCATGATGGCGGAACTCACCGTGGTGGTGGGACTCCCCGTGGTGGTGGGACTCCCCGTGGTGGTGGGACTCGTGATGATGAGGGACTCCGATATGGCCTGGCCTGTGGTGTGGGGATGATGAGTGGGGGTAAGGGGATGATGAGTGGGGGTAAGAGAACATATCCAAATTATTGGAGTCTGCCTCATTTTGAGCCTTTTCAGACTCAACTGAGCGTTGATCCATGACTGTGCCGGGAACCCTGGAATGAAGAGTTCTCAAGACCTGGGCCCAGCAGGCCCTCCCTGCATCTCCCTTCTCTCCTAAGCTGAGCTGACTCAGACTGCGGCACTGGGCTTCTTGGGAGGCCTGACTGTTCTCATGGAACTCTCCCCTTTGTGATGTCACCAGCAGGCCTAATTCCAAAATGCCTCCCCCAGGTTATAGTTTAGAATTAAGAATGATTACGTCTAACTCCTTCATTGTAAAATGAGGGAACTGAGGTTAAGAAAAGGGACGGGCTGGCCCAAGGTGACCCAGCAGGTCAATGGCAAAGCTGGACAAAGAAGTCTCTGGTGACACCATGCCTCCATCAGTCACTTTAGCCCCGTTAGAAAGAACTTCATGAGGCCAAGTGGTCCAGTCCCCAGTCCCACCTAGATGCCAGTTGGTTCTGGGGTTCAGACTGCCTGACTCCCCTTAAGTAGGTGTGTGACCTTGGACTTGTTGCTTAATTTTCC